>NC_044051.1:25695785-26010785 GCF_902167405.1 Gadus morhua | reverse complement strand
AAAAAAGTGGTGTGTGCGTGTGTGTGCATGTGTGTGTGTGTGTGTGTGTGTCTGTGTGTGCATGTTTCTGTGGGTGTGTGTGTAGTTGTTTGGAATACATTCAGGTAAAGTCTGAAGGGACAACAGACTTCATGCAAGAAAATAAGGCAATTATTGAGAGAGTATAGAAAGAAAGGGTAACGCTTTATATGTAGGTCCTTGTAATAAGCCCTAGATAATAGGTAATAAGACCCTTATTACATGCTTATTAAAATGTATTGGTGTTAATAAGACTATATATAAGTGCTAATAATAACATAATAAACATGTTTATTGTGAGAATATAAGACTTTTAGGACCACTTATAAGAAATGTGCTAACTATTTATTGTGAAACCGGAAGTTCTGTTTATGAAAGTTGATGATGACTTGCCGACTATGCTTGACAAAGTGTTTTACGAACATTTCGTAAACTGAAAGCAAAAAAAATGGATAAGAGGAAAAGGTCAGAACTGGAGGACTTCTGGTAAGTTTAAGAATGTAATGCGATAGTAACGTTAGCTGGTTCTAGCTAGCTAGCTGTTTGCTAGCAAACTTTTTTGGCTTACATTACTTTCTTTCAGAGGCTTTGGCGCGCTAATGTTGAGCTAACGTTTAGCTTATGTTATCATAATAAACTAGGTAACCAAACGTATCTAATTCTAACAGTTGTGTCATGAATCCATGTATAAATGGCTTAAATGCCTGTATGCTGTCTATTGTGTTCAATGTTCTTTGTGTTCCTTTATACAGTAACAAGAAGTACTTCCGCTGAATTGTATTTTCCCTTCAGTACTACGTCTGGGTTTGCGGTATTTTCCTGGGTTTTCTCCGTCCAAATTTTGTGCGTTCAATCAGCGAACAGGGGGAGTGGCTGAGAACAATGACGCTACAGTCAGCTCTCGTTGATGACATCTTCACGCACAGTGTTTGGTTTGTTTACAGCCTTGCGCAACGTGATTCCCGGCCAAACGTTAGCGATTGGTTATGGCAGATCCAGAGTGGCACTGGGCAGATCCAATAGTTTTCAACTTCAACAGACACCCGCCTTCAAGTGAGTTAACGTTAGACAATTGAGTGGGTCCAGACTCTCTGTGCAAATGAAATGAAGTACGAGAGTCTGGTAGGACCAGGGCCCAATTTCCCGAAAGCATCGTTAGCCTAAGTCAGGGATGGGCAACTTTCATGATAAAGAGGGCCACATTTTTCATCATAACCATCGGAGGGCCACATGACTGCACACTTCAACTAAACGTGAGCTGAGAGAAGCTACACAATTTTGAATTTGGTAGATATGATTTCCTGTATTCTGGTGCATTTTGGGGATGGCCACTACCTAAAAAATCATCCAGAATCATAACCTATGTACGGTATGTTAATTGAACCAACATCCATTCATTTCATGTTTTCCATGCTCAAACAGCCACATGAATGGTCAGTATTTTAAAATTGTATCAGTGCAAAGGGCTCACATACATCATCATTCAATGAAGTCAAAAAACTGAAAAACAACAAGCAGTTGTAGTAGTTATAGTGGATATCTTTAATGACTGATATCGCTTCTAAGAAAACTAGACGCATGGGTTTGCCTTTGAATTCTATGAATTCTTCTCATCTTTCTTGACCGAGTTTTCTGTAACTCGATCAATTATTATTATTCTTTTTTTTATTTATTTTTTTTATTATGTGCGGGCCTTACTGAGTGAGGATGCGGGCCGCACTGAGTGAGGATGCGGGCCGCATGCGGCCCGTGGGCCGCCAGTTGCCCATCCCTGGCCTAAGTGGATCGTGAAGTGCGTCGTACGAGCATCGCACAGCTTTCACACCGTTTCCCGAAAGCATCGTTGGTAACGAACGTCGTGAAAACGAACGTCGTGAAAACGCTCGTAGCTAACGAGTGCTCCAGGGTACTCTCGTAGGACGTTAAGAGCATCCTACTATAGAGTGAACTCATTATTGCATGCGGGTGTCTTGAATGAAAACATTCGGGAGTATGCAACAATACAAAGTATTCTAAAGAGGTCAGAGACTATGTGCACAGCCCCGCCTTCCACAGCAGTGAACCAAGAAACCCCGCACCGGACGAACGGGGATTTGACTCCTTCGGTTTTATACAGGAAACTTGAGATAAGAAGGTGAAATCGCCGGGCGTGCCAAGCTGCGACCAAACCGGCTCGGCAGTGTAGAAAGACCTATAGCCAGGGTTCGAGTTAGGTGGGAGCCAGTGGGAGCAGAGTTCCCATAGAGAGAGGTCTGGCTCCCATGAAAGCAGTCAACTCAAATATATGTGGGGGTCTCGGAAAATACAGCAGCATAATATTGTAATTACAAATAGAGCTATTTTCCCTTCCACATGCAGAGTTATATTGACGTTAAGTGGGATTGTAGAACGCCGGTCATTATTGGGAAAGTAAGCCCAGACAGGGCGAACCGGACACCGATTCGAAACGGAGGTGCTTCGATCATTTATTATTTATTTTCGACAATGAGCGGCTAATTGCCAAACGAAAAAATAACTTCACAAGGTGTTTTTTTTACAATTTATTTGTTACCAACTTGCCATACGTAGTGTTGATCAGCAGTGAAATAGTTAGCCAAAGACGTTGACATCGCTTAGCAACCGAAGAAGCTGGCGTTGTTGTGAAGGGCCCATGCAAGTGAACGGAGCGTTCAACGGCATTGAGAAGAGCCGTGTCATAATAGCCCATATTTACGTCCTATATCCCCCCCCCCGTCAAAATTCAGCGCAAGGCCGGTACGGTCTCCCCCCACCGTCAACAACTTTAAGAGACCCCCACAGAGATGGAATCATAACTCGAACCCTGCCGATAGCCTACTTCATCCTGCCCAACAATATGGGCAGGATCTAGACCAAGCTCTCAATGCCATCTTATGCAGAATCAGATAAAGTTGGCTCTCTTGCTGCGCAAAATATATGTTTAAAAAATCAGCACATTAAGATAAATGTATATTGTCACACAAGCTATTTTGGATTTTTGTAATATGGAATTATTTCAGGGGGGGAAATGCCGTGAATAAATGTATGCACGGTGCGTTCAGGATTAGGACTGATATATAGGTCGGCCTAGGCCTAATCAATTGTGTTTTAATATCTTTAGCATTCATATTATTGCAATCTATTCTTTTCGTAGGCTACTCTGCGGTTGGCCTTGATGGGGAGAATTTTTAACCCCATTTTCCTGCGACATTCCTGCGTCTCCCCCTGCGTCATAGCCCGTTTCAGCACCATGTCAGTGGACAGGTACAATCCTACGATCGTCGTGAGTGCAGCGAATGCGCGTTCACGTTAAGAGGAGTTTTGGGAAACTCTCCAAAGAAATTAACGATGGTTCGAAAGATCCATCGGGAGAATGATCGTACGAGCGAAGATCCATCGTTATCGGGAAACGGGGCCCTGTCCTACTATGTGGTAGTAACAACACACATCTCACTAAAAATTAATATTTTGCACCACCTACTTTATTTGAATTTTTTAAAAATCCCATTCAATTCCTATGGAAAACAGCTTTTTGCTCAATAGCTTCCGAGTTATGGGACCCAGAGGCCCCAGACCAATGTAGACCTGTCCGACTATGTGGTAACAACACACACCTCACTAAAAATTAATATTTTGCACCTCCAATTTTATATGAATCTTTAAAAAATCCCATTAATTTCCTATGAAATAGCTTTTTGCTCAATAGCTTCCGAGTTATGGGACCCAGACACCCCAGACCAATGTAGGCCTGTCCGACTATGTGGTACTAACAACACACACATCACTAACAATAAATATTTTGTACCTCCTATTTTATTTAAATATTTTAAGAATCCCATTCATTTCCTATGAAATTGCTTTTTGCTCAATAGCTTCCGAGTTATGGGACCCAGACACCCCAGACCAATGTAAACCTGTCCGACTATGTGGTACTAACAACACACACCTCACTAAAAATTATGATTTTGCACCTCCAATTTTATTTGAATTCTTTAAAAATCCCATTAATTTCCTATGGAAAACGGCTTTTTGCTCAATAGCTTCCGAGTTATGGGACCATGAGGCCCCAGACCAATGTAGACCTGTCCTATATGTGGTTATAACAACACACACCTCACTAACAATAAATATTTTGTACCTCCTATTTTATTTAAATATTTTAAGAATCCCATTGATTTCCTATGAAATTGCTTCTTGCTCAATAATTTCCGAGTTATGGGACCCAGACACCCCAGACCAATGTAGACCTGTGCTACTATGTGGTATTAACAACACACACCTCACTAACAATAAATATTTTGCACCCCCTATTTTATTTGAATTTTTAAAAAATCCCATTAATTTCCTATGGAAAACGGCTTTTTGCTCAATAGCTTCCGAGTTATGGGACCCAGAGGCCCCAGACCAATGTAGACCTGTCCAACACTCACTCTGAGAACGTCAAATACCGACTGTTGGCAAAGGCACTTTAGCGTCGGTGACTGACGGGAAAGGTACCCTTTGCCGTCGGTCGGTGACGGGAAAGGTACCCTTCGGTGTCTTCTGCAGACGGAATGGGGGGTGCCTCAGCAGCCCATTCACTCCTGTGTTAACCCGACTACGTCTCTAATAGACGCTATGAGCATCTTTCCTATTGGATAGTTTTTAGGATATTTTTCTGTGAAAATGGCGGACATACTTTTTATTCTGGGTGGAAAATATGATATTTTAGCATAGTTACACAATTAAAAGTGTTTATATAAACATTTATAGCAAGAAATGTGCATTTTACTGTCATAATCGTCGCTCGGCGAATGTGAAGGATGTTTGGTTTGAAAGTTATGACGAAGAATATTTCATTCGTCTCCACATAATTATAATAACATGGTTGATATGATGGTTACTCTTGACGCTGAAACCAGCAGCTCGCATGCCGTTTAAATCATGGGTATAAAACCATTGTCATTGCTGGTTATGTAAGGGATAATATATAGAACGCTGGCCATTATCGCCTTCAGGCGATAGTGGCCGGCGTACAGGCATCCCGGGCTCACGAAAATGTGATCAGGTACACGTATTTTCTAAATGTTCGTGTCAAAAAGCACAATTTTCAAACTCATGCATATCAATTGGAAGTATTTGTCGTGTCACTAAGCACGACTTCCATCTAAGGTTCTGTCCGGGAGCGTTCTCAGAACATTTATTGTTAAAAATTGTCTGTGATAACTAAGAATACGACAGCTTTTGGCCACCCGTTTCTACTTAAAACTGTCTGTCATAATATGACAGCTTTTGGCCACCCGTTTCTACTTTCACCTTTGATTCTGAGAAATTGTGACAATTCACGGATATATTAAATGCAGGTGCGCTGCTCTGTAGGCAAACCGCGATGGAAAAAAGGGTAGATGCTTCATCTGTTATTTTTAGAATTGTATATCTTGATGTTTTATCTAGCCATCTATTGTCTTGTTTTTGGCTATGTGAATGAAAGTCTGCGTCGCAAGTCCAGTGTCGCGAGCGGACGTTGCCATGACATCTAGAAATCATACCGTATTTAATGGGTTATTATCATTAATATTGATGTGTAGGGGTTGATTATAACATGTGAATAATATTGTTTAGACCACGGTCGTATTCTGATTGGCAGCAGGGCGTGCATTAACTACTTAGCAGACACCTGCTAAGTAGTTCCAGTCAGTGTTTCAATTCTCTGCCCGAGCCCGAGCCCAGGCCGATATTTCCCACCACCATCCTCGGGCCGGACCTTTGATCGAGCGTTTTTATTTTTATTTTATCATTGGTTTATTGGCCTAATCTGAGGAGAAATACTCTTAAATAAATACTATGGCAGAATTATTATTATTATTATTATTATTATTATTATCATTCAACTTGAACATGTGTTTTTAAAGTATTGAGTGGTGGAGGGATGACGTATGTTGGCCAACCCGGAAGTGAGCGTCCCCCGGGGTTCCCTTGACAAAAAGCCAAAGGCTTTTTCCATTGGATTTTGGATTATTGCAGAAAAATGTGCATCTTTGAAGCACCTCCTCAAAAACGGAAAATAAATTAATTAATAAAAAAAAACGTGCTACAAAGAACGAAATGTAAACCAATGCATTCTGAATGGGAGTGTTTCTCCGATTTTTCCATGCTACAAAGAACGAAATGTAAACACATGCAAATAAAGACTTGATGGTCATAATAATTTAAACATCATTAATCTCCTGAGTGTGTATTTTTTTCAACGGGGCTGCATCCAGTCACTTAATAATAATAATACTAATAATAATAATAATACATTAAATTTAGAGGCGCCTTTCAAGGGACCCAAGGTCACCTTACAGAGCATAAAGTCATCATAAATCGTTTAAAACAAGACACTGTGGAAAAAAAAAGGGGGGGCCCCCCTTCCTGCCCTCGGGGTCTGACCGGGCCAAGTTTCGTTGCGGGGGTCCCAGTTATTCAAGGTATTCAAATTTCAGGGCGGTAGGACCTTCCTATATCAAAAACAGTTTTTCCACCACATTCTGAACCAACACACTCCGAGAATTTCAAATACCGACTGTTGGCATAGGCACTTTAGCGTCGGTGACTGACGGGAAAGGTACCCTTTGCCGTCGTTCGGTGACGGGAAAGGTACCCTTCGGCGTCTTCTGCAGACGGAAAGGGGGAGCTTCAGCAGCCCATTCACTCACTCCGAGAACGTCAAATACCGACTGTTGGCATAGGCACTTTAGCGTCGGTGGCTGACGGGAAAGGTACCCTTTGCCATCGGTTGGTGACGGGAAAGGTACCCTTCGGCGTCTTATGCAGACGGAAAGGGGGAGGTTAAGCAGCCCATGCACTCCTGTATTAACCCGACTATGTGTCTTATAGACGCTGTGAGCATCTTTCCTGTTGGATAGTTTTTAGGATATTTTTCTGTGAAAATGGCGGACATACTTTTTATTATGGGTGGAAAATATGGTATTTTAGCATAGTTACGCCATTAAAAGTGTTTATGTAAAAAAAAATTGAGAGAAATGTGCATTTTACGAATGTGCGAATATGAAGGATGTTTTGTTTGATAGTTATGACGAAGAATATTTCAGTCGTCTCCACATAATGATTACAACATGGTTGCTATGATGGTAGACAGATGTTTCAATGACGTCAGGTTGCTAGGGACGGGCTGAAAGACGCCGTGGGCACCTGTCCCATTGGAAGTCAGAGGACCTATCCCGGTAGTAGTGTAATGTCAGTTTTTAGGTTTTTACCCTAACGATGATTTAAAAAAAATATCTGACGTTTCTTGCCCTTAACACAGCATTGTATCCTTGTTAATTACACAAGCCAATGTTACGTACATCTGTTTCCGGATTTTCCAACCGTCGTCCTTGGCGGAAGTTGCAGTTTTCGCTTTACCTCAGGTAAGAGCACGCATTGAATGGTTAAGACACTAAAAATAAGAAGTAGGACTAAAAACGATGCCACAAAGATAGTATCAGCCCAAATGTAGTGGATAGCCCGTTTAGATCTGTACAGCAGCAATTTAGATTTATTTAAGGCACTATCCTGTCATAAATGTGCACGGACGTATTTTAGCCAGCTAGTAGCCTATCCGAGCCCTACAGCCAGCTAGTAGGGCTACAGGATGAAAAAGGCTGCGTCTTTAAATGTAAACTTTATTTTGGTGTACATTTATTTGAAGAGCCTTGCATAAACTATATTGACCGTTGCTATGAACAAGAAACATGTTTCCTAAATGTTTAAATCATGTCACGATGTAATCTTTAATGTGGTGTGTGATGGCTACCTTGCATCAATGACTGAGATGTGCTTTGATTTCCTATGCATCAAAATAGACATTTCATACACAACTGAATTTGTTTTGTTATATTTGCAATTTCATTTTAATCAAATAAAAAGTCCATAGGGTAATCCTGTTAGACATTTGGCTAATTATATGGTCAGCAATATTTTATGATGGTATTGATACCATTGTTGCCTTTTCCCACTGGCAGCCCTAGCCTACATCCAGATGGGATACTTAACCTAATTGCCATTTGTCTTTGAATGTATATTTACAATGTGCATCAATAAAATAAAAACATTTTAACTTGTGAATCTTTTTACTATGACAAGTATTGACTGCATATTATAGCTTCTATCACTCCAATTGCAATAGGACCAATGTATATGAATGAAACAACGTACCACTTGTAGTATTTTATACTGTAATGAATTGACGGCAAACATTTCACTATCATTTGCAGAATGTCAAAGCAAAAAACGAGGCTGTGCCCTTCCTGCCGGGCCCCAAATTTGCTGAGGAGGAAGACCTGTGCAAGTTGTGTCTGCCCTCTTCAGCAGAGTGGCAAAGATCTGCAAAGTTGGGCAAAGTCTGTGAAGGTCAACAAAAACTCACACAGGACCTTGGAGTCGGCCCATGTATCGGTGAGTTTTAATCCCTTCAATGTAACAAGGGGTTTGCCCTCTTACACATTTACATAATGATATTCTTTGATCAAAAACTACCTTTAGGGTTGTAACAAATCATGGTTATTTCTTTATCATTGATTCATATGCTACTAAAAATAATGTTCATAATATCTAAATATTTTGTGACTGAATGCATAAAGCTTTGCTGCTAAGAGCTGAGCATGAAGTTGAAGCTTTTGTTTTGGTGTTATACTTATTTGTCAAGTCACTGTGTAATTCCATATACTTCTTCATCCTATACCTTGCAGGTTACCAAACTAAATGCTCTTGGTTACTGTCCTTTGCTATTTGTGGGACGACATGGCCGAAAGGGAGAGATCAACGGGGACATGGTTCACCATATCCCGGTCAATGATGAAGTGGTGTGGGAAATTCTTAAAAAAATGGGCAAGCTTTATGAGCACCTGCTGAAGAGTAAGATCATCTTAGTTCAAAATGATTACATTATACTTTTTTATCCCATAGTGTATTGGTTAATAGGTGCTGTTTCACTACATTCATCTAATATAAATCTACTCCAGTACATACTGTCTATACCAGGGGTCTCAAGCTCGCGGCCCGCGGGACGATATTTTGTGGCCCCCTACTTGATATCAAATTTAAGTGTTACTGCGGCCCGCACGTTTTAATTTTAATTTTTTTTTTTTTTGCCGAGTCGCTGCTGCGCTTGCCCGTTGGCCTCATTTCTAAAGCTCGCTGCGCACAAAGACGGAGGTGAAATGTGTGTGTGTGTGTGTGTGTGTGTGTGTGTGTGTGTGTGTGTGTGTGTGTGTGTGTGTGTGTGTGTGTGTGTGTGTGTGTGTCCAGTGGGAGATGAAATATCGACGTGTGAAAGAGTGTTTTGTATCAAGTTGAGGCCGACACATATTAATCGAAATGTATATATCATAAGTTACACATGTATTAAAAAAAAAATCGGGTTGAAATCGGGCTCGGGCTCATAATTACAGTTAATGTGTCGGGCCGGGGCGGGCTCGTACAGAACGTGCACGGGCCGGGTCGGGCTTGACACACATTTAAAAAAATATATATATAAAGCCCTGGGCTTTATTGAAAATAGTTTTTTATTAAATAAAGCCTTTGCTGTGAAAGGGTTGTGACCCTTCCGGAGGGGCTTGTTGTCAAGTTTGCTAACGCGAATAAGCAACATTAGTCGCTTGGTTGAAACGTGATTCCGGAGTGACACAAAGTGGAAGGAAAATATATCCTGTTCTCCAGCCCCAGTCATGTCTTTCTCAAAACCTGCCGTGAAGAGAAAGGTTAGTGACGAGCAAAGACTATTTCAGGAATAGAAATTTATATCGAAATTTATAAATCATAAGTTACACATTCGGGTTGAAATCGGGCTCGGGCTCATAATTACAGTTAATGTATCGGGCCGGGCCGGGCTCGTACAGAACGTGCACGGGCCGGGTCGGGCTTGACAGACACCCACACCCACACCCACACCCACACACACACACACACACACACACACACACACACACACACACACCAACGTTTGCGGTGAAAAATGCTTATGCACATTTCACCCCGTCTTCACAAGGTTGTTGGCGCAGCAAGCTTTATAAAAAATATGGTAACACTTTCTATGAAGCCCAGCGTTATAAGGCCCTATAAGGACATTATAAGGGCCTTAATAATGACTTATAGCGATTGCTACAATAACTTATAGCTACTTTATAACTACGTATAATGTCTTCATGATGACTCATAATCACCTTTATGATACATTATATCAGTTCATTATGAATGGTTATAATTAAAGACGGAATACTGCATTATAAATATGTGACTGTCGGGTAACACTTGCTATGCAGCCTGCCTTTATAAGGTCCTATAGGGACATTTATGATGACGTTTAAAAGTAGCTATAAGTCATTGTAGCACTCTTTATAACTATGCTTAGCATCTCCACAATGACTCATATCCACTGCTCTGAAACGTTATGTCAGTTAATTATAAATGGTTATAATCTAAGGTAAAATTATGCATTATAAATGTGATCATAGGTTTGTGTGGGTAATCATGAATCCTATGAAGCCTGCATATATGAAGCACTATAAGAACATTCATAATACCTTTAAAAACTAGTTAGGTCATTGTGGCACTCATTATAACTATGTGTATAGGTCTTCACGGCACATCATAACCACCTTTGTGATGTATTATGATTATTCATTAATGGTTATTAGTATGGTGACTAGGCTGCTATACAGACATAGAATATTATAGACTTTTAGAAGATCCTATAAGTGGACTTTGTCAGCTTTAAGTAAAGTGACAAAAGGGTGGTGTTGTTATGAACAGATATAAGATTCTATAAGTGTACTTTGTCAGCTTTAAGTAAAGTGACAAAAGGGTAATGTTGTTTTAAACAGATATAAGATTATTATAAGATAAAAGAGAAGATAAGGCATTATGAACTTGTTAATAGTTCTGACAGTAAATACAACAGGATACAGAGGAAAACCCTTTTATTTAAATCAGCACTGGCTGAACATAGCCCAGAACATAGTATTGTAAGGGTGTTTAAAATAAAAAAAACAGCAAGCCTGCTGTAGACAACTTTGATGTGACTTTGATGTGAAATTTTAATGGACGGCCATCGGGAGCAAGTCCCCATCCGTTTTCATCTTGCTTATTTTATCTTTAATTTCTGGTGTCACAAGTGAACGGCACCTAGCAATAAAGGTGGAGAGTGACTCCACTCGCTCATTCCAGCTGATGGACTCGAACACTTCTGGTGCTGCCAGATGCAGTTCTGCCACAATGGCAGTCCTCGCCACCGTGTTTCGGTCCACCCCGACAGCATCGAATGCTGCCTTCATGGACTTCCCTCTTCTGAATGCTTACAGGGCGGCCACATATCTTAAAATAACCCCTTTGGTGTTCCGAACTAAACAAAAAGAGGCATAAGAAGAAAAAGGTACATGTTCATCTACCTGAAATAGTAACTCACAACACCATTCAGAACATGATTGTAAATTACGGCAAAGCCATCACTTCCCAAAATTGTTCTTTTTTAAAGCCACAGCACACCCTTTTTTTTCAAAAACATTAATTTCTATCAAACCCATTCTGTTCTTACTGAAATTAATGTGAAAACATATGCCTCATATGGTTTTGAATGGTAAAATAAGAAGAGCAAAGCTGCCCTCACTTATTCCCTCTGAAAAATGATGAATTCTCTCTTCCTTACAATTTGTTACAGGTTGCCTTCTTGTCTTTTTTATATTGATACTTACCCCAGTGTCCTCTGCCTTACCTGGTGTAGTAATATCATTGTCTACACAACACAGAATTTCTCTTTTTAGTAACCTTGCTTGGTCTTATCACTACTTACTCTGAACACGGCTGTGTGAAGGGCCTTCGGAGTCTAGCTGCTGCTCCAGTTGAGTTTACAAAATGTTTTAAGCTTTTGCCTTCCTTTTTTTTTTTTGGGTGCCTCCACAGACAAATCGGACAAGGAAGACACGAGGTCTTGGGTACTTTCAAACGAGCTTGAGGAATTTTTAACTTCTGAAAAACAATCAAGAAATATTTAGTAGCAGGAATTACCAAGGTTACATCATATTAAACTGACCACTGCACAATGATGTTGTAAGTAGGAGTTTACCGGCTTGCTTCCTAATTTTCTTATTTTTCATTTTATCTAGTAGGATGGCATCTTTCCTTGCCAGCTCGTCATTGAAGTTGGCGTCTTTCTTGGCCAGCTGCTCCTGGTAGTAAGCATCTTTCTTGGTGAGCTCCCCCTGGAGGTAGATCTTGTCTTTTTTTAGCACATCGATCATCTCCTCTTTCAAATTAACTTTCTCCCTCTCAGTCTCCAGCTTTACTTTTAACATCTCAATCTCATGCAGCGCTGTTGGAGCAGGTGCATCTGCAAAACAATTGCTGTGAAATACTCTTAGAGGAACTGAAAACACCTTGTCTTGTCAACTTCCAATCGTGCATGGTCTGCACAAAGGGAGGGTCCACAGCTGGGGACGGTTACCTTCCTAACACCTAAGAACAGCTTATCTACCGTTAATTTCGTTTTATTTGCCAGAGCCGATTCAGGCTAACCTGTTATTTCATGTCAAACCACAGCATGTTACTTATTTTAGTAAAACTTACGAGTTGGTGAGGAGGTCAACGCGGTGCCGTTGCTGGCTCCCGCTACTCCAGTGGCTGCACGTGTTCTTTTCTTGCTCATTTCTGCAGGGACGGCATAGTTAATATTAGCTAGCGATCCGGTGAAGCACAACACTTTTTATTCAAAAAGTTAGTTTGCTACAAACAGAATCAACTAGAACCTTATTATGTACCTTCCGTATTTACCACATTTTCGATATTGATAAGTCAATCACACGATGCCATCCTATTCGATAGACTACTGTATTGAGGATAATCAATTGAAAGCTAGATAGATACGTTAGCTAGCCAGCTAAGCTAACTGAGGTGGTTCGGGCATCTGGTAAGGATGCCCACTGGGCGCCTTCCTTGGGAGGTGTTTCAGGCACGTCCAGTGGGGAGGAGACCTCGGGGAAGACCCAGGACTAGGCGGAGAGATTATATCTCAACACTGGCCTGGGAACGCCTCGGGATCCCCCCGTCAGAGTTGGTCAATGTGGCCCGGGAAAGGGAAGTCTGGGGCTCCCTGCTTGAGCTGCTCCCCCCGCGACCCGACCCCGGATAAGCGGACGAAAATGAGATGAGAGCCAGCTAGTTTGACAAAGATAGTTTATAAGGGGCAAGCTTACACTAATTAAGAAAACTGATTAATATTGTCTTGTCAAACATTTCGAAATCCTATACTGCCAATACGAATAATAATACTGTAGAAGCAACTATCTGTAAACTCTTACCTTCTCAGTCCTACGTCTTCTACCTTGAGCGTGCTCTCGGGTCTGAAAGCTGTATTACCATCGACGTTTGCTTGACTGGTTGACGAACAGATTTCATTGGTCCAAAAGCGCGCGTTGTCAAAGTTATGCTTTCATGTAGACAACTTTAATATTTCGACGTTTCTGCAACTGATGTGTAAATGTCAATTAAAAATGAAGTTTGTCGCATTTTACGGGCGCAAAACACGTTGCTCAACAAAAGAGAACTGGTATTGTGGATGCAAAAGAAGGGGCTTTTGCTGCGCTCTATGATTTGCAACAAATGCAAAGTGTCTATGAAACTTTTGAAAATATCTCGCCAAGATGGATTCCAATGGTGAGTAGCCTATTCTCATTGCCTATTATTTTTATATTTTGCTGTTTTTTTTTCATTTATTTCTTGATTTACATTTATTTGATTTTAAACCACGACTTGCAGGAATCGCAAGAATCGCTCTTGTCGAGGGACTTCGTCTGTTCGTAAGGGGACCATATTCTACCATTCACGCAGATCATTGCAGAATCATCTGGAATTCATCTACAGGTTTGTATAGATATGCACATCAAACCTGATATCCATCTGATGGATATATATAACATCTGATGATTTTTAAAAAAAAAGAAAAATGGAAATTGTTTGGAATTGCCATTTGTTAGAGCCCTACTTTCATTTGTTGTGGTATAACCAAGGATAGCTTACCCATAGCCCAAAACCAATTTCTTCAGCCATTAAACCATTGACTAGGTTAAGGAAACACAACCATGTCCAACTGTGTAGTCTTTTGTACATTTCTTATTGACTTCCATTTATCTTCAGGTTTGTAGTAGGCTAATAGTAGGCTATGTGTGCTACCTTGCTGTGGATTTATCCTAGGAAGACTGAATTGCTAATGATTTCAATAAACTATACAGAGCAATAGGCAACTGCTTTTAAAAACGTGTGTGAGTTGTTATGTATAATAAAACTAAACACTTTGATCTATGCCTGCTGGTTGCCTAGGTTCTCACAAGGACTGAGGATGAGACAAGTAGACCTAATGGATGATGGTGTTGCAGCAAGCAGCAGAACTCTAAGCCGAATGGCTGCCACCTTGAGAAAGGTATGGAGTGAAATATATGCCCCCATTCAAACAAGATATAGCCTCATGTCAGATATTATGTGCAACTACTGACGAGTTCATCGTTGTAGAGCATTCATTCCCTGACTTAATTTAAAGTAAACCACTGAATGAAGTCAGGATTAAAGAAACTGCTTCAGTTATATCCAAACATGACAATAATGATGTGCCCTCATTTGGCTAAGGTCTGCATTCGGGCAGTTGATAAAACTTCGCCATCGTGGACAAATGAGGGTTGGTGGCCGTGGCCATCACCGTTTTGTTGTACTGGATGAAAGCAAATTCTCACATAAAAGAAAGTTGCAGAAAAACACACACACACACACACACACACACACACACACACACACACACACACACACATATGGAATGTAATGTATAAACATATGATATGTGAAATGTCTTTCGCAGCATAACTGTGGCAGGGTTGGTCCAACTTGGCGCCGCTCCAAAAAATGGGTTTTTGGGATCTTAGAAGTGGGAAAGAACAGTCGAAGACCTATCCTCAAGATTGTTCGTGGAAGGTCAAAGAATGATCTCCTACCGATCATTCAACGGCATATCAGAAGACACTCAAGTATCATCACAGATGAGTGGTGAGCCCACCGTAGGGCTTCAACAGAGTTGGGCCATAAGCATTTCACTGTGTGCCACAAAATAAACTTTGTTCATCCGACAACCAGAGCCCATTCTCAGCACTTAGAGCGTGCATGGCAGACCTTCAAGGTGGATGTGTGGCGGCATCGTGGTAACTAACCGCACATCAAAACTTCTGAAACAACACCTGAAAGTAATAGAATGGGAATACTGGCTTGCCAGAAATCACAGTTCTCATATCCTGGGTCGAATCATTCATGATATAAGGAAATACAACGTACATGAGTGCTAAAGTTGTAACATTCTACTTTTTATGTGGGTGGCAAAAATACTTTTAAACTATTGATACCCTTATTAGTTGCACAAAGTCATGGGACATTGTTTATTTACTGTGTTTATTTATTAAGTCCTCACAAAGATTATTTTCATTTGATGCACATTGATTGACAATAAAACAGAGTTTTCACATTATTTCTGTATTTACTGTTAGAGCACTAATTTGAAAAATGTCATAACTAGTTTGTAAACTTTATCTTTCATGGCATCATTGTTTTATGCCCCTTTAAATTGTTACATTTATAGTGAAACACCAACTTTAGATTTACTTCAGTTTAAATTAAATATAATAATAACCATTAATGAATAATCATAATATATCACAAAGGTGGTTATGATGTGCCGTGAAGACCTATATACATAGTTACAATGAGTGCAACAATGACTTAACTAGTTTTTAAAGGTATTATGAATGTTCTTATAGTGCTTCATGTACGCAGGCTTCATAGGATTCATGATTACCCACACAAACCTATGATCACATTTATAATGCATCATTTTGCCTTAGATTATAACCATTTATAATTAACTGACATAACGTTTCAGAGCAGTGGATATGAGTCATTGTGGAGATGCTAAACATAGTTATAAAGAGTGCTACAATGACTTATAGCTACTTTTAAACGTCATCATAAATGTCCCTATAGGACCTTATAAAGGCAGGCTTCATAGCAAGTGTTACCCGACAGTCACATATTTATAATGCATTATTCCGTCTTTAATTATAACCATTCATAATGAACTGATATAATGTATGATAAAGGTGATTATGAGTCATCATGAAGACATTATACGTAGTTATGAAGTAGCTATAAGTCATTGTAGCAATCGCTATAAGTCATTATTAAGGCCCTTATAATGTCCTTATAGGGCCTTATAACGCTGAGCTTCATAGAAAGTGTTACCAAAAATATATATATAAAGCCCTGGGCTTTATATATATATATATTTTTTTTTTAAATAAAGCCTTTGCTGTGAAAGGGTTGTTGTGACCCTTCCGGAGGGGCTTGTTGTCAAGTTTGCTAACGCGAATAAGCAACATTAGTCGCATGGTTGAAACGTGATTCCGGAGTGACACAAAGTGGAAGGAAAATATATCCTGTTCTCCAGCCCCAGTCATGTCTTTCTCAAAACCTGCCGTGAAGAGAAAGGTTAATGACGAGCACAGACTATTTCAGGAAAAGTGGGAGACGGAATATTTTTTTGTAGAGCACAGGGGCATCCCAACGTGTCTTATATGCACTGAGAAAGTTGCGGTGCACAAGGAATACAACATCAGACGTCATTACTCAACTAGACATGCTGAGGAGTATTCAAAACACCAGGGAGAGGAGAGAGAGAAAAGGGTCGCAAATCTTAAAACATGTCTACTGAGGCGACAAGATTTTTTCAAGAAATCCACCAAAGAGAATGAGCAGTTGAAGCTAGCTACTTGGTGAGTGAGATGATTGCTAAGGCGGGAAAACCATTCAAAGAAGGCGAGTTCGTCAAAAAGTGCATGTTACTGGCTGCTAGTATAGTTTGTCCGGAAAAGAATGGTCAGTTAAGCAACATCAGCCTTTCAGCCAACACAGTGGCGGAGTGCATTTCTGACCTGTCAAGTAACATATATGATCAACTGCGTGAGAAAGCCAAACGTTTCCATGCATACTCAGTCGCTCTTGATGAGAGCACAGACATCACTGACACTGCGCAGCTTGAGATCTATGTCCGTGGTGTTGAAGATAATTTTGAAGTGATGGAGGAGTTGCTCACAGTGATTCCAATGCATGGCCAGACCACTGCACAGGATATATTCCGCCAGCTGTGTGATGCCATTGTTGATGCTGGTTTGCCATGGAAGAGGTTTGCGGGGATAACAACAGATGGAGCGCCATCAATGACAGGGAGGAAAAATGGACTGGTGGCCCTTGTCCAAAGAAAACTGGAAGAGGAGGGTGTGGAGGAGGCCATTGCTCTGCACTGCATTATCCATCAGCAGGCCCTTTGCAGCAAATGCCTGAAGTTTGACAATGTGATGTCTGTGATTGTGAAATGCATCAACCATATCAGATCCAGGGGCTTAAAGCACCAGATGTTCCGCGCCTTTCTGGAGGAAATAGAGTCAGCATATGAGGATGTGCTCTACTTCACAGAGGTACGTTGGCTCAGCAGGGGAAACGTCTTGAAGAGATTTTTTGAGTTGAGAGCAGAAGTGATTGCCTTCATGGAGAAGGTTGGGATGGCTGTTCCTGTGCTAAGTGATCCCAAATGGCTCATGGACTTAGCTTTTCTTGTTGACATCACACAGGAGCTGAATGTACTGAACAAGAAGTTACAAGGCCAGGGGCAGCTTGTCAGTGCTGCCTATGACAACGTGAGAGCATTCTCCACAAAACTTGTCTTATGGAAAGCCCAGCTCTCTCAGACAAACCTCTGCCATTTCCCAGCATGCAAGGCACTCATGGATGAGGGCACGCTATTCACTGTTGAGAAGTATACTGATGCCATTGTGAAACTACAGGAGGAATTTGATCAAAGGTTTGCAGACTTCAAGACACACAGAGCCACTTTTCAAATTTTTGCTGACCCCTTCTCTTTCGATGTGCAAGATGCCCCTGCTGCGCTTCAAATGGAGCTCACTGACCTGCAGTGCAATTCTGAACTCAAAGCCAAGTTCAGGGAGGTGAGTGGAAAAGTAAACAAGCTTGGACAATTTTTGAGAGAATTGCCCCCCACCTTCCCTGAGCTTTGCAGGATGTTCAAGCGGACCATGTGCCTTTTTGGGAGCACATATCTGTGTGAAAAGCTCTTCTCCACCATGAACTTCAATAAGTCAAAGTACAGGCCCAAACTTACCGATGAGCATCTTCAAGCCATCCTGAGGGTCTCAACTGCTTCCTCTCTCAAGCCAAATGTGGCTCAGCTGTGTGAGAGGAAGCGCTGCCAGGTCTCTGGCAGTAAGGAGTAGGCAATAAAAGCCATATGTTCAAAAGGACACTTCATGTTCTGAAGAAGGTTCATGTTTTAAAGAGCCGTTCACGTTCAAAAGAGCCTTTCATGTTCAAAAGAGCATTCATGTTACAGAACTGTTAATATTAAAGCTTGAGAAGACTGGATATTTGTACTTTTTTGTGGAAAACTTGATGCGGCCCAGCCTCACCCAGAATCTACCTCCAGCGGCCCCCAGGTAAATTGAGTTTGAGACCCCTGGTCTATACATCTTTATATAGGGATGGGCGCGAGTAATCGATTCGAGGACAAACAAGGAAAAAAGTGTACTCTGTAGACTGTAAAGGTGCAACAATTTTTTTTCCATGTGTATAATACAGCTCAAATGTCTGTCCACCAGCCTCACATGTTGTTTTAATAAAAAAAAAATACCTGTCTAGACGTTAAGCATAGTGGTTTTTCCTCGCCTGTCTCACAGGCGAGGAAAGTTTTCTGTAACTCGATCAATTATTATTATTCTTTTTTTTATTTTTTATTATGTGCGGGCCTGACTGAGTGAGGATGCCGGCCCGCGGGCCGCCAGTTGCCCATCCCTTCTAGCCCATTGCAGCATTGAAACCTCATATACCACCTCATCTATCTGAGCTTTTAAGAGTCCACTGCTGTAGGATGTCTTCAAACTACTTACTATTATTTTTCCTTGGAAGTGAGTTTATTTATCTAGTTTATTTATTTATCTAAATATTAGGGCGCATCAACAGCTGTGCCTGGGCCAATGGCGGACAGTGCTCGGTCTGGAGCAGGGCCAGGACCAGGACCCGAAGACAACTTTGTGCTACACCTTTTTCCCTCTGTTCCACCTCCATCCTTCACCCCCTCTCAGCCTCCTCCCCCTCCACCCTTCACCCCCTCTCAGCCTCCTCCCCCTCCACCCTTCACCCCCTCTCAGCCACCTCCCCCTCCACCCCCTCTCAGCCTCCTCCACCCTTCACCCCCTCTCAGCCCTCTCCCCCTCCAACCTTCACCCCCTCTCAGCCTCCTCCCCCTCCACCCCTTCTCAGCCTCCTCCCCCTCCAACCTTCACCCCCTCTCAGCCTCCTCCCCCTCCACCGTTCACCCCATCTCAGCCTCCTCCCCCTCCACCCTTCACCCCCTCTCAGCCTCCTCCCCCTCCACCCTTCACAACCTCTCAGCCTTCTTCTCCTCCACCCTTCACCCCCTCTCAGCCACCTCCCCCTCCACCCTTCACCTCCTCTCAGCCTTCTCTCCCACTGGTGAAAGGTTTGATTCACTCTCTTCTTCATGTCTAATAACCTAGCTATAACAAATGCACACACAAATATATATATATATATATATTAATTAGTATGTCCTGCAAGTAAGAGCAAAAAAACCTTTGCAAGTAAAACGGCAAAACTTTGTAAATACACAAGTTCAACCTGCACATGTGGTTAGTTTTCCGCGTGCACATGTCACCATAAGTTGATTGACATGTATAACATAGTGTAGTATTATTTTAAACCGTTTAACTGGTAGAAGTCAACTACCCAAAAATGAAATTGTTAGAGCTGCTGCTTTAGAACTCTTAATACTTGGGTGTCTAATTCGTTTTGTACTTTTTTCTTTTTTTTCTTTAGAATGCCGCAAACACAGGACACAGAAGGTGTTCCTGTATGATAAGATTTTGAAAAAAAGAGTTGCAAATGTTAGTATGTTCTGCTTTCTTCCTCTTGGTGTTCTAGTAAAATACAATGGGAAAACATTTAAGGTTCACAATCGATTTATTTTTCATTCTACAACACAGTGTTATCTGAGGATTATATAAGAAAACGCAAATTGTAGTCCTTTGATGTTTCAAAACACAAAAAATAATTGTGCAGTGAAGGGCTGTCCCCGACTAAGAATTTAACAAGTCGGATCTGATTCGTCATGTCTTTCCTATCGTCAACTGAGTTTCAAATCATGACGATTTTTTTATCACTCAATCAAGGCCTCTACTCATGATCAACGGTAATACTTCTGATAATGCACTGGCAGCCTTCAGCAGGCTTTCAGGCTGAAAGGATAATGAGGCAGCCCAACAATCAGTTGATTCTTTCAGTTTCCCCAATATAAATTTTACATTGGGGCTGCCCCTCTGTGATTTTTGCACCGAAGCTGATTGATTGGATTGGTTTGTAAGAGAAAATAGGAGAGGAGCAGTGCAGAGTGCTCTTTTATCTATGTGCGCTGTAGTCGCCTCTACATATTTACACAAATCAACACACCTAAAAGGCAAAGATACGACAAAATAGATGAGTCGTCACCAGTGTTGGGAGTAACGGCGTTTAAGTATAACGGCGTTACTAACGGAGTTCGTTTTCAGTAACGGAGTAATCTAATTAATTACTTTTGTCATCGTTACAACGCCGTTATCGTTATTGATAATGTAAAGTGGCGCGTTACTACAATTTGGTTGAATGAAGCGTGCGGTGTCATATTACACCCCAGCTGCGTGGAGAGAGCAGGGCGTGGGGATGACGACACCGTTGCAAACGCGATGATGATTGGCTGGGTGGGCGCGCGGATGCCCTGCTCACGCTGTCTCACTGCACGCTCTGACTACAGCTCAAGACAGCGACAATGGCGACGAGCCAGGGAAATTCAAAAGTAGCGTTCAATAACTGGAAGTACCGGCACTACTTCTCACTCTTGGAAATTAAAGGCAAAAATGTCTATGTATCATGCACGCTATGCCCAGGGAAAAAAACTTTATCCACGTCTGCCACAAGTAATTCAAATCTAATAAAGCACCTTACATCAACCCATGCGAACATGACACTTGTTGCTGCTGCAGCTGCTAACCCAACCCCAAGCCCAAATGCAGCTAGCGTGAGCTCCAGAGAAGGAAACGGAGACACTCTTAAACAAACAACCCTCGATTTTTCGGGTCAGCATCAGCAACAGGTGACCAAGGCCGAGCTGAACACACTGATTGCAGGGTATGTTGTTGGAAACATGCTACCCCTATCCACTGTGGAGTCAAAGTCATTCAGAGCTATCCTTGCAAAAATACCAATACGAGGAGGAGGACAGGGGGTTGCCCCATGCCGAAACACTTTTGATAAATTCATCGACAATGAATACGAAAAAATGAATATTGAGCTCAAAAAGTCATTGGAGGAATTAGAGTACATTTCAACTACAGCAGACATCTGGACTGCCCACAATAAAAGTTACATGGGTGTGACAGCACATTGGATCAATCCAAATAACATGGAAAGAGAGAAAGCAGCTCTTGCCTGCAGACGGTTTAAGGGGCATCATACTCATGACGCCATTGCAGTTGAGCTTGACAATATACACTCAACATATGGGATAACACACAAAATCACAGCAACAGTGACTGATAATGGCTCTAATTTCGTTAAAGCATTTAAGAGGTACCAGCCACTTGAGAGTGATTCTGAAGATGAAGATGAGGTGACATTTACAGACATTAATGATGCTCTGCATGCAACTGCTGATGATCCTGATGTTGTGATCACTTTGCCCCCCCACAAGAGATGTGCATCGCACACACTAAACTTGATTTCATGCACAGATGTTGACAAATGGCTGCTGTCGCAACCTGCAACAAAGGCTGTTTACAGAAGTGCTACTGCCAAATGTACTGCCCTATGGAACAAGACTAGTCGATCATCTTTGGCTGCTGAAACAGTTGATGAGTTGATGTCAAAAAAGCTGCTTGTACCTTGTACAACACGATGGAATTCCTTCTATGATGCCCTGGCTCGAATCTGTGGAATATCCATGGCAGACCTTAACACCATCTCCTCCAAATTAGGACTGACAGCGTTAACAGAAAGGGAACGCCAGTTTTTAAAGAAGTACTGTACTGCGATGAAGCCCCTTACAGTTGCTTTAGATATACTTCAGGGAGAAGACAACTGTTTTCATGGTACACTCCTACCAACGATGGAGACATTAATGCTGAAGACAGAAGCCCTTAAAAGTGGCCTGCAAATACTGAGGGACCTTCCTGACGCCATAGTCAAAGTAAGAACCCATGAATTGAATACTTTTTATTTATTAAGTGAACATTGCTGTAGTACTCATAATAATAAATACTACTAATTATAATAATAATAATAACACTGATTTGTGTTGATACATACATTTAATGTGATTATTTTTTATAATTTCAGGCTATCAAAACCAGATTTGCTGATGTCCTGGGAAATGAAGAGGCGATACTTGCTGCCGTAACTCTTCCAAAATTCAAACTTCGCTGGCTGCGGTCACAGGAGTTAAAGGATAAGGCTAAGGCAAGTTTGCTGGCAGAGTGCCGTAAAATTGTCCATGAAGAACCACAGCCAGGTACCAGCAGCACATCTTCACATCACACAGATTCAGCCAAAGAGAGCGATTTCTTTGCTTTTGAGGAGGATGAGGACACCTCTTCAACAGAAAACCAGGTGGCATATTAGATCTTCAGAACAAAACTTAAACTCTCTGTGTGGATTTTCTCTCATCAAGAAAATTTCACTACGTTACAATGCTGCTACTCCATCTAGTGCACCTGTTGAGAGACTGTTCAGCCTGGGCAAACTCGTTTTCTCTCCGAAGAGGAACAGGCTGTCAGACAGAAGATTTGAAAAGCTTCTCCTCCTACGTTACAACCACTGGTTTAATTGTTAGATCAGAGGAGTATTTCAGTATAGATAGATTAATGCATTGATCATTTTCACTGAGAATGAACAACATGTTAAGCTACATTGAGAGTTGGATTTTGCTCTGTTTATTGTGCAATAATATACAGGTACAGAGATTTGCACTATACTTAATGGCCAGATCTTCCTTTGTTTCTTTTTACCCAAGTTTACATTTGTGTGTTTTGCACTTGATTGCAAAGTGTGAATAGCTGAATATTATTTATTTGTAACATTTCATTTTGTTACTGTTCTGAATATTTAAGAGTTGGATAGTGTTCTGTTTATTGTGCAATGGTATACAGGTTCAGAGAATTGCACTACTTAAAGGTCAAATTTTCGATTGTTTCTTTTTTACCCAAGTTTACTTTTTTGGGTATTTGGTTTTGTACTTGAATGCAAAGTGTGTGAATATTATTTTATTTTCAATATTTCATTTTGTTACTCTACTGAATATTTAAGAGTTGGATAGTGTTATGTTTATTGTGCAATGGTATACAAGTACAGATAATTGCACTACTTAATGGCCAGAATTTCCTTTGTTTCTTTTTACCCAAGTTTATATTTGCACTTGAATTTTATTTTCAATATTTATTTTTATATGTTTTAATTCTATGCATCATATGGCAGGCTGCAATCTATTGAGTTGAAATAAATACCAAATGTTCTAAAATACTGTATATAGTGTTTTTATTCTTCAATCAGTTAATATAAACATCTTTGACGTTAAAGATGTTACAGAACGTAACAGCGTTATGAAACATGAAAAATAACGCCACAGTTACTTTGCTGAGTAACTAATTACTCTAACAATGTGGTAACTGAGTTACTAACTCAATTACTTTTTGGGAGAAGTAATTTCTAACTGTAACTAATTACTTTTTAGAAGTAACTTGACCAACACTGGTCGTCACCAGCACTTGCAACATGTAAGCTACAGCTGTTGATTACACTTCCATTAAATGCTAGTGAACCTCTCTAAAATAAAGTCACTGAAATGGTGAACATTAGCATAAGCAGAGTGCAGGGCTTGTCCTAGCTGTAGTTTTAGCTCTAAATATTTATCACTAGGCTGGATGTAGCCAACTGTGATGTATGGCTTATCTGATGTTTTTTTTTTTACTTGTGTGTGTCGCAGAACACAAACACTCTCATGTTAATCTATGCAGCTGTCTACCAACACCATCGGGCGTGTTTTTTCAGCTTTGCTCTCATAGGTGGTTTTTGGAAATGGATGAATTATAAAATACATTAAGCAATTTCATACTACAGATATATTTAACAAATGCTTCTTTCCCTCATAACTACTGCATGTTATTTCTTAATTATAATTTGTTCTAATGTCATTCCTTTTAGGGAAGAGCAGAAGTGAAAGTTAGGTGGCAATCATGCACGAAATGGTAAGTTCTTCCTAAATTACAACAAACAACTTAAGTTGCATCCATGGAACTGAGCATCACATCACAATGCAGTTATGGACAGCATGCAACATATACAGATAATGACAGGACAAACACAACAAGATAGCATGCAGACGAAGTGAATTATCTGGGTGTTTTGTTAAGGGCTGTTATGGCTGCAGGCTCAGTGGTGTAGTCTACGTAATACGCAGGTATACGCCGTATACCCACTAGGAACGCACCAGGATTTGCGTATACCCACTTAAAAATGTGCACGGATACGTATCAATCGTCTTGTGACAGATCTTTCTCTTCTGTGTTTATTTTTCGCAAATACCGGTTGGGTATAACTGCAATAAAATACTTTAAGCAGGGGAAGTTATCTCCTACATTCACCATTCATAAAATTCCCCCTGCGCGCTTGCGCTCTGCCCTGTCTCTGTTACGAAGCGCGAAGCTGCCCCTGCATCTCTGCACGTTAGTTGGCGGGCCGAGCCCCTCCTTCTCGCGTGTGTGTGCGTGTGTGTGTGCGTGCGCGCGCGCGCGCGCGCGTGTGTGTCCAGTCCTCCCATATTAATGTGTAAACTACATAATAAGTAGTCAACAGAAGACAATGTTTTAATCCCACTTTATATCTCCTTGTTACTTTTAGATGAGAACCCCCTGGCCAGCCTTTCAGACTGGGTGTCAGGCTAGGGAATTTAATAACAGGCATCCTTGGTTAGAGTGGAGGGAAAAAAAGGTAGCTAAATGTCAGCCAACATACAGTTGGTATACACAATTGAAATTCATAATGTTAATCACTATGCAAATGAGAGTATAGCTAATTCATGGTCATTTTTAAGGTGCAGTAATTTCACACTTTTACATAATTCAATTACTGTATGGTATGTTAGATAACAACAGTAAGAGCTCAAATTAGAGCAATTGAAAGAGTGAAACATTAGTCTCCTGTCATCTCCTTCTCATGCACTGGTTAGCCATGGTTGTAAACAGTTCATTAAATTATTTTGAGTAGATTTTGTCCTTGTTTAGCATGTGCTATTGCTACTATAGATATACAAAGGACAACTTTTCATTTTTGTGTTCTATTTGTTCATACTGTTATTAAAACTGATAAACCTACTCAGCTTTCCATGATTGTTGATAATCGTTATACTCTTAAATCAGCGGGTTGTAGACCCCTGCGTTGGTGAGTGTGGTGCGACACCCCATAAGCGCCACACACGTACACGTACCGGTGGGACGGGTTTGTACGAGGCTGGGAGGGAATCATCACAGTATACCCACTACAATAAAATAGACTACACCACTGCAGGTACCAGGCTGTTGCCATAGTGAGCCCTCCTGTGGGCGGTTATTGACCGGTGACCATCCGTCAAGTCTCTCAGCCCCCATGGCCCGATTCCATTGCTCTATAATCGTTTCACACAGTGACCATCGGAACACACAAAATGATTGTCTAGTTTGACACCAGCATAATTGCACACAAACACTTGAATTGCTTTTAAAGGCCCACTATGCAACTTCGGGCATTCCTTGGCTGTTTTCTTGATTTTGGCACGCACATTTCTCTACACAGCGCCCCCTACAGCTTCGTAGTAGATATTTCACAACACTGTCGTAACAACTCGTTGACGACCCTTCCCCATGCACTTCTACGCGAGCCATGTGCATTTGTTTTCAAAGAAGCCGGCGAATGCGTGGAGCCATGTCCGAAGTAGATGTTCATAAAGTGTAGGCAAGGTTATACATTTTTAAAATGGTGTATTTGTATTGCAATAAACATAAATCCATCCTTTTTTATAGTTGACGGGGAGAATTTATATCCTAGATTATAATTGTTATATCTTAGGTTGAACAGAACAATCAGTGTAAGAGGTTTGGCCAACATAATAATCTAAATAAACAAGAACCTGGATTCGGGGTTTCAGTCTGTATCTGGGGGACGAGACGGACGAACAGCAAAACACCCATGGAAACAAAGGTGTTTATATGGTTGCAACCAAGCAAGCTAGAAACATACAGGGCTCACAACAAAACGGTCGAGAAAACAATTTTTACAGGGCTCACAACAAAATGGTTGAGCAAACACATTTGTACAGAGACTATCAACATCAAGAATACCACGAAGACAAAGTTCACCCAAGGGTACTTTCAATTTCAAAAGCAACACGGCCGAGTCGGCGTCTGATTTGCAGTCTTCTTTTTCTTTCAGTTCACGCTATTCCTGAAAAGCTTGCCCAAAGTTTACTCGTGTCTGGCCTCTCTGTCGGTCAGTCTCCCTTTTCTCTTCTTCTGTTCCTCCGACATTGGGTTTCTCTGTCTCTTTTTAGTCGGCTGATCTATGATGAATATAACAATCCCTTAGTTGTTTGTGTTTATATCGAGCCGGTTCCGTGTTTCGGGGTCTGTGCCGTAAAGCACCAACGCCCGGAGTTCAGAACTTTCAACGCGTGACGCTTAGCGACGATAGCCAATCAGCGTGGAGCTTGACCCGACGTCACTGACAGAGAGTAGTGACCCTTGCACAGAAGGATACGGCCGACATCTTTCTTTATTCTGGGTGGAAATAGTAACATAGTTACGCCATTAAATGCGTTTATGGAAACATTTTTAGCGAGAAATGTGCATTTTACTTTCATAATGTTCGCTCGGTAAATGTGAAGGATGTTTGGTTCGATAGTTATGACGAAGAGTGAACGCTCCGTTCACTTGCATGGACAGCGTCTCTGGTTGCTAAGCAACCTCAACGTCTTGGCGGACTATTTCTCTGCTGATCAACACTACGAATGCTGGAAACACACCAGACACACCATGTGAAGTTATTTAACCCGATTATCGTTATTTATGAGTCTTTAGCCCAAGTGAAGGAGTTCAAGTACCTCGGGGTCTTGTTCGCGAGTGAGGGTACTATGGAGCGTGAGATTGGCCGGAGAATCGGAGCAGCGGGGGCGGTATTGCGTTCGCTTTACCGCACCGTTGTTACGAGACTCTGTCCATGCAAGTGAACGGAGCGTTCACTCTTCCTCCATTGGGAGGTGTTTCAGGCACGTCCAGTGGGGAGGAGACCTCGGGGAAGACCCTGGACTAGGTGGAGACCTCGGGGAAGACCCTGGACTAGGTGGATAGATTATATCTCAACACTGGCCTAGGAATGCCTCGGGATCCCCCCGTCAGAGCTGGTCAATGTGGCCCGGGAAAGGGAAGTCTGGAGCCCCCTGCTTGAGCTGCTCCCCCCGCGACCCGACCCCGGATAAACAGATGACGATGAGATGAGATCGTTATTTATATCCGAGATTATTTAATCTAACCCGATCTAAACTCTATCATGCACCCAAACACGGCGGCGTTTGGGTTTCCTACCTCGGACTCTAGCGCAGCCACATGCGCGTTGGGCGCGTTGAACCATTTTTGTGACACACAATGATCAAGCGTCAGGTTAGGCGCGTTAGTACGAGAGGAACCTGCGGTTCCTCTCGTACTGAGCAGGATTACTATTGCAACAACACATCATCAGTAGTTATCCAACGCGAGTAACGCGGTTGGTGTGGCCGTACCATTAGTCGATTGATCCATGATGAATGCAACAATTGCCTCGCAACTGGCTGTTTATATCTAGCCGGTGCCATGTTTGGGTGTGTGTCTGTGCCGTAAAGCATTTTCGAAACTACAATCTGACTACATTTTCGAGGATACTTCCGTTGCGTCACATCCGGATTGTGTCGGTCCGAACAGAGCAAGTTGCATATGCGCTTTTTCACTGGAGAGGCGACATGGGTAAATGACACACCCACCAATCGACCCAGAAATGGATGCAGAACCATCAGCATAACTCTCAACCTGCATACTTAATGTAATTTTGGCTAAAAAAGTTGCATAGTGGGCCTTTAAGATGCACTATAGCATGATAAACTAACATGCAAAACATGTTTTATAAGCAAATTGGAGACAAAAAGTGTTATGTCAGAATCAAGGTCATCCGTTAAAGGGGACTAAAGGGGCGTTCACTTTCCTGGTGATAACGAGATGGCTTGCCAGTGATGACGCTCACGCTCACGCTTACGCGTGTTCCCGACAGCGACAGTTCATGTGCACTTGGGAAACAGCCGGTTGGGAATCTAAAAGTTCTTCACAGAAGGGTTTTTTTATCCGATAAAGAAACAGTCAGAACTGAACAGAACTTAGTAGGATCAGTTTCAAGTTTGCATGCCTTTATTTCCTTGATGTCTATGACCTACTATCCTTTTGCTTTTATTTATGAGAAGCACATACAATATTGCCACTGTATGGAAGGCAACACCTCCCCTTATCCTAGAGCTGGTTTACCAGTACACAACGTTTAAAACTGAGCAAATTCATGCCAACAGACGTTACAATGTCAATCAATAGTAAAGTATTGGATATGAAGGTTGATTCTTTTATATTGAGTAAAACGTTCAAGTTCCGCCATTTTTATGCGCGTCACTAGTCAACCATACGTCACCAACTGGGCAACTCTGTTAACAAAACTTGGCCCCAGTGATGTGAACACACCAATATCATACCACCAGGTGTGAGTGTGATTAGCCATTACAATCATTTTCGAAAATGTGACGCTTCTGACATCACAGGTGGGCGTATCCACCTAGATGTGTGCTGGATAGATGAGTCTACAAGCCTACCCAGTGGACTGTAGCAAACGTTGCTCATCTATCCGTCACACAGCTAGGCGGGCACGCCCACCTGTTATGTCAGAAGACGCAGATTTTCAAAACGGCTTGTAACGGCTAATCACACTCACACCTGGTGGTATGAAATGTCCCCTTTAAGCTTTAATTCCTGTTAATTTGTTTGCTATTTCATTTTCTGGCAGTGACAAGGCCTGGAAGGACATGTGGGAGCCAGCTGAGCAGTATCACCAAAAATAAAGTCCTGTTTAGTTCTGACCTGTATATGTTACAATATGTTATATGTTAATTCTGCTGTTGGAATAACACACACACACACACACACACACACACACACACACACACACACACACACACACACACACACCAAAATAATGTTCAATAAAATATGTTTTATGGTATGTTTGTTGTCTTTTCTAAAGGAGAAATAATATTGAAATCTCTCCTTATTAGTTAAATCAATGTCAGTGTCTGGAGTGCCTACAAAGACACAAACTGAGTACACACACTTTTTGTTGTACCTCAGCCAGAAATCATGAGATTAAACATGCATTTGAGATTATGGTCTCTTTCATGTGGGACTTCAATGATTAATACTGCTTCCAATCTGAGTATTACCGACAACGTTGCAATCAGAGCTTTAATAAATGTTCGGGAAAGCATGAAAACCATGGATGAAGGAACTGACAGCATGAGAAAGATTAGTTTTTTTTCTAGTATTAGAGCCTGGAAACATGCTATAGTAGCATCCCAAAGGAGGTATTCAACTTCAAAATATCACAATTAGTAAGTATACTACTTACATTTTCAGATTTATCAAAGTTTAATAAATCTGAAAATGCCTGGTTTGCTATAAACGATGACAACACAGTCATCCCCAGTTGAACTTTATTTGATAATCACTAAATCAACAATCATAACGTAGGGAACATAGAGGTAGGATAGTAGTAGGATAGTTAACATTGGCTTCCTGTCTTTGGAAGCCAATGTTAACACGTTCAGAGCGGGGTGGATAGTTTCTAGGATTTTTTTCTTTGATAATGGCAGACACAGTTTTTATTCTTGGTGAAAAATATGATATTGTAGTGCCAGAGGAAAGGGAGAACGTAGGCAACGTAATAAGAACCGTTTTAATCCAGAAAACAAAGCAGAACAATCACTCTCGGTACATGGCTAGAAGAACAAGTGCAACCGCATAAACCGTCCCCCTAGACCCCGTGACCAACACATTCTCACTCTGAGCGCGTCGATTTTTGACGAACGGTCAGTGACTTTGGCTTCAGCTTCTGACACTAAAGGGTACCCTTGCGCTTATTTTTTCGACGTATGGGGTTTTCCACTCGTCACAATGTAATCCCTCCACGGCAATTTATGAAGCTATGAGCATTCATCCCATTGGCTAACGGAAGACCCGATGGCTGCACATTAACGGCAATTTTACAGTGAAATCTGTGACATTACTCAACACAACTACACCAACGTGTCCTTGTTAATTACACAACATGTATGGGATAAGGCTATCAGTTGTCCTGTTTTGTGCTTTGATTGAGAGAAACCATAATTTTTTTGATCAGTGTTGGGTAGCTGAGGTCGTTGCTATAGAGTCCACGTCCGTCCGCTTTTTTTGACAACTGACAGAGCAACCCTATCTCATCAAAATTACGTTCCCAGAGAACTATTCGGCATTCTCAATTACATTTGTCTAAATAACGTATTTTGTCCGTGAATACGATTTATTGAAAATATCGCAAATACGAATTTGTTCTCAACCTATGTTTTGCCATTTATTTACCGTGTTAATATGGCAGAATAAAGAAAAAATTCATGCATTATCATTCAACTTGAACATGTGTTTTTACAGTATAGAGTGGTGGAGGGATGACGTATGTTGGCCAACCCGGAAGTGAGCGTCGCCCGGGGTTCCCTTGACAAAAAGCCAACGGGTTTTTCCATTGGATTTTGGATGATTGCAGACAATTTTGCATCTTTGAAGCACCTCCTCAAAAACTGAAAATAAATAAATAAATACATAAGAATAACGGTGCTCAAAATATTGAAATGTAAACCAATGCATTCTGAGTGGGAGTGTTTCTCAGATTTTTCCATGCTACACAGAACGAAATGTAAACCCATGCAAATAAAGGCTCCATGGTCATAATAATTCAATTATAATTAATCTCCTGAGTGTGTAAGGTATGTATTCTATTTTTTTCCAATGGGGCTGCGTTCACGTCACTTAATTGTCATGGTTGCTATGGTGGTTGCTATCGACCGCCCCCTCTAATCCTTACATGGCTCTAAAAAACACGCGGCAAAGGAGCTGCCGTCAATTGTGTTGTTTTTGTCGTAAACTAAGATCCGATGGTTAAAAATTAGACAGATATTCCAAGGTATCCTTAAAAGGCACGTTGGATGTTTTTATTTTCTGCAGTTTAGACTTGCAGAAAAGTTTAGACCTATTTTTGAAAGCAAAACACCAAGCTCCTTGATTTAACGAGGCAGGTTTATTTGAAACAATTAATTAAATATGTGTGAGGTCAGTCCTCCTTCTGAGTTTGCTTCCTATTTATGTCTAGTGTACACCCCTACTGTCCACAAGCACCCCCACCCCTCCCAATATGGATTTGGAGAATTGTTGCAACGTCCCAGTGGTGGTGGTATCATACATATGAAAGAGGGCATTCAATTATACTACAATGATCAATTACGTGGCCGAAGCCCTAAAGGAAGTGATGCAATAGGTGACTGGAGTCTCTTATATATCAAAGGGGGTCTCAAAGGACGCATACGCATCTGTGGCTCCAGCCCTACAGGAAATTACTCAACAAGTGCTCCATCTCGTTGCACCTCACCCAGCGGCTCGCTTGCAAGATTTTGGCCTGAAGTTCTTCCCAGACCTACACCCTAGCCATCTAACATGCATATCTGAGAATCAGGCCTCTCTCTAATAATGACAAAAGGTTATGAGAGAAATACATATTAATTTTTTGTTATCTCATAAGTGGCGTGGTGCCGGCTCCTTTTGACCCCAGACTTCAAAAACGTGGCCACAGGCCAGCTGTGTCTGCACACCTTAAGCCACAAATGTACTCTCCCTCTTTCTCTCTCTCTCTCTCTCTCTCTCGCTCTCTCTCTCTCTCTCTCTCTCTCTCTCTCTCTCTCTCTCTCTCTCTCTCTCTCTCTATCTCTCTCTTTATTTATTATATAAATAATACAATTAAATCTATAAATACATTTATGTATTTGTAACACTGGACTGGGCCTGTGAGTCAGAGTTCAGCAGTGGAGAATACTGTGGTGCATTTCTGCCTTCAGCTCAACCTTAATAGGGCTTATGCACTAAGCTGTTTGACGTACTTCCTGTTTCAAATAATACAGCTCGGCCGGTTCCGGTCTGTGTGTTTATCGCGCTAGCCAGCTGACGGTGTTATACTTTAGACATGAATCAAGGCCGCAAACATTTAAAAACGGTTCCTTTTTATAGGCAGGAGAAACCTACGATCCCTGCTGTGTCCCTCACTGTACAGCATCAGCCAAATCCAAAGGGGTATTAAGTTTCCATGGCTTTCCAAGCCAAACTGACGTGAGGAGTCAATGGATTGTAAACATACGCCGGGATAAATATGCCATCACCACTCACACTAAGGTCTGTAGCAGACACTTTAGTTCTGACAAGATGATTGAGCCAACTACTCTTCAGGGTCGAAGGAGACTTACAAAAGGTGCCGTAGCGACCCTTTTTGAGTGGAACCAGTATACAGTCGAAACCCCAAGGCGCGGCGTGTGGGAGAGAGTGGATCGGTTCGTCGAAACTGCCCCTCCGGAAGATGAAGTTGATCACCTTTTCAACGATCAAGACTACTGCTCTGTCTCTGAACCGACTGCCATGGATATGTCCGCATCTGCTGCTGAAAGCGCCTCAAATGAAGTACAGGAGCTGAGAAAGGAGCTACAGGAGTTACGTCTCCAGCGAGAGTTTGGACTGCAGCGGTCTGCTGGCTCCGACGCAGACATCCGAATTTACACAAGGGAAGTCACTTTTTCACAGTCACATTTTTTGTATTAGTCTGTTATTAGCCTAGTCCCTACATGATGGGGATATGTGTCAGTCAGGGACATTGTTGGTTAGAAAATAGCTTTACGTTACAGATTAATAGTAGTACTGTACCAAATTATTTCTTAATAGGTCTATGTGAATGATTAATAGCACACAAGTAGTGGCATGTTGAGAGATGGTGTAATTGGAGTTGGGGATGTCCATGTCTTATCAGAATTTATATATATGAATGTGACCGCACCAAAAGTACAAAAACAAACAACATTTATAATACAGATTTGTGTAAAGACTTACAGAGACGTGTTTCGAGTTCAAGTCTACAAAAGTTTATTTTTAAATGGTTGAAAAAAGTCATTTTATTATTCTATGAGATGAAAATAGGAGCACTGAAGCGCCAGCGCCAGAATGTGACCGTCTCCAACTCCACCAATGCTGGTCCTAGAACAACATACTATTAATAAACAATTGTAAAAAATTATGAATTGAGCTGGTAACACCCTACTTATCTACATGCAAGTACACGGCAAACCACCAAACCGCGCCTCCCAAAGATACGGCCCGGACAGGAACACTACTCTAAAAAGAAAGAGCACAGAGAACACATTAGGGCATTGGATATCCACACACATCAGGTTGTCTTACAGGAAGTTGGGGCAGTTATTGAACTGCACCCAAAGAGGAAACTAAACAAACCTGTCAGCTGAGTGCCAGGGATTAGTTACGAAGCCATCCGGTAGAGCAACCGTTGCGTAGTGGCACAAGTCACAATGCAGGTAAAAGGGAGGTGACTGAGGCTGAAACAGATATATGGGAGAAATACAGGTCACCCAGCTACATATATATATATATATTATATATACGATAAAATCTTAATCTTAGTAGTTACTGTTGACATTATTTTGGTAACAATGTATACTTTTGATGTACACTTCTAATTGAACATTTTTATGCAATGTCTTTTGTGAATAGATTTGCCAGCTACAACCATCTGATAGCTTTTTGGTCTTTTATTGAGCCTTGTCTCTACAAGATGGTCCGTGTTTCCAGAGCCAAATCAGCTGCCCAGAAAAAAGAAGTGGTCGCACCTGCACGTGCATCAACAGTACTTTATAAGTAGTTACAGATGTAATTATACGTGATGCCATTGCATTTGTATTTGTTGTTTTTGAGCTATACTTTTTTTCTTTTCCTCTCAGAGACAGCTGCTCCAGCCCATAGATTAACTCTTTCTTTTCTCATCCCTTGGCTGATGAATCACAAAGCTCGATCTAAGAGAAAAAGGTAAACATTAGAAATATAACCTCAGCATCATGGGGTAAAAAACAACTTGTTTCTTATGAAGGTAAGTACTTCAACTGTGCTAGAAAAAGCCTACCACCCTGAATGCTTACTGTTATATTCTCTCCCTCTTAAAATAAAGATGTGTTTTTTTTTAAAGCGGACTCCAAGAATCACAATTATTCCAATGTACCTGTACTTCTGCTGTGCAAACGACAATAAATATCTTGTTTATTGAAAAGTTGTAGCCTTGTACTCATTACCTTGACTATATTAAAGGCCCACTATGCAACTTTTTTAGCCAAAATTACATTAAGTATGCAGGTTGAGAGTTATGCTGATGGTTCTGCATCCATTTCTGGGTCGATTGATGGGTGTGTCATTTACCCATGTCGCCTCTCTAGTGAAAAAGCGAATATGCAACTTGATCTGTTCGGACCGAGACAATCCGGATGTGACGCAGCGGAAGTATCCTCGAAAATGTAGTCAGATTGTAGTTTCGAAAATGCTTTACGGCACAGACACACACCCAAACATGGCACCGGCTAGATATAAACAGCCAGTTGTGAGGCAATTGTTGCATTCATCATGGATCAATCGACTGATAAGGGACCCAAGAGGCGACTGTCGGTGGAACAAAAGAAGAATGGACCAGAAAAGAGATCAGACACGAGTGAAAGGGGAACTATGCAACTCTTTTGGCTTGATTTACCTTAATATAACAGGCTAAGAGTCATTGCGATGCTTCTATTATACATTTTTGTTCGATTGTTCGTTGTTTCGACTCCCCCTTGCGCATCTTGGCGGAGAAAAGGAATATGTTTCTGCCGGCGACCCGCGGCCCACTCTCGCGGGAGTCTCGGGTTTCGCGAAGTAACGAATTGCTTTACGGCACAGACCCCCAAACACGGAACCGGCTCGATATAAACACAAGTAACTAAGGGATTGTTACATTCATCATAGATCAGCCGACTAAAAAGAGACAGAGAAACCCAATGTCGGAGGAACAGAAGAAGAGAAAAGGGAGACTGACCGACAGAGAGGCCAGACACAAGTAAACGTTGGGCAAGCTTTTCAGGAATAGCGTGAACTGAAATAAAAAGAAGACTGCCGACTTGGCCGTGTTGCTTTTGAAATTGAAAGTACCCTTTGGTGAACTTTGTCTTCGTGGTATTCTTGATGTTGATAGTCTCTGTACAAATGTGTTTGCTCAACCATTGTGTTGTGAGCCCTGTAAAAATTGTTTTCTCGACCGTTTTGTTGTGAGCCCTGTATGTTTCTAGCTTGCTTGGTTGCAACCATATAAACACCTTTGTTTCCATGGGTGTTTTGCTGTTCGTCTGTCTCGTCCCCCAGAGATACAGACTGAATCCCCGAATCCAGGTTCTTGTTTATTTAGATTATTATGTTGGCCAACACTCTTAGACTGATTGTTCTGTTCAGCCTAAGATAAAACAATTATAATCTAGGATATCAATTCTCCCCGTCAACTATAAAAAAGGATGGATTTATGTTTATTGCAATACAAATACACCATTTAAAAAAATTAGAACCTTGCCTACACTTTATGAACATCTACTTCGGACATGGCTCCACGCATTCGCCGGATTCTTTGAAAACAAATGCACGTGGCTCGCGTAGAAGTGCATGGGGAAGGGTCGTCAACGAGTTGTTACGACAGTGTTGTAAAATATCTACTACGAAGCTGTAGGGGGCGCTGTGTAGAGAAATGTGCGTGCCAAAACCAAGAAAACAGCGAAGAAATGCCCGAAGTTGCATAGTGGGCCTTTAAAGGCCCACTATGTAACTTCGGGCATTTCTTGGCTGTTTCTTGTACAGAGACTATCAACATCAAGAACGCCCCACAGTTTGAAAACCACTGATATACACAAAACAGTGGCTATACTTAAACTATTATTACTCAACACAACAGGCAAACATCAAGGCTGATATAAAACACTCGTTAAGAAATCTTGTTGGCGTTTGCTGTTTCAGCATTGTAATACACGTTCGACAGTGACAGTTAACTGACAGATTAGACTTTGACAGTAGCTAGTAGCTGTTAGACGTAGTTTTCTTACCTTCGTAGCTGTGAATGTAGGTCGCAGCATACAGCCTAAACCCCTTCTCCAATTTGCTTGTCTGAGTTTTTGTTTCCCGACATAAACGATGCACATCTGAGATATTTATTGTTGGCAGCTCCCGTAAACACCGGGTGTAGAACGTTGCCATCTTGGAACCGGAAGCTGATGAGCTGTATTACGGCGAATCAGGAAGTGCTTGTTCAAGTAGCCTATTGATGGCCAATCAAGGGGAGGGCCGGAGGGCCCCTCCCCCCCTCGCCCCCTCCCCCCCTGCACCTGGACTGCTGCTGCCTGACACAACAGCGGCCTCTTAAAATAGCTGAATCAAATCATTAGTCAATCAGAAGTATGTAAATATCTTCCCGGTGGTGTAAGAGGGCGAACAAGGTGTCCTTTTACATCTACGCTTCCAGGCGATTGCAACGGTGACAAACATGAGCATATTTGAACATGTTTAATGGTAGTAATTAGCTGTCGAAATTGGAGGCCTTAATCAATAATGAGCAGCTATTGATTTGCTTCCCGATAGAAATTTGTGACAAATTACATGTTATTTAGCATCTACACGTTGAGCTGAGTCCAATGACACCAAGCATAACACTCTAGCAAATGGTAACATGTATTTGACATGGTACACATATGGTCTAGGACATGATCTTGGTGTGGCAAGAGGGCGAGCTTGATCTCATTGGACTCAGCTCAACCTGTAGATGCTAAATAACATGTACTTTGTCAAAAATCTCCATCGGGAAGCAAATCTATAGCTGGTCATTATTGATAAAGGCCTCCAAAATCGACAGCTAATTACTACCCCGAAACATATTCAAATATGATCATGTGTGGCATTGTTGCAATCGCCTCGAAACGTAGATGTCAAAGGACACCTTGTTTGCCCCGTTACGCCACCGGGAAGATATTTTCATAGGCTACTTCTAATGGATTGATTCATATTTTAAAGAGCCCATGCCATTAAAATCACATTTTTCCTGTTGTTTGTTAAATAACATAGGTCTGAATAAGTTTGTGAGCTGTGGTAAGTTTGAAATCTATGCAGTGTGTCTGCTGAATGCAATAGGCAATGAAAGGAAAAAGGCAGAAGAAATGAGCCAATCTGGATAAGGTGACACTGTGACGTAGCGTTGTCAAACTATTATTCATGGCCCTGCCCACTTGGTTGGTTCGTAACCACCCACAAGAATTCTGAAGGAGTCGTGATTGAGCTAGTGCTAAATGCTAATACGTGTATGGTAGTTGCTTAGTTCGTAGTAACAGGCTAGTTACAGAATTTTGAATGCAATGGCAGAACGACATCGAAGTACATGAACTGCGACGTGCTGCCTGCCGCCGGTTGCCGCGGCGCGAGGCACCACCGCCGCGAAGCACCACCGCCCGGCAGCGGGCAGCCGGGCGGTGGTGCCTTGCGCCGGCAGCAGGCAGCGCGCGGTTCTGTCTACTACAGATTGATGTGGAAGTGGAAGAACCAGAGACGTCGGAGAACCCGACGAAGTCCTTTGTGATTCATTATATCGTCTGGACGTGCACACAGCTTTTGGCCGTGATAATATGTATTATTTGATATAGATATCTATGTATTATATGATATTATTTAGATATAGAGCTCCAGGACTGTAACGCAAGTGTTGTACACTTCCTTGTTATTTGGATAACCGTTCTGCTGTTGGTGTGATGGCGCATAACACGTCGGACTCTCGTCTCTGGTATTTCTACAACGAGACTCGTAGTGGGGGTTATCTCAGCCATGGTTGAGAATGAATTGGGGGAAAGGAACATTGGCTTTGACTCCCTGAAGTAGGCATGAACCACAACATGGAGGAGAAAGGGATTGTTGACCGCGGTCGTCTCCCGCCGGAGCCTCGCTGCCGATGGACCACCGCTTCAGGAGGCGGGGATTAGCGCTGACCGCTGCCGAGGTGGCGGGAAGCAGGGCTCAAGCGGGATACATTCGCGGCCAACAATCCCCTTCTCCTCCATGTCGTGGTTCATGTACTTCAGGGAGTCAAAGCCAAAGTTCCTTTCCCCCAATTCATTCTCAACCATGGCTGAGATAACCCCCACTACGAGTCTCGTTGTAGAAATACCAGAGACGAGAGTCCGACGTGTTGTTTAGATCTTAATAACAACTATATGTATCAAATAATACATATTATCACGGCCAAAACCTGTGTGCAGACGATATAATGAATCGCAAAGGACTTCGTCGGGTTCTCCGACGTCTCTGGTTCTTCCACTTCCACATCAATCTGAAGAAGACGCGGTCGTTTGATCGTCTGGAGGCTCACACAGCTTTTGGCCGTGATAATATATATTATGATATAGATATCTCAGTGATGTTGATAGGTTTTCAATGTAGTGAGTCCCCGGGACCCACAGGTGGCGAGTTGGGTGGGTCCCTGAGAAATTCAATGGGTCCCGACTCCCCAGTTTAAAAAATGTGTTTCTTTTTTATTATTATTCTATTTCTTAAATTAAATTAATAGTGTTAAACTCCTTGATGGTGGGATGATATGGTTAGAGCTGGAGTACTCAACCGTTCATGTTTAACACTAGAAACGCCGGGCCATTTTTACTTACTCCTAGCGCCGCAAGAGGCCTAAGTCATTTTAATGAGAGGCAGTGCATTTGCACCTAATGATCACTAGGTGGCGCCAATGAGCTATTACCGCGTGAGCGCCACATTTGTGTGTGTGTGTGTGTGTGTGTGTGTGTGTGTGTGTGTGTGTGTGTGTGTGTGTGTGTGTGTCACAAGCCTAGTCCTCACGATTTTGTCATAAATGTACATATATTCAATCAGAAGGATTGCAAAAAAAGCCTGTTTGATTTGCTCATTCATCACGAATGAGCACAGCATCGAGCAGTGGAAACGTGGGTTTATTTGCTATGAAGTTCGTATTTTTAATTGTTGAAATGAAATCAGCGGTGACGAGCTAGTTGTTTTGGTAGCGGCTAAATTAGCATGTCGCGATACTTTGTACAGGGGATCACGTCTGCGCCAAGTAGATGCGCAGAGGGTTGAAACAGCGCTTGTCCGATCTGCTCACAAGAAGGTTTCTTTGGCCAGTTACTGTGATTAAACACGAGTTGTTTAATGTTCACTATGTATCGTTTTTCATGGGGAAAATGAGATGCGTCCCCGGGACGCATGGAGAGTGAGTTTAGTGCGTCCTTTCAGATTTTAATGTGTCAGGGACGCAGGACGCGTACCTAGCAACATCACTGATATCTATGTATAAAATGGGTTAGCCATTGCGATACATCCACCGTAAACAGAGCGCATGGTACCGTGGCTACAAGCTGCTCAGGGCCAGGTGATAATATATATTATAGATTATATGATATAGATATCTATGTATAATATGGGTTTATAAGAGCCATTGCGATACATCCACCGTAAACAGAGCGCATGCAGGGCCAGGTGATAATATACATCATATATTATATTATATTATATAGATATCTATGTATAATATGGGTTTCTACGAGCCATTGCGATACATCCACCGTCAACAGAGCGGCGAGCGCATGGTACTGTGGCTACAAGCTGCTCAGGGCCACACCCCCACCCCCCTCCTTGACCTGCCTTGACACGCCCACCGTAACCAGAGCGCATTGTACTGTGGCTACAAGCTGCTCAGGGCAACACCCCCACCCCCCTCCTTGACCTGCCTTGACACGCCCACCGAAACAGCGCGTTTGGGGGAAGCTCAATGTGCGACTGGTTTGGAGTGGCTGTAACTCTGCACCACGGCTGAATTTCGGGGACGTCTTTGAATACTGTGTTTGTAGCCCACTAATACCTATATTAAAGCATCCATAAATAGCATGGCATGGGATCTTTAAGCTTCTCGGAGTGAGAATTTAAGCGGCTGTAGCAGAAGTGTTGAGTCGAAAGATGATATCAACACATTTATAGATTGTATACATTATGATTCTTCCTCATAACTATCCAACCAAACATCCTTCACATTCACAGAGCGAAGATTATGAAAGTCCTGCCCTCGGTCGGACCCCGAGGGCAGGCCCCCCCTTCGTGCACTCGGGGTCCGACTGGGCCAAGTTTCGGTGTGGAGGTCCCAGTTAGCCCCTAGAATTCCGCCCTCTTGGTCTGACCGGGCCAAGTTTCGGTGCGGGGCTCCCAGTTAGGCCATAGAATTCGTGCCCTCGGGGTCCGACCAGGCCAAGTATCGGTGCGGGGGTCCCAGTTGGGCCATAGAATTCCTGCCCTCGGGGTACGACCGGGCCAAGTTTCGGTGTGGGGGTCCCAGGTAAGCCCTAGAATAAGTTTTTGTATTTAAATTTCAGGGGGGTAGAACCTTCTTATCTCAAAAACTGTTTTTCCACCACATTCTGAACTATTAAGTCTTGCAGGCGACACTTCTGAGGGGCTTTGTCCAAATGACAGTCCATTTGGGGAAAAAAAAAATATCTAAGGGATCTAGAACTCCAAATCTCTGATATGTCATTCTTGGGACACCGGGAAATGTGTGTAAACATTTTAGCATCCTTAGCTATCTCGAAAAGGCCGGAAAGGGGGCGTGACCTCCAACAGTAGGGCAAATGTACATAAGACAGGTTCGTTTCTAGTCCCCATTTTTTGTGGGATGGAGGTGTACATTTGTGGCTTAAGGTGTGTAGACACATAGAAGTCTGGGGTCAAAAGGTCAAAAGGAGCCGGCACCACGCCGCTTATGAGATAACAAAAAGTTAATGTGTATTTCTCTCGTAACTTTTTGTCATTATTAAAGAGAGGCCTGATTCTCAGGTATGCATGTTGGATGGCTACGGTGTAGGTCTGGGAAGGACTTCAGGCCAAAATCTTGCAAGCGAGCCACTGGGTGAGGTGCAACGAGATGAAGCACTTGCTGAGTCATTCCCTGCAGGGCTGGAGCCACAGGTTGATGCGCATGCGTCCTTTGTGACCCCCTTTGATATATAAGAGACCCTAAGGTATAGCTTACTTGAAAATGTTCTCGTCTCAGTCACCTATTCCATCACTTCCTTTAGGGCTTCGGCCTCCTAATTGAATGAGCCTCTTTCATACATATGATACCACCACCCCTGGGACGTGGCAACAATTATCCAAATCCATATGGGGAAGGGGGGGGGGGGGGGGGGTACTTGTGGACAGTAGGGGTGTACAAGTAATACAACAACCTGTGGATTTTAACCTGTTCCTCTGGATTGCGCTATGTTTGACTCTCACGGTACGAGCGCATCTCTGCCGCTCCGTTACTCGGTAACGGAGATGTTACGTCTACGGATCTTCTCAAGGACCCAACCACCTCAGCTTGCATCCCACCAGGACATTCTCAAACGACCAAAATACATCCACCGAGGCTCTGGACGGAATTTTCAGTACACTCACACCAGCAACAAAAACATCCGCTCCTTCTGGTCCACTGGGCCCCGCCCCCCTCCTCGCACAGCCCGTACGGTCAGTCCCGTCAATCACAGTGTACTGTCCCCTCTGCTCAAAGCAACCTGCTACACTCCACTCACCTGTCTGAAACTCTGTCTGCTGAACACCAGATCCCTCAGTAATAAGGCCCTTTTGATAAATGACTTTATTGTTGACCAGAGCCTAGATATTCTCTGACTCACTGAGACCTGGCAACAACCAAATGACTTCTCCCATCTAAATGAAGCTGTCCCACCAGGTTTTTCGTTTATTAGTAAACCCCGGGTTAATGGGAGGGGGGGTGGCCTTGCTCTCCTCCATCGTGATAACATCAAAGTCACCACTGTCACAGTCCCCCTTCATTCCTCCTTTGAATGTCTAGCTGTAAAACTCTCAGGCCCCAAACCCACTATCATTGTCACCATTTACAGACCACCAAAAACCTCAGCCGTTTTCCTCAATGAATTCTCATCACTACTTACATCTGTATGTGCAATGTCCCCCACTGTTATCCTCCTTGGTGATTTCAACATCCACATTGACAACCCATCCTGTACTTTTGCTAATGACTTCACATCACTTCTGGACTGTCTTGGCATCACACAACATGTCAACCTCCCAACCCATAACAAAGGTCACATTCTGGATTTAATCTGCTGCACTGACATCACTCCCACTAACCTTGATGTCATTGATTTCCCCATCTCTGACCACAAAGCTGTACTTTTTGACATTCATACCCAACTACACAAAACCAAGGAACAACGGACCATCTCCTTCAGAAACATCAAACTTATCAACACCACAGACCTCTCCACCATGATCAGCTCCTACCCCAACCCTCCCCCAGCTTCCTCCCTGACTGACCTGGTGACTCACTACAATAACTGCCTCTCCTCCTCCCTCACCACCCTGGCCCCCCTGAAAACCCGCTCAGTCTCATTCACCCACACTGCTCCCTGGTTCACTCCTCATCTGCGCCAGCTCAAAGCCACTGGTCGTCGACTGGAGCGACTCTACAATAAGACTCAACTCACTGTACACCGCAAAATGTATTCGGACCACCTCCATCACTACAAGAATGCCCTCACCACTGCCAAAACCTCATACTACTCCAACCTCATCAACACTGGTACAGGCAACAGCAGAGTCCTCTTCTCAACATTCAGCCACTTACTTCAGCCTCCTAAATCTCTCCCTCCAGACATTTCCACCACCCAATGCACTGCGTTCCTTGACTTCTTCAGCTCTAAAATCAACACCATTCACCAACAACTGGCCTCATCTCGCACCCCCTCTGATGACCCACCCTGGATGATCACCTCTGGCCAACCTCTCATCAGCTCCCTCTCTGACAAAGTCAAAGTCAAAGTCAAAGTGTGTTTATTGTTGCATGTACCAAATTGCTTCAACACAGCAAAATTCTTACGACTTGGCAAGCATCATTCATCTACGCAGTAGACGTCATACATATAACAAAAATAACATAAAACTCTAAAACAATATGACAATAAAATGTAACATTTAACATACAACAATTTAAAAAACAACATATATCTCTGTAGCAGAGTACAGTAGAAGGGCTAGCAGCAGTTTAAGTGTGAATAGAGAATAAGTTAAAAAATAAATGCTAAGCATAAGTTAAAAGTTTTTAAAATTGTGCAAATATATCTATGAAGTGAATTGTATGAGTGGGGGAGCAGGGAGTAGGTGGAGGTGGCAACTGTTCAGAGGTTCAGTGTTTCTGATTCAGAAGCCTTACAGCCAGGGGGAAAAAGCTATTTGTGAGTCTGGTAGTCCGTGTTCGGATGCTCCGGTAGCGTCTACCAGACGGCAGCAATGAGAACAGTCCATAGCCTGGGTGGCTGTTGTCCTTTAGAATCCTTTTTGCTTTCCTCAGGCATCTACTGTTGTAGATGCCTTGCACGGAGGGGAGATGGCTGCCGGTGATACGCTCCGCTGTCTTCACCACCCTCTGCAGGGCCTTGCGGTCGGCAGCGGAGCAGCTACCATACCAGGCAGTGATGCAGCCTGAGAGGATGCTCTCAATGGTGCATCTGTAAAAGTTTGTTAAAGTTTTCTTGAGTCTCCTCAAGAAGTATAGCCGCTTCTGTGCAGTTTTGACTGCTGAGCCTGCCTGCATGGACCAGGTTAGGTCATCCTTGATGTACACACCGAGGAATTTGAAGTTGGAGACTCTCTCCACTTCAGCTCCCTCGATGTGTATGGGGTCCTGACCCCCCCTCTGCAGCTTCCTGAAATCCACGATCATTTCCTTGGTTTTGCAGACGTTGAGAGACAGGTTGTTGTCTTGGCACCATTCTGCCAAGACCCTTACCTCATCTCTATAGGCGGTCTCATCGTTGTTAGGGATGAGACCCAGGATGGTAGTGTCGTCTGCAAACTTCAGGATGATGTTGGAACTGTGTGTTGCCACACAGTCATGCGTGTACAGGGAGTACAGGAGGGGACTGAGTACGCAGCCCTGGGGGGCCCCGGTACTCAGGGTCAGTGAGGAGGAGGTGTGGTTGCCCATTCTCACCACCTGGGGTCTGCTCGTCAGGAAGTCCAGGATCCAGTTGCACAGGGGTGTTTTAAGACCCAGGCCCCTGAGCTTCGGGACGAGCTTGGCAGGCACAATAGTGTTGAATGCTGAGCTGTAGTCCACAAACAGCATCCTCACATATGTGTTGCTCTTTTCCAGGTGGGAGAGGGTGGCGTGTGTAGCTAGGGCAATGGCATCGTCTGTTGATCGGTTTGGACGGTATGCAAACTGAAAGGGGTCCAGGGTGTTGGGAAGGGTAGAGCAGATGTGGGTTCTGACCAGCCGCTCAAAGCACTTCATAATTGTGGAGGTCAGTGCTACAGGGCGGTAGTCATTCAAGCAGATTACTGATGTTTTCTTTGGTATGGGGATTATGGTGGCCTGTTTGAAGCAGGTGGGGACTTCAGACAGATGCAGTGATAAGTTGAATATGGAGGTGAATACCTCCGCAAGCTGGTCAGCGCACCCCCTGAGGACGCGGCCTGGGACTCCATCGGACCCCGATGACTTCCGGGGGTTCACCCTTTGGAGCTCTCGCCTCACGTCAGCCACGGTCAGGGACAGAGTGTAGTCGTCCTGGTCCTCGGCCAGTCTTGCTGAAGGAAGGGGGTTGGTTGCCTCAAACCTTCCGTAAAAGGTGTTGAGGTCGTCAGGGAGAGAGGCGGCAGGCTGATCATCACTGCTATTTCTCCCTTTATAGCCAGTGATGTGTCGCAGGCCACCCCACAGGCGTCGGGGGTCAGAGCTGAGGTAGGTGGACTCCAGCTTGTCCCTGTATTCTCTCTTTGCATCTCTGATGGCCGTCCGCAGGTCACATCTGGACTTCCCCAAAGCCTCCTGGTCACCAGAGTTAAAGGCAGAGGACCGTGCTTTGAGCTTAGCACGGACATTACCATTTACCCAGGGCTTTTGGTTTGGGAAGGTCCTAACACTGACCCTAGGTACGACATCATCAATGCATTTGGAGATGTATGAGGAGACAGAGTCTGTGTATTCATTGATGTCCCCATCAGCTGCAACAAAGAACATCTGCCAATCTGTTGTGTCAAAGCAGTCCTGCAGAGTGCTAATGGCTTCAGCACTCCAGCGTTGAACTGCCCTAGAAACCGGTTTTTCCTGTTTTAGGCGCTGTCTGTAGGTAGGGATAAGCATAATGGAGGTGTGATCCGATTTTCCGAAAGCGGGGCGGGGGAGGGGTTTGTAACACTTTCGAATCTGTGAGTAGCAATGGTCAAGAATCTGATCACCCCGGGTAGGAAAGTTTATGTGTTGATAGTACTTCGGTAAAACTTTCTTCATATTGGTCCTATTGAAGTCTCCAACAACAATAGAAACCGCCTCAGGGTGAGCATCCTCAAGTCCATTAATTACTCTGTAAAGTTCCTCTAACGCGCACGTTTTGTCCGCCTGCGGTGGAATGTATACTGCTGTGACAATAACGGAGCTGAATTCCCGTGGGAGGTAGAAGGGGCGAACTTTAATCGATAACAGCTCCAGGTCTGGTGAGCAGTGTGCTGAAAGTGCAACAACATCCGAGCCCCAGCGAGAGTTAACCATCAAGCATACCCCTCCTCCCCTTTTTTTACCTGACTCGGAAGTCCTGTCCTGCCGGTAGATGGAGAAGCCGGTCGGAGTGACGGCAGAGTCAGGCACCATAGGATCCAGCCAGGTCTCGGTAAACGCCAGTACACAACAGTTTGCAATGTCCCGCTGGAATTCAATCCGTGCGTGTAGCTCGTCCAGTTTATTGTCCAAAGATTGCACATTCGCTAGTAGAATGCTTGGAAGCGGTGGGTTGCAGTATCTCGTCCGAGATCTGCACAGGATGCCGGCTCGCTTGCCTCTCTTCTTTCTCTTCCGTCGGCGTATTGGTAGGCATACCGGCGGTAAGACAAAGGAGTCACAGCAAGCACTCCGGTAAGTTGAGAAAAACTCCGTTTTAAGTGACGAACGAATTTCCAAAAGTGCCAGTCGATCATACTGAATGAGCGACAGTGCAGTACGTACAAAAAAACTAGCAATAAAAACAATTATAAACATAAAGCTGCGTAGTGCATGCGGAGCCATTGTCAGTGCGACCATCCTCTCGGCGCACCCTCTCTGTGTGACTTCACCCTAGTAACAGAACAGACCGTTTCAGAACTCATCCGCAAAGCCAAAACCACCACCTGTCAGCTCGATCCTCTTCCCACCTCCCTTGTCAAAGCATGTCTTCCGTCCATCTCCCCCATGATCACCAACATAATTAACTCCTCCCTCACTACTGGTACTGTACCCCCCACTCTCAAGCTGGCTGCCATCACTCCCATCCTAAAAAAACCTGGTGCTGACCCAACTGACCTTAACCATTACCGGCCCATCTCCAATCTCCCTTTCATCTCCAAAACACTTGAAAGGGTGGTTGCCGCACAACTACAGTCCCACCTCGACACTAACAATCTCCACCAACCGTTCCAATCTGGCTTCCGTCCAAAACACAGCACTGAAACAGCCCTAGTCAAAATCACCAACGACCTCCTCCTTGCAGCCGACTCTGGATTACTCACCATTCTCATCCTCCTCGATCTCAGCGCAGCATTCGACACCATCTCCCACCCTCTGCTACTGGACCGCCTAGCTGGTATTGGGATCACTGGTGCTGCACTCTCCTGGTTTACATCCTACCTCACCGGCCGTCAACAATTTGTTCAACTAAGCAACCACAAGTCTGGGTGTTCAGGTGTCTCACTGGGCGTCCCCCAGGGGTCAGTCTTGGGTCCACTCCTCTTCACCACTTACCTCCTCCCGCTGGGCACACTCCTCCGTCACCATGGGGTCCATTTTCATTGCTACGCTGACGACACACAGGTCTACATCTCCACCAAACCCACCGCTGCCATCCCCCCCACCTCCCTCATCACGTGCCTGGAAGAGATCCGGAGCTGGTTGAGCAGGAACTTCCTGAAACTCAATGGAAACAAGACCGAGGCCCTGCTCATCGGATCCAAATCCACCCTCACTAAATCACAACACACCCCAGCTCCACTCATAATTATCGATGGATTCCCAGTACCCTTCTCCTCCAAAGTCAAGAGCCTCGGCGTCATCCTGGACAACACCCTCTTATTCGCACCCCATATTCACAACATCACCCGGACTGCATTCTTCCACCTCCGCAACATCGCCAGACTCCGCCCATCACTGACCCAATCCAGCGCTGAAATCCTAGTTCACTCATTTGTCACATCACGCATAGACTACTGCAACGCCCTCCTCACCGGACTCCCCACCAAACTTATCAACAGACTGCAGATCATTCAGAACTCAGCCGCCCGGATCATCACCCGCACCAAATCATCTGACCACATCACCCCTGTCCTCATTCAACTTCACTGGCTCCCAGTACACTACCGCATCCAATACAAAACCCTACTCCTCACCTACAAAGCTCTCCACAACCTAGCCCCCAGTTATCTCTGCGACCTCCTCCAAGAATACACTCCCTCCCGCTCCCTCCGCACAACCTCTGCTGGACTACTATGCATCCCCACATCACGACTCACTTCAATGGGTGCCCGGTCATTCAGCTGTTCAGCACCCAGGCTCTGGAACTCCCTCCCCCCACACATAAAACAGTCAGACACCATTTCAACCTTCAAGTCACAACTCAAAACTCACTTGTTCAAACTCGCACACAACGTCTAACTGATCACTGTTTTGATTGTTTTTTTTTAATTTATTCATTATTGCTTATGTTTATTTATTTATTTTTTATTATTATTATTATTTTTTTTTTTCCACAATGTCTTGCTTTTTAAAAAATTTATGATGACTATATGCTCTGTAAGGTGACCTTGGGTGTCTTGAAAGGCGCCTCTAAATTAAATGTATTATTATTATTATTATTATTATAACGATAATTGGATAAAAGCTATAGTCTACTTATAATATAACAAAATAATTGTACATTTATATAATATATATTTTAATATTTAATTAATTCAATACAATAACGGCTGTAAACATGTGACATGCCTAGGTTTTATGGCCTTTTCTTTTCAATGGGCCTGCGTCCACGTCACGTAACTCTCATGGTTGCTATTTCAGCCCCCTCTGCTCCTTAAATGGCTCCAAACCACGTGGGCGGCAACGGAGCTGCAGTCAATTATGTTGTTTTTGTCATAGGGTCCGCTGGTTAGGAAATAGACAGATATTCCAAGGATTCCTTCGAAAGGCACCTTGGAATATGTATCTATTCTCCGCAGTTTAGACGTAATTAATAAGTTACTTTTTTAATGAACTTGACTCAGGTATTTTTAATCGCTGTCTGGTGGCTTGTTACGTCACTCTGAGACACGCATGGACAAATTTTATAGTGACACACAGCCTATAACCTATTTTTGAAAGCAAAACATTGATTTAACGAGGCAGGGTTATTTGAAACAATTAATTGAATATGTGTGAGTGGCCATTCTTCCTCTTGAGTGTGTTGTTAGTACCACATAGTAGGACAGGTCTACATTGGTCTGGGGTGTCTGGGTCCCATAACTCGGAAGCTATTGAGCAAAAAGCAATTTCCCATAGGAAATTAATGGGATTCTTAAAATATTTTAAAAATAGACAAAATATAAATTTTTAGTGTGGTGTGTATTGTTAGTACCACATAGTCGGACAGGTCTACATTGGTCTGGGGCCTCTGGATTAGTATATAATCCCCCCCTGTTTGGGCGCTTTTTAAAATAAATTGCATCCGGTGGCCTGTAGGGGGCGCAGGGAGGCGGGTGTATAGAGGGGAATCATTGTTGCCTGTATAGTCAATGGAATGTGATTAGTACACGTGCGTGCGTGTGTGCTTGAAGGCGCTAATGTTTTGATGTGTGTCTGTTGTGGTGGGTGTGTTTTTTCGTAAGGGGTGGGCTTGCAGTGTGTGTGTGTGTGTGTGTGTGTGTGTGTGTGCAACGCAGTCGCCAAGAAAAAACGTTGACAGTGCATGTTTCCATGAAGACTGGATACGTCGCATTTCAACGTAAAATAGCGTGTTATACCTACAGTATCCACGTGTGCCGCTGTGGCTGCGGGTTTCGTGGTTTGGGTTTCACGGGTTTCGCGCCAAATTGTGGACACGATTGTTGAGGGGGGGGGGAGAGGTAGACTGTTGTTGACCGGGGAGGGGGGGGGGAAGACACGATTGTTGAGGGGGGGGGGGACACGTTTGTTGAGGGGGGGGGGGGGGGACACGTTAGTTGAGGGGGGGGGGGGGGGGGGGGGGGGAGACACGTTTGTAGGGGGGGAACACGTTTATTGAGGGGGAGGGGGGACACGTTTGTTGAGGAGGGGGACACGCTCGACAACGAGAGTTGGTCTTTATTGAACGCTCGACAACGAGAGTTGGTTTTTATTGAACGAGACTTCAACACGTAACAGCTGCCCAAAACAATGGACACGTCACTCTCGGTGACGGTGTCGACAACAATGAACACATGAACAATGAACATGTTAATAGAACAACACACAACCACATAACATCCCGAACCCATTAACCCCACTTAAACCTAACAACAAAACAAGTTAACAAAAGTCCCTTTTGTCAACTGACAACCCCAATTCCCAAAATCCCCCGCGGCTCCGGAACACGGCGTCCACACCCGTGGTCGCCACAATATATATATTTTTTCATTTTACATTCCCCTCTGCCTTGGAGCAAAGCCTGACCCTGAAAACGTTTTCTTCTCCATTCGAAATGAATGGGGGAATAGCACCAACAGGGGGCCATACGTTCTCCTAGCATTTGGTGAAATTGTTACGTAGCCTATATTAATCTTTATTATCTGAATGGGAAATGCAATATTTTAGGACAGATACACCATTAAACGCGTTTCTAATGACATTTCTAGCGAGAAATTTACCTTTTCCTTGCATAATCTTCAGTCAGTGAATGTGTATGATCTTTATTAATCTTTATTATCTGAATGGGAAATGCAATATTTTAGGACTGATTCACCGTTAAACGTTTTTCTAATAACATTTCTAGCGAGAAATATACTTTTTACTTGCATAATCTTCAGTCAGTGATTGTGTTTTATAGTTATTAGGAAGATTTTATCGGCTCGCTCGCATGTTTCAATGACGTCAGGTTGTTAGGGAAGCTGCTTTCGCTAAACTAGCAGCTCACGTGTTTCCTGCGTTTGTGTTATTAAACTGTTACTTTAAGTAACTTTTAATGATATCATCTTGTTAGAAACACGTATATCTGAGAGCCAACCCATTCGCCAAAAGCATACGTTGACAGTGTTCGTTTTCATGAACACTGGATTACGTCGCATTTCAACATAAAATAGCGCGTTATACCTACAGTATGTATTGTATAATCTTTATGAAAACTCAGTCAGAACTATTAAACACCAGAGGATGGGCGGGGTTGGGCCGTGGACACACACACACACACACACACACACACACACACACAAAACACACACACAATGCATTTCGCCGCTAAAACAACAAAAGAAAAAGTTCCCTCAAATATTATTACTTTACAAACATTGGCCAAAATGGAATATCTTTTTTTATTTGGGCTGCTTCTTAGACATTTTGGGTGGATTTTGAACTATATGTGGGCAGGGCGTTTTTTGCTGGACCTGGCAACCCTGCGCTGTTGCCCGAGGTGCTGAAATGCTCCGAAACCGATCCGGATCATGGCCAAAAGACTTGTATGCCCCCCCCCCCCTCTTTCAATAAATACTATGGCAGAATAAAGAACAAATTCATGCATTATCATTCAACTTGAACATGTGTTTTTACAGTAGGCTATAGAGTGGTGGAGGGATGACGTATGTTGGCCAACCCGGAAGTGAGCGTTGGCCTGGGTTCCCTTGACAACAAGCCAACGGATTTTTCCATTTGAGAAAATTTAGCATTTTTGAAGCACCTCCTCAAAAACTGAAAATAAATAAATCAATAAAAATAACCATGCGCCAAAGAACGAAACATAAACCAATGCATTCTGAATGGGAGTGTTTCTCCGATTTTTCCATGCTACACAGAACGAAATGCAAACCCATGCAAATAAAGGCTCCATCGTCATAATAATTTAAATATAATTAAGAGTGTGTAGGGTATGTATTCTATTTTTTTCCGATGGGGCTGTGTCCACGTCACTTGTCATAGTTGCTATGGTGGTTGCAACCGCCTCCTCTAATCCTTACATGGCTCTAAAAACCACGCGGCAAAGGAGCTGCCGTCAATTGTGTTGTTTTTGTCGTAAACTAGGGTCCGATGGTTAAAAAATAGACAGATATTCCAAGGTATCCTTAAAAGGCACGTTGGATGTTTTTATTTTCTGCAGTTTAGACTTCGTCTATCACCTATTTTTGAAAGCAAAACACCAAGCTCATTGATTTAACCAGGCAGGGTTATTTGAAGCAATTAATTAAATATGTGTGAGAGGTCAGTCCTCCTTCTGAGTTTGCTTCCTATTTATGTCTAGTGTACACCCCTACTGTCCACAAGCACCCCCCACCCCATATGGATTTGGAGAATTGTTGCCACGTCCCAGTGGTGGTGGTATCATATATATGAAAGAGGGCATTCAATTATACTGCAACGATCAATTAGAAGGCCGAAGCCCTAAAGGAAGTGATGCAATAGGTGACTGGGGTCTCTTATATATACTGTAAAAGGGGTTCTCAAAGGACGCATACGCATCAACCTGTGGCTCCAGCCCTACAGGAAATGACTCAGCAAGTGCTCCATCTCGTTGCAGCTCACCCAGCGGCTCGCTTGGAAGATTTTGGCCTGAAGTTCTTCCCAGACCTACACCCTAGCCATCCAACATGCATATCTGAGACTCAGGCCTCTCTTTAATAATGACAAAAATTTATGGGAGAAATGCACATGAACTTTTTGTTATCTCATAATCGGCGTGGTGCCGGCTCATTTTGACCTTTTGACCCCAGACTTCAAAAACGTGGCCACAGGCCAGCTGTGTCTGCACACCTTAAGCCACAAATGTACACCTCCATCCAACAAAAAATGGGGACTTGAGACTAACCTCTGTCTTATGTATATTTACTCTACTGTTGGAGGTCATGACCCTTTTCCGGCCTTTTCGAGATAGCTAGGGATTCTAAAATGTTTACACACATTTCCCGGCGACCCGAGAACGACCTATCCGAGATTTGGAGTTCTAGCCCTTAGAGAAAAAAAAATTCTCAAATGGACTGTTATTTGGATAAAGCCCCTCAGAAGTGTTGCCTGCAAGATAGGCCTAGTGGTTCAGAATGTAGGCGCCTCAATTATGTCAAAAAACATAGATAGATGTCTTAGTCAGGCGTGACTCATCCACTCACAGCACGCTGGGCTGCAGGAGTTTAGCAATCCTGCTAGCAACATGATAGTCTACGTTGCAGAGTCTAGAACAGCAGATGGGTTAGCTGAACCAGGATCTATTGCACCAATTGTTTCAGAGCTGAGTGTTAACCGGACTCCCTCTGCAATTAACGCTGTACCTATATGTACGGTGGTGCAAAACCGCATGTCAAATCGCATGGTAAATCGCATGTCAAATCGCATGGTAAATCGCATGTCAAATCGCATGGTAAATCGCATGACAAATCGCATGTCAAATCGCATGGTAAATCGCATGTCAAATCGCATGGTAAATCGTATGACAGAGCAGAGTGTTAACCGCACTCCCTCTGAAATTAACGCTGTACCTAGTACAGGTGTGCAAAATCGCATGGAAAATCGCATGATAAACCGCACGTCAAATCAAATACTAACAACTAACCGGACTCCCCCTGAAATTAACACTGTACCTATATGTACGGTGGTGCGGCCTCGCACTGTCTCGAGGTGTAAAACCCGCAGGCGAGGGCCGCGACCAGTATGTCGAATTCTCGCGATCCCATTGATCGCCTCAGAGCTGAGTGTTAACCAGACTCCCTCTGAAAATAACGCCGTACCTATATGTACGGTGGTGTGGCCTCGCGCTGTCTCGAGGTGTAAAACCCGCAGGCGAGGGCCGCAATCAGTATGTCGAAACCGCGGCATCCCCTTGACCGCTTCAGAGCTGAGTGTTAACCGGACTCCCTCTGAAAATAATAAAAAGGAAGCACTCAGAATAGGGTTCATGAACATAGGGTCACTTTCATCGAAGGCGCTCTTGGTCCATGATCTAATTATTGATAAAAAGATCGACATACTGGGGCTTTGTGAAACCTGGTTAAAACCAGATGAGTTTCTAGCCCTAAACGAAGCTACTCCACCCCATTACGTTAGCACCCAAGTATCTAGAGAAGTTAAGAAAGGTGGTGGAGTAGCCCTGATATCTAATTCTAAGCTTAATTTAAAGCCAAAGAATAGATATATTTTCAGATCCTTTGAGGTGCTAGCGCTCTGCACCTCAGCTCCCCGAGAAGCGAAACGAGTTCCAGACTCTTTCGTTTTAGCTGTAGTATACCGTCCCCCAGGACCGCATTCTGTTTTTGTTGATGAGTTTTCTGACTTTGCAGCTGATCTGGCTACATACTCAGACAATATTTTGCTTATTGGGGATTTCAACATTCATGTGAATAACCCGTCTGATGCCCTCGCAAGGGCTTTTCTGTCCATTACAGATACGCTTGGCTTCAAACAGCTCGTCCAGCACCCAACCCACATCGGTGGAAACACGCTGGATCTCGTTCTGACCCGCGGTGTAGACATTTCACAGCTAGTGGTCTCTTCCTACACCTCAGCTTTATCAGACCACTTTTTGCTCACTTTCCAGGTGGTGGTATCCTGCCCCTGTGACGATCAGCAAGCTACTTTCAGCTGTCGCCGCATCACACCTGCAACCATTACAGCTATGGCAGATAAGTTATCTGGTTCACTTGCACCTCTCTGTAACTATAATGGTTCTGTGGAGTGCCTTACTGATGACCCCAACATTGCCTTGTCTGTTGCCATTGATTCAGTTGCTCCGAACGTAACTAAAAAACGAACATTGAAAAAACCAGCCCCCTGGTTTAATGCAGAAACGCGCATTTTGAAGCGAAATTGCAGGATCCTTGAACGCAAATGGCGCTCGACTAAACTTGAGGTCTTTCATCTTGCATGGCATAACAGTCTGCTCACCTATAAGGGTGCGCTGACTACTGCCAGGAATGCCTACTTTTCCAGTATCATTAATTTGAATAGAAACAATCCTAAGTTTCTTTTTGACACGGTGAGGAGTCTCACTCAGAAACAAACTCAGACCGTAGGCTCATCGATCGTGGCAGGTGAATTCATGGATTTCTTTGAGAATAAGATTCAATCAATTAGAGAGGAAATTGATGCTTGCCGTGCGGCTAATCCTACACATCCTGTGGGGCAGGATGGGGTCCTGCCAAGTAGGATGGTGAACTCTGACGCAACTCTCGAGTTCAAGGCAATTCCTTTGGTGGAACTTGAAAGGGTGATAAAGGCATCAAAGCCAACAACTTGTATGTTGGATCCTCTCCCTTCCAGGGTTCTTAAGGAACTTCTTCCAACGGTGGGGCCTGCAATCCTCTCGCTTATGAATCTTTCATTTTCAACAGGAATTGTTCCCTCCAATTTCAAGGCTGCAGTGTTAAAACCGCTACTCAAAAAGCCTGGCCTAGATCCTGAATTAGTCAGGAACTATCGGCCTATATCGAATCTGCCCTTCCTGTCCAAGGTACAGGAAAGGATTGTAGCAAAGCAAATTGTTGATTATTTGACGAGGAACAATCTCTTTGAACCTTTCCAGTCGGGGTTCAGGAATTTCCACTCAACTGAAACTGCTATTACAAGAGTTGTAAATGACATCCTTCTAGCTTTGGATAAAAATACAAGCACAATGCTTGTGTTATTGGATCTGAGCGCTGTGTTTGATACGATCGACCACAGCACTCTTCTTCACCGTCTTGAACACTATGTTGGTTTCGGGGGTACGGCTCTTGGTTGGCTTGAATCGTACCTCACAGATAGAACCCAATTTGTGCTTCATGAGGGTGCAGAATCAAAGCACTGTAAATTACGCTTCGGCGTACCACAAGGGTCGGTTCTTGGTCCATTACTTTTTGCAATTTACATGCTTCCCCTGGGCGACGTTATCCGCAGCTTCGGAATTAGTTTCCATTGCTATGCGGATGACACCCAGCTCTACATTCCTGTAGATTCCGGGGACTCGGCCCAGATTCAAAGGGTTGAGTCCTGTCTGGCTGCTGTGAAGGGCTGGATGTCACAAAACTTCCTACAGCTTAATTCTGGGAAGACAGAGCTGGTAGTTATCGGCTCGAAGCGGGACCGGGAAGAGTTTGAGGATGTCTCTCTGTGGTTGGATGGCTTCGCCATCTCACAGAGTGCGTCCGTCAGAAATCTTGGTGTCCTGTTTGACCCTCAATTATGCTTTGACCAACATATAAGAAGTATAACTAGAATTGCCTTTTTCCATCTGAGAAACATTGCAAGAATCAGACCAATGTTATCTGCAGTGGATGCAGAGACACTGATTCATGCATTTGTTTCGTCAAGACTGGACTATTGCAATGCACTGTTCTCGGGATTACCGAACTCTACCACAAAAAGTCTACAGTTGGTACACAATGCGGCAGCTAGACTGCTGACCAGAACGAGAAAGTTTGATCATATTACACCTATTCTCGCCTCTTTACACTGGCTACCAATAACTTTCAGATCAGACTTTAAGGTGCTATTGCTAACCTATAAAGCCTTGCATGGATTATCTCCATCCTACCTGAAGGACCTGATTATTCCTTATAGTCCTTCTCGGTCCCTCCGGTCTTCGGGAGCGGGCCTTCTTTCATTGCCGAAGGTTAAAAAGAAATCGGCTGGACAGAGAGCGTTTGCCTATCGAGCCCCCTTCCTATGGAATAGGCTGCCATCAGTGATCAGGGAAGCTGACTCTGTGGAGCTATTCAAAGGAAAGCTCAAAACGCACCTCTATAATCTTGCATTTGGAGTGTGAAAACGACAGATGCGAAGTGAAGACTACTCTGTTTGCTTGTGCTTTTCTTATTACATTATACATTCCCACTATGTTCTTTTCCGTTATAATTCACTATTCTGTCTGTTCTAGCGTGTTGCGGGTACTGGACTGGATGCCTGGACTCTCCTCATGGATAACCGGCCAGAACCCCATCACCATTTCAATATGATGTGCATGTATTTACCTGTATGTCAATTGTGGCACCCATTGCACTCCTGACCATCCCTGGAAGAAGGGCTCCCCTACACTGCGTTTCTTCTCAAGATTTCTTCCTTGCTGATTCAAGGGAGTTTTTTCTTGCCCGTGTGGGGGCATGGGTAAAGGGGGGTGTCACAATTATTTGGCCTGTGAAGCCCTTTGAGACTGTAATGGTGATTAAGGGCTATACAAATAAAATTGAATTGAATTGAATGTGGCGGAAAAAAAAATTTGAGATAGGGAGGTCCTTCCGCCCTGAAACTTGACCACGGGGTCTGACCGGGCCAAGTTTCGGTGCGGGGGTCCCAGATAGGCCCTAGAATAAGGTATTCCTAATTTCAGGGCGGTAGGGCCTTCCTATCTCAAAAACTGTTTTGTTTTTTTCCAATGGGGCTTGCAGGCAGGCCCCATTGGAAAATAGAATGCATACCCTACACACTCAGGAGATTAATTATATTTAAATTATTATGACCATGGAGCTTTTATTTGCATGGGTTTACATGTCGTTCTGTGTAGCATGGAAAAATCGGAGAAACACTCCCATTCAGAATGCATTGGTTTACATTTCGTTCTTTGGAGCACGGTTATTTTTATTTATTTATTTATTTTCAGTTTTTGAGGAGGTGCTTCAAAAATGCAAAATTTTCTGCAATAATCCAAAATTAATGGAAAAACCTGTGGGCGACGCTCACTTCCAGGTTGGCCAACATACGTCATCCCTCCATCACTCTATACTGTAAAAACACATGTTCAAGTTGAATGATAATGCATGAATTTATTCTTTATTCTGCCATAGTATTTATTGAAAGGGGGGGGAGGGGGGGGGGGGGGTCTTTTGGCCATTATCCAGATCGGTTTCGGAGCATTTCAGCACCTCGGGCAACAGCGCAGGGTTGCCAGGTCCTGCAAAAAACATCCTGCCCACATACCGTTCAAAATCCACCCAAAATGTCCAAGAAGCAGCTCAAATGAAAAGATATTCCATTTTGGCCAATGTTTGGAAAGTAATAATATTTGAGGGAACTTTTTCTTCTATTTTTTCTGTTGTTTTAGCAGCGAAATGCATTGTGTGTGTGTGTGTGTGTGTGTGTGTGTGTGTGTGTGTGTGTGTGTGTGTGTGTGTGTGTGTGTGTGTGTGTGTGTGTGTGTGTGCACTACTTTTTATTTTATTTATTTTTTTAATGATTTATAATAAGCATCCTTTTATTCTATAAAACCAGTTTAATTTGAACATATTTCCAGTTTATCATAAAAATGATATATATATCATGTTTTGCCCTCTCAAACCCTCAAAATGTCAGGTGGTGCAACCGTCCGAGCAAGTTATCACTATGTGAAATGCATTAAATATGTAATTTTAAATATGAATTAATATAATATTAATATGGTGGCATCATTTTATATTGAAAACCTTTCAAATAATCAAATGCATCATCAAAAGGACCCCAACTGACCTTTACTGATGAGTGAAAGGTTTGTAAATCTCTCTCAAATATTGATAAAAATAACGGACCGGTCACCCAGTACCGTAATAAAAATAACTTTTACCTGCTGAGCACCATCCCCTTCCTTTCAGGATTCAAGCAGGTCACTTGGAACTTCTCTGAGAAGTCTCACGGGAAAGGTGCACCAGATGGGTGCACCTTTCAAAAGGAAGCTGACTCTTCTGTCAACATGTGAGTAGACATTCAAACCCCAGAGGAGTTCTACAGATTTTTGAAGGAGAGACAGACATCAAGTAAAATTAGGTTTTCTGGGTGTGTGAGGAGGACATCAGGAAGTATGTTGACTCTGTCCCTGAAGTTGTGCCCCTGGTAAAGGGAACTATGGGCATACACCAGATCCTGTCAACTGAACCAGGGACAATTCTGCATCGAGAGCTGTCCTGTTTCTGTAGCAGGCCTGACATCTGCCAATGCTACAAAACCACCATGATAGGCTTTCGGACGAGCAGTGCCGAGGCAAGTGTGAATGTTCAACAGGGTCTTACTGGCAAATTTGTCTTAGTAAGATATGAGGAACAGCCATTTGTGGGGCAGGTTCTTCAGGTGTTAAATGAGGAGCTAGAGGTCAGCAGCATGCAGCAGTTAGGCTCAAAGAATGCTTTCACTTGGCCCCATCCTGCAGATGTTACCTTTTATTACCACACTGATGTTATAAAGATAATATCCGAACCAGAGCCACTTAATTCAAGGCACACGCGCCTTAACAATGCAGACTGGGACTGCTTTAGTAGGCCCGCCTAAAATGAATCAATTCCATTCATTTGAGCCTATTCAGTTTCTACCAAATTAAGTATCATTTTTGTCATGTAATGTTGCTCAAACAACGTGTTTCTGATCAGTTTAGTACGGTTTACGTAAATGGAATAATAACCAGTTTTTATCTGTGAATGAAAAATGAAATTATTCAACGTATGCGTTGTTATTGTGAATCGTGTCAAGCGGCGCAACCGCATCATCAGGTGGTGCAACCAGGTAAAATACTAATTTAAACCAAGAAATGGGATATTGAAGCGAACAAATGTTTGGATATTGTGATGTAAATAATCATTCTATGCAACAATATACTTTTTAAATGTGTAAAGTATTTATTCACATTTTAAATCTAAAGTTTGATGTTGGAGACCCAAAATACCCGCGCCCTACAATTACATAGAAAAAAAAAAAGGAACTGAGTTTTCTTTCAAGAAACTTTTGGTTGTACCACCTGACATTTTTTTGCTGGTGAAATTGCAAATACAGTCTAAAACTGTATTGAAGGCTTGTGTGTGTGTGTGTGTGTGTGTGTGTGTGTGTGTGTGTGTGTGTGTGTGTGTGTGTGTGTGTGTGTGTGTGTCCACGGCCCAACCCCGCCCATCCTCTGGTGTTAAATAGTTCTGACTGAGTTTTCATAAAGATTATACAATACATACTGTAGGCTATTTTATGTTGAAATGCGACGTAATCCAGTGTTCACGAAAACGTACACTGTCAACGTATGCTTTTGGCGACTGGGTTGGCTCTCAGATAAACGTGTTTCTAACAAGATGATATCATTAAAAGTTACATGAAGTAACGATTTAATAACACAAACGCAGAAAACACGTGAGCTGCTACTTTAGCGAAAGCAGCGTCCCTAGCAACCTGACGTCGTTGAAACATGCGAGCGAGCCGATAAAATCGTCCTAATTACTATAAAACTTGGTGAGCACGCGAAAGTATCTTATGAGCACGGGGAAATATCGTTTGCATATCTCTGGCAGTGTGTGTGTGTGTGTGTGTGTGTGTGTGTGTGTGTGTGTGTGTGTGTGTGTGTGTGTGTGTGTGTGTGTGTGTGTGTCGTCAGCGGGTGGGTGGACGAGCGAGGAGCGCGAGCGATAGCATGCATTTATGTCAGTTTAGTGAAGTAATGACGTTAGAAACACGTTTGATGGTGAATCTGTCAAACAAATCAATAGTTGCATAACGTGACGGCATCACCGTTGATAGACATTGATTTCCTTTCGTCTATATCCGACGGTGAGGGATTAACATGAATGTCTATCTGATTGACCCCCGCGTTGAAAAACGACGAAAAAGGTACCCATTTTTCGTTGGAAATTGACGCCAGGGATCCTTGGCCATGCGTCACACATTTGACGAGTAGGGAGTGAGACTGTGTTGCGCTCTCTCTCTCTCTCTCTCTCTCTCTCTCTCTCTCTCTCTCTCTCTCTCTCTCTCTCTCTCTCTCTCTTAGATTAACAGTTGTGCGCATGAGCACGAAATCACATGACATAGGTGATATATATATATATTTATTGTCATTTCACGGATCCCTGTGAGACCAGGTCGGCTCGCTCATTGAAACGGGAATCCGTGACTGGTCGACTCCCAGACAGAGGAGCAGAGGGGAGACATTCCCTCCAGGGCCCGGGCCGATGCTCTCTCGGGGGCAACACCCTTCACTTTTACCGACAGTGGGTCTGCTTATAGGTCGGAATATGGTTGGAATGAAGCGGCCACCGATTCTTGACAGGCTGGGCACTTTATTCTTACACACAACCGGACCCGTTCATTACTTCACTAAACTGACATAAATGCATGCTATCGCTCGCGCTCCTCGCTCGTCCACCCACCCGCTGACGACACACACACACACACACACACACACACACACACACACACACACACACACACACACACACACACACACACACACACACACACACACACTGCCAGAGATATGCAAACGATATTTCCCCGTGCTCATAAGATACTTTCGCGTGCTCACCAATAACTTTCTCGTGCTCACGAGAAACTATAATTCTTTTTTTCCCCCATGTCCCTTTACGGGTTCCGTAACTTGTACACAAGGAACCATGTGATTTTACTGTATAGATTTTGAGAAAATGTCATTTGGAAAACTCACAAATGCATATTTTCGCAATTGCAAATTGCATTATGTCAGCACTTTGAAGTGAGCTATAGACCGAATTTCAGATAAGTTCAGGCACTGACTGATATGACCATATAAACCGGTGTGCTGACTAGTCGTACAAACGGACCCATTTGACTTTACTTTATAGATTTTGAGAAAATGTAATTTGGAAAACTCACACATGCAGATAAGTGTGATTTTTTTGTCAAAGTGCTGACAAATTGCATTATGTCAGCACTTTGAAGTGAGCTATAGACCGAATTGCAGATAAGTCTTGCGCTGACTGATATGACCATATTAACCGGTGTGCTGAATAGTCGTACACACGGACCCGTGTGACTTTACTTTATAGATTTTCCGAAAATGTCCTTTGAAAAGCTCACATATGCTATTTCGCCTTTGCAAATTGCATTATGTCAGCAATATTAAGTGAGCTATAGACCGAATTCCACATAAGTTCAGGCCCTGACTGATGTGACCATACTAACTGTTGTAGGCTACTGACTACTTGTACACAAGGAACCATGTGATTTTACTGTATCGATTTTTAGAAAATGTCCTTTGAAAAGCTCACATATCCATATTTTCGCCAGTGTTGTACTGACTACTTGTACACAAGGAACCATGTGATTTTACTGTATAGATTTTGAGAAAATGTAATTTGAAAAACGTACATATGCATATTTTCGCCTTTGTAAATTGCATTATGTTAGCACTTTGAAGTGAGCTATAGACCGAATTTCACATAAGTTCAGGCACTTTTGAGATAATGTCATTTGGAAAACTCACACATGCAGATAAGTGTGTGAGTTTTTTGTCAAAGTGCTGACAAATTGCATTATGTCAGCACTTTGAAGTGAGCTATTGACCGAATTGCAGATAAGTCTTGCGCTGACTGATATGACCATATTTATGGAAAGCCAAGAAGGCCACAATCCGGCCCTAGAATGGCGCGGTAAAAGTGCAAAACCGCACGGATTCCGTACGGTTTGGCAAGAATTCCGTACGGAATCCGTACGGAATCCGTACGGAATCCGTACGGTTTTGAATGACTAATAGCCGCGGCTATTAGTCATTCACTCCGGCTATTAGTCATTCACTCCGGCTATTAGTTATTCACTCCAGCTATTAGGTATGCAGAACGAGCCCCTCCCTCTTCTTTGCTTGACCACTAAGTTTGAAGGCTGTCTAACCAATCAGAGCTGCAGTGCCTCCATGTTTCGCTGTAACATAACGCCTCGTTTCCACATACGTATGGTTTTCGTATCCGTGCTTCCGTAAATTTACGGAAGGGGGCGCTAGTGTTTTACGTACGGACATGAATTTATTTAAGGTCAGCCAAAAAGATTGGGGAACGTATGATAATGGCCGTTTTTAGGAGACCGGTACTTTGGAACATGAGGATCGACATATAGGCCTACAGAGATAAAAACAAAACCAACCAGGCTTGGAAAGAGATCGGCGAGGAGTTTGGCCTGCCAGGTAGGCCTACTTACATGTTTTGTGAAAAACATAAAAACTTTCATACGGTATCTCCGTAAAACGACGGCGAAAGTTAACGCCTCGTTTCCACATACGTATGTTTTTCGTGTCCGTGCTTCCGTAAATTTACGGAAGGAGTCGCTAGTGTTTTACGTACGGGCATGAATTTATTTACGGACAAAAGATGTTAGAGAAATCAGCGGATTGCTTACTCCGGGTAGGAAATGAGTGCCCAAATGAAGGAGTTCAAGTACCTCGGGGTCTTGTTCGCGAGTGAGAGTACTATGGAGCGTGAGATTGGCCGGAGAATCGGAGCAGCGGGGGCGGTATTGCGTTCGCTTTACCGCACCGTTGTGACGAAAAGAAAGCTGAGCCGCAAGGCAAAGCTCTCGATCTACCGGTCGATCTTCGTTCCTATCCTCACCTATGGTCATGAGGGCTGGGTGATGACCGAAAGGACGAGATCGCGGGTACAAGCGGCCGAGATGAGTTTTCTCAGAAGGGTGGCTGGCGTCTCCCTAACTCGGATGAGAGCCGCTGCTCCTTTACTTAGAAAGGAGTCGGCTGAGGTGGTTCGGGTATCTGGTAAGGATGCCCACTGGGCGCCTTCCTTGGGAGGTGTTTCAGGCACGTCCAGTGGGGAGGAGACCTCGGGGAAGACCCAGGACTAGTTGGAGAGATTACATCTCAACACTGGCCTGGGTACGCCTCGGGATCCCCCCGTCAGAGTTGGTCAATGTGGCCCGGGAAAGGGAAGTCTGGGGCCCCCTGCATGAGCTGCTCCCCCCGCGACCCGACCCCGGATAAGCGGATAGGAGACCGGTACTTTGGAACATGAGGATCGACATATACAGAGATAAAAACAAAACCAACAGGCTTGGAAAGAGATCGCTGAGGAGTTTGGCCTGCAAGGTACTTAGCCTACAAGTTTTGTGAAAAACATAAAAACTTTCATACGGTATCTCCGTAAAACGACGGCGAAAGTTAAATTTTTTGAACGTATATTACGGACATACCGGACAGAAATGTTACGGAGGGGAGGAGTCTCGGAGGAAAAACGGACATTACGGAGAATCACATAGGAATGAATGGACTTTCGGTCGGAGACGGTTGGATCGCATACGAGAATGTACGTATGTGGAAACGAGGCGTACATTTTTTGAACGTGTATTACGGACATACCGGACAAAAATTTTACGGAGGGGAGGAGTCTCGGAGGAAAAACGGACATTACGGAGAATCACATAGGAATGAATGGACTTTCGGTCGGAGACGGTTGGATCGCATACGAGAATGTACGTATGTGGAAACGTGGCGTAAAGCTGTGTTGTCTTTACTAGTTTCACTACAATGTAATGACCACGATTAGCTAGTGGAAAATACATTTGTGTCTAGTACAGCGATATATTTGTATATGTTAGGCTATATATTGAGATGGCAGTGTGCGAAATACCCGACAATATTCGGGGATGTCCTTATCCCCAGATTGTTCTCGATATGCAGTAGCCAGCTAGGCCATAACATTACATAACATGAACATGAACTGAATAAATGCCAGGTATATAGCATATCGGAGACGGGCACACTATCAGTGCATTTGCAAATGAGAGCATACAGTAGGCTATGACCGATCTTGTGACATGTGGTCGGAGAGAGTCGTGTGTGTGTGTGTGTGTGTGTGTGTGTGTGTGTGTGTAGAGCAAGTTGTTGAAGGAAGTGTTTCTACTTGACGTTACAATATTTCATGGATGAAAGCAAGCCAAGACAATCAATCTATATCTATAGCCTACATGACAACACACACACACACACACAAACACACACACACACGCACACACGCACACACGCACACACTTTAAACACACTGGTAAAGCAATAGGAGCCTGCATTGGCTAAAGTTGTTGCGATGCACGTTATTTTATAACAGGGAGGGGCAAAGTTGTGCATTACAATGCAAACACGACAATAATTGGCACCGTTCTTGCGCACTCAGAAGAACATGAACTGAATAAATGCCAGGTATATAGCATATCGGCGACGGGCACACAATCAGTGCATTTGCAAATGAGAGCCTGCAGTATGACCGATCTTGTGACATTATTTAACCATCCATCTACAGCTAATACGATCAGACAGATACATCATTGATCACATATAAGCCCACAACAAGCCCAACATCACCACGGCAGGTGCGCTCTCTCTCGGACATTCACACAATCAATCCAACTTCTTCAACTCCAAGGCAAGACTGTTTCACTAAGACCACAAACAACCACAACTAACCAGCCAACATATCCACAACAATGCACAACAATCAGTTCATTGCGTCTATCTTCTGTTTGGCGCACATGGCTCATTTGCATACTTGCACATGACTGTCGGCTTCGCTTGTCAAAAAAATAGTTGTGAATAAATGCTTTGAATTCTGAATACTGGACTTGGTGAGCTTAAATAGGCTACATTTAAGTGACATTTAGTGAGATGGCCTAAAACGGAATACAAATTAATTATTCTAGGACAAAGGCTTTCAGGATCAATTCAGAGGTTCAACTGATTCATTTTGCTTAGCCAGCGAAAGTGATCAGCTGTAGATTCCACACACTGTTAAAAATACTTCACTACAAGTAGGCTATAAGTCCTCCAAATAATTCAGCAGAATTGCATTAGGCCTACTGCCATAAGCATAATAGGCAGCCGTCATATGCGCTAAAATTGTCACAAATGCGTGTGTGTGTGTGTGTGTGTGTGTGTGTGTGTGTGTGTGTGTGTGTGTGTGTGTGTGTGTGTGTGTGTGTGCGTGTGTGTGTGTGTTGTCATGTAGGCTATAGATATAGATTGATTGTCTTGGCTTGCTTGCATCCATGAAATATTGTAACGTCAAGTAGAAACACTTCCTTCAACAACTTGCTCTACACACACACACACACACACACGACTCTCTCCGACCACATGTCACAAGATCGGTCATACTGCATGCTCTCATTTGCAAATGCACTGATTGTGTGCCCGTCTCCGATATGCTATATACCTGGCATTTATTCAGTTCATGTTCATGTTATGTATTGTTATGGCCTAGCTGGCTACTGCATATCGAGAACAATCTGGGGATGAGGACATCCCCGAATATTGTCGGGTATTTCGCACACTGCCATCTCAATATATAGCCTAACATATACAAATATATCACTGTACTAGACACAAATGTATTTTCCACTAACTAATCGTGGTCATTACATTGTAGTGAAACTAGTAAAGACAACACAGCTTTATGTTACAGCGAAACATGGAGGCACTGCAGCTCTGATTGGTTAGACAGCCTTCGAACTTAGTGGTCAAGCAAAGAAGAGGGAGGGGCTCGTTCTGCATACCTAATAGCCAGAGTGAATAACTAATAGCCGGAGTGAATGACTAATAGCCGGAGTGAATGACCAATCGCCGCGGCGATTAGTCATTCAAAACCGTACGGATCCGTACGGAAACCGTCCGGATTCCGTACGGAATTCTTGCCAAACCGTACGGATTCCGTGCGGTTTTGCACTTTTACCGCGCCATTCTAGGGCCGGATTGTGGCCTTCTTGGCTTTCCATACATATTAACCGGTGTGCTGACTAGTCGTACACACGGACCCGTGTGACTTTACTTTATAGATTTTCAGAAAATGTCTTTGAAAAGCTCACATATGCATATTTTCGCCTTTGCAAATTGCATTATGTCAGCAATTTGAAGTGAGCTATAGACCGAATTCCACATAAGTTCAGGCCCTGACTGATGTGACCATACTAACTGTTGTAGGCTACTGACTACTTGTACACAAGGAACCATGAGATTTTACTGTATAGATTTTGAGAAAACGTCATTTAAAAAACTCCCATAAGCCTATTCTGCTGGCCAATGGAGTCGAACGTCCGCACTGGCGGCCAACTTGCCACAGTCAGCTGCTCACCCATTACACTGTGTTGGTAGTGGTACATGTACTTTTTAAATAACCATAACTTGCTAAATTTTCAAACGGTTTGTTTTGTTATAAACGTCAGAGATGTAGTTACGGCACTGCATACTTGATACTGATGAATAATTATGTTAGATTCTAAAAATGTTTAATAATGATCTAAAATAGGTACATTATTTTAACCACGTTAAAGGGACTCTTACCTTTGTTGCATTTTTACACTTTTTTTGGATAAGGTTAAATTGGTATTAATAAGGTAATAACACTCTAATATGCAAGACAGACCCACCAGGAGTAAAAACAAACAATTATTTTACTCTCATAATATTTAGTGAAAACTTCAACCAATAAAATTCTTCGGACCGAATGACCTTATTGGCCGACAGACCTGTCTGTTTGCTGCATGGATATATAAGGTTTTCCGTCTGCTTCTTGTGGCGCATTCGGGCCCGCGTCATCAAGGCGCGTCCTCAACTAGAGGGTTTGTTTTGATTCCACGGCAGACAGTAGCGAGTAGCGACCGTAGCGACTGACGATGGCAGACCAAAGTGGTCCACGGCGTACTGAAGCTGCACCATTCAGTCCGATTAGGGGACTCATCTCGGACTCAGACTCACAGAGTGACCCTCCTCTGGAGCCTCAGGAAGACCTCCAGACTGTTGGCCACCAACTGCACCATTCAGTCCGACAAGGGGACCCGATTCGGCCTCAGAAGCCAAGTGGTCCCGCTCCCCTGGATGATTCTCAGGACCTCCAGACCGTTGGCAACCAACCGCACCACTTAGTCCGATTAGGGGACCCGTTTCGGACTCAGACGCGAAGTTGTCCCGCTACTCTGGAGCTCCGGGAAGACCTCCAGACCGTTGGCACCCAACCGCACCACTCAGTCCGATTACGGGACCCATTTCGGACTCAGACGCGACGTTGTCCCGCTACTCTGGAGCTACAGGAAGACCTCCAGACCGTTGGCACCCAACCGCACCACTCAGTCCGATTACGGGACCCATTTCGGACTCAGACGCGACGTTGTCCCGCTACTCTGGAGCTACAGGAAGACCTCCAGACCGTTGGCACCCAACCGCACCATTCAGTCCGATTAGGGGACCCATTTCGGCCTCAGACGCTACGTTGTCCCGCTACTCTGTTTGTAATGCTCATACACCTTTCTTATACTCAGTGGGACCACTGTCCTTCAACATGGGGCCTCAAAACGGTATCACACGAAGCCCATAAAATTACAGTGAGCCACCTGCTAAATTTCTCGTTTACTAGACCCCTGGTAGATATTATGACCCCTGGGAGTCTAAACATAACCCATGGGAGTCTAAACATAACCCATGGGAGTCTAGAACTTTTGTACTGTAGCGACCCTGGGACAGTTAAATAGTTTGTGTGTTATGTGTTACATTATATTTCGTTGTCCGCTATGCCAGTTGTTCTATGTGCATGTATTGTAATGTTCTTATTGTCAATCAGTGTGGGGGCGAATCATTAGGTCAGCTGGGGGAGGGCCTTGGAAGAACAGGAGGGTGGGGGCCTGCACGCGAGTGAGACCGTGTTGGGGGTTGCCGGGGTAACCGGGGTTTGTTTTGTGTCGGTTTTCTGCCGTTGGTTACAATGTTACGGGTTTCAGTGACCTGGTTTTGGTTCATTAAAACTACCTTCAACTACTAATGACTCTACATCATTATGTCACCGGCGAGGTCGTTACAGTACTCTAAAAAATAACGCTTTTTTTGTACTCTAAAAAATAACGCTTAGGGGGTGGGGCATTGGAGGAAGGCGGGATGATTTGAATGTGCTGTAATTCTCAAATGCAACAAAGGTGAGAGTCCCTTTAATAATGTTTGTAAGAAACCAAACCGTTTGTAAACCGGTTGAAAATGTAGCAAGTTATGGTTATTTAAAAAGTACATGTACCACTACCGACACAATGTTATGGGTGAGCAGCTGACTGGCAAGATGGCCGCAAGTGCGGACGTTCTAGACGCCGCCGTAAGACATCTAGTGTTCTATATATCTACACACGTAGGTGAAGGGATATGTTTCCCGGGTCCTATGTTCCCCTCTGAGACTGGGGAACATAGGACCCTTATTTTTAAAAAGGGTCCTATGTTCCCCGCTTTTCCCAAAAAGGGTCCTATGTTCCCCGATATGTATGTGACCGGGGAACATAGGAACCTTTTTCAAAAAAAGGGTCCTATGTTCCCCGGTCTGTTACTTTTTCCACCATTACCTCCAAATTCCGGCCGAGATAACCACCATTGCATGTCTTTACCTTTTGTGGAAGAGGGCGAGACGTCGGAGAACCCAACGCAGTCTATTCATAATATTGTAATGACCACGGAAGAGGCAGTGAATGAAGTATTGATTAGACAGCGATTTATTAGATACCACCGCTAATAAACCGTTGGAAAACACAAGACCGGCAACCATAGCAACGCCGGTAAACAAACCCCGAGAAGCCCAATCCCTACGAGAGCTCCCCGTAGGGATTAGGCTACGGCCATTTTTCTGGAACGAGTATTCGAATACTCGCTCGGAAAAACCAACGAGTATTCGAAGCCAGAAAAACGGCATGCGTTTTAACCGTGCTAAAAGCCAGCCCTCTTTCCATCAGTGTCTGGAGGAAAGAGAGCACACACGGAAAAGGGGCAGGAGATGGGATCACAACCCCTCTCCGTGCACCATTTCTGGAAAGCCGCCCAATTAGCCGAGTAACACGCTCGGGTGGAGTCAGCTCTGGCCCCCTGGACGGTCCGTACGACCTCCTGGGAGAGGCCGAGACCCTCTAGTGCTCGCGTTCAGCGGTGCTATGAGAATCATAGACAACCGCCCCTCTTGGACTCGGTCCAAGAGTTGGGGAATCCCAGGGACGTGTGGGAAAGCGTACAGGAGTGTGTTCGGCCACGGCCTGTGAGCGAACGCATCCACCCTGAGTGGGGGATTGTCCTTCGCGCTGAGAGAGAACCACAGCTCGCACTGTGTGTTCTCCCATGTGGCGAATATGTCGACCTCCGCCTTCCCAAACTCGCTCCATATCTGATTGATCAGATCGTGGTGCAGAGTCCAGTCTCCTGGTTGGGGACCCCCCCTCGATATTATGTCTCCCCTCTGTTCAGGACACCGGGGATGTACACTGCATTGATGGAGAGCAAGTGTGTGTGCGCCCAGCATAACAGCTGTCCCGCTATGCTCAACAGCTGTGCCGAGCGAACGCCCCCTTGGGGATTTATGTATGCTGCTGTTGCCTTGTTGTTCGTGCGAATCATTACGTGTTGATTCGTTAACATTGGGGCAAAGTGTTGGATCACTTCCAACACAGTGAGGAGCTCCAATGCGTATTTTGCATGGTCACGGGGGGCGGCCAAATGCAGCCCACTACGTGAAACTCGCATGTTCCTCCCCAGCCCGACAGAGAAGCATCCGTGAACACTGAGATGTGTGACGTTGCTCTGCCCAACGGCACTCCTCTCGTGAGGATTTGGGGATCGCCCCAGTGGGTCAAATCGGGGCCCACTGATAGGGGAATGGTCACTTTGCGCGGCCGTTGGCGCACCGGGTCGATGCGCAGGCAAGAAAACCATCTCTGCAGCCGCCTCATGTGAAGCAGCCCCAGCGTCACCACCATCTGAGCGGCTGACATCAGGCCCAGCAGCCTCATGACAGAGAGGGCTGACACGACGCTGCCCGGGGAACAGCAGCGGAGGAGAGACCAGCACATCCTCTGCTGTGAGAGCCGTGCTATCATTACAGCTGAATCCAGCTGTACCCCCAAATACATCACACTCTGTGAGGGGAGGGGGGAGCTTTTCTTCCAATTTATGGCGAAGCCTAAATTCAACAGGTGAATTACCAGCTTTTTTGTCTGAATAGCTGCTTCCTCCTTGGAGCGAAACAGCAAAAGCAGATCGTCCAAGTAGAACAGTACTCTCATTCCTGTTGCGTGCAGCGGCTGGAGAGCCGTCTCCACGCACTTGGAAAACATTTGTGGGGCTAGAGAATAGCCGAACGGGAGACGGTTGTGCTGGTAGTGTGACCCTTGGAATTTCGCAGGAATTTCCAGTGTTTGGGGATCACTGTGACGTGGAAGTATGCGTCCTTCAAATCTATTGAGGTGAACCAGTCGCCTGGTTTCACACACTGTAACACTCGTCTGATTGTTAACATGTGAAACGGCCTGCCCGCGATGCATTTGTTGAATAGGGCTAGATCGAGAATCGGTCTCAGCCCTCCTGTTTTCTTGGGTACCAGGAAATAACGGGAATAGAATCCCTGCATTTCCTCTCCCTTCGGGACTGTGGAAATCACTTTTTTCGCTAGAAGCTGCTGGAGCTCCGCCAAAAGTGACAGCTGTTGATCCTTGGATGACAGCGTTGTTTCCACAATCCTGTTGAATCGTGGCGGGATGGAGGTGAACTGCAGGGTGTGACCCTTGCTGATCAGCCTGTCCATCCATTTGGCCAGGGTGCACGCGTTCAGCCATTCTGAGTAATGCCCTGAAAGCGGCTGTGCAGCCTCTTGTTTTGATGTGGCTGTCATGGAAACGAGCCACGCTTGAGCCCCTGCCGCCGCTGCGAGGGGAGGAGTCCTCCTCGCAGCCCATGGGGAGCCGTCTTTAGTAAAGAGTTTTTTCTCGCTGTCACACGCTTCTCCCTCGCCCCGTAATAGCCGGCGCTTGTGGGCGGGAAATCGCCCCATGAGCCCGCTGCCTGAGGCCTTTGCTGGCCGCAGCCTGCGATGGAGGCGGGTGGGGCTGGTAAGCCGGGCGAGGTTGTCTTTTTGTAAGGCTGGCTTGATCAATAACACGCGGTTTATTGACGGCCTGCCTATATGTAGCGGGAGATGCGTGTGAAACAGTTGTGGCCGAGACGATAGGCTCCGGCTTTAACTGGGGTGTGGGGAGAAAAAAGCCTTGCTTCTCGCTGTCACACGCTTCTCCCTCGCCCCGTAATTGCCTTCGCCGGCGCTTGTGGGGCGGGACATTGCCCCTTGAGCCCGCTGCCCGGGGCCTTCGCTGGCCGCTGGCCGCAGCCTGCGATGAAGGCAGCCTGCATTACATCCACCATAGATGACGTGCATGTAATGGGCCTGAACAGCCCGTCCGGGCTGATGGGGCACTCCAGTAACTGACGCCTCATTAGCTCAGGGAAGCCCGTGGTCTGCTGCAGCCACAGGTTCCTCTGTATGAGGTGGGGCAGTGGTCGCTGAGCCACGGCTTCACTCCAAAGACAGCACACGGAGTGGGATCCAGCGGCGGTACCGCCCTGTAACTCCGGTCTGTCAGACCCTCCGTCTTCGTGACCTGGATAAATGTTTTCACCGGGGCCCTGAGCTCCCCGAGCTCCGCCGCAGCCCCACTGAAGTACGGTCTGATGGCGGGAAACATCAGCCAGATCGGGTCGAGACGGGCAGGGCATGTCGCGGCCTCGAGCCCCCAGATGCCATGCAGCTGGTCCGGGCGAGGGGCCTGAGGCATGGGCACCGCAAAGCCAAGGTTTGCAGCTGCCCTGGCGATAATGCCCAGTAGCTCTGACACCAAAGCTCCAACCACTGGAAGTGAGGTGGCAGCAGAGACGGGCAATGCTGCCACCCCGGGCTCCGACCTCTCCATTCAGAGAGGGGAAGCCAGGGGAGATGCCCCCTCCTTGTCGCGGTCAGAGTCGTCCGACTCCGAGCTCACAAGGAGAGAGAGGGCATAGTCGAGCGGGACAGTGAAGTCGTCGATAACTTCAGCATGGATATCCATCTAATTATGCTACAGGAAAATGGGAGCAGAACGTCCGCCGGCGCCCGCTTATGTGTGCGGACTGCGACGTGATTGAGGCCCACGCTGTTGGTGGGTGGGGATTACAAATTTTTCAGTGCTACGGCTCGCGCCTAGGGAAAACGATATGTTATGAATATAACTTCTGTTCCCTGAAGGAGAGGAACGAGGTACAACACATTAGTATGGGATATCACGCCCTCGCGTGGCTGACTGAAGACACCTCTATTCACACCTTAAAAAGGCAAATGACCTGTGGTGACGTATGTGAGGCCCCGCACTCTAGTGCATTACAGACCCAGCAGAAAGGACAGAATGAGCCACCGAAGGGGCGGTCACATCCAATCGATAAAACCGGACAAAAGTGTGCGGTGAAGACCAACTAGCTGCAGCACAGATATCAGTCACTGATACCCCTCTAAACAACGCCCATGACGTTGCCATGCCCCTAGTTGAATGTGCCCTCACCCCTTGGGGTAAGGGGAGGCCTCTGCTGCTATAAGCCAGGGAGATCGCTTCCACAATCCAGTGGGAAAGTCGCTGTTTAGACAGTGCCTTTCCCCTTGCTGGATTAGCGAAGCAAACAAACAACTGGTCACAAAGCCTCACACCCTGAGTGCGGTCAATGTAGGTGCGCAGCATACGCACAGGACACAGGCAATGTAGCCTCCTCAGCTCTTCAGAGGCAAAAGGAGGAGGACAAAAGCTTGAGAGCTCAAATGTCATAGAGTTATACGCCGCAGGAATGACTTTAGGCAAATATGCCGCATTCGGACGCAACGTAACCTTGGAGCCATCCGAGGTGAACTGGGTACAAGAGGAATGCACAGATAACGCATGAAGGTCGCCAACCCGCTTTGCAGAGGTCAAAGCCAGGAGTAGTGCAGTCTTGTATGAAACAAATTTCATATCGACCGACTCAATAGGCTCAAAAGGAGGACCACAAAGAGCCTCAAGTACTAAAACCAAATCCCATGAGGGAATGCTGGATTTAACAACGGGCCTCAACCGGCGAACTCCCTTTAAGAATCGCACGGCTAAAGGGTGAGCACCTGGTGTCACACCATCAAAGCCGATATGACAGGCCGATATAGCCGCCAAATAGACTTTAATTGTGGAAAAAGAAAGCCCTTTATCCAAAAGCCCCTGAAGGAACGTTAAAACGTCCACAATAGAGCACTGGAAAGGGAGAAGATTCTGGTCTTCACACCACTGCTCAAATGCCCGCCATTTATAAGCATATAAGCCTCTGGTGGACGATGCTCTTGCGCTTTGGATCGTTTCCACGACACTCGGAGGCAGACCCTTAGCTATCAGATTGGACCTTTCAACAGGTAAGCATGGAGACGCCACAGTTCGGGGCGTGGATGAATTACCTCCCCCCCTGCCTGGGAAAGAAGGTTGCTGATGAGAGGAAGAGGCCACGGCCTCTCCATCAACAGGCTGATCATCTCTGCATACCACGACTTCGCTGGCCACTGAGGCGCCACCAGTATCAGGGACAGCCCCTGCTGGCGCACCCTCCCCAGAATAGGCGATATCATCTCCACAGGAGGAAACGCATATAGGAGAGTATTCGGCCATTGATGAGCTAGCGCATCCATTCCCAGAGGCGCTTTTCGATCCGTCATGGAAAAGAACAAGGGGCAGTGGGTGTTCGACCTGGAGGCAAAGAGGTCGACTTCCGCCCTGCCGAAGCGCTCCCATATCTGAGCCACCACTGCTGGATGCAACCTCCATTCCCTCACTAGAGGCCCTCCCCTGGAAAGAAGGTCTGCCCCTAGGTTCAAATGACCTGGGATATGGGTGGCTCTGAGAGACAGAAAATGCACACTGCACCATAGTAACAGAGAGCAAGACAGTTTTAACAGGGGAAGTGAGCGGGTCCCTCCCTGCTTGTTTATGTATGAAACCACAGTTGTGTTGTCTGTCCTGATCAGGACATGCTGGCCTGTCAAAGCTGGACAGAAATGCTTTAGGGCTAAAAACACTGCTAGCATTTCCAAGTGGTTGATGTGAAGCTGGCTTTGAGCCGCCGACCAAACCCCTCTCACCGCGACACTGTCGCACAGAGCCCCCCACCCTTTGAGGGAGGCATCCGTGGACAACACTTTGCGAAAAGTCACCCTCCCTATCGCGGAACCTTGACTCAGTAGAGCGGGATCCCTCCATGGGAGGAGAGCTGACATACAAGACGGGGTTATCGCCAGCATTCGTCGAAGATGACGCCGCGTGCACAGCCGATGAGACAGAGTCCAACGTTGAAACGCTCGCATCTTTAACAGCCCGAGCGGCACTACCGCGATCATAGATGCCATCGTGCCCAACAGCTTCAAAACTGTCCGAAAACACAGTCTGTGTCCCAACTGAAATTGAGCAAGGCAGCGGAGAAACGCGGTCACTCTGTGCTCTGAAAGACATGCTCGGCCTGAAACGGAGCATATTTCGAGTCCGAGGAAGGAAAACTGCTGACTCGGGTACAGCGAGCTTTTCCGTTCGTTCACTGAAAACCCTAGCGTTTGAATGTGAGACAGAACTAGCGACAGTTGCACTGCTGCTTGCTCCTTGGAGCTTGCCACCAAAGCCCAATCGTCTAGGTAGGCTAGGATGCGAACGCCCTTCTCTCGAAGAGGAGCTAACGCCGCCTCGACACATTTTGAAAAGGTGCGCGGGGCTAGCGACAGACCGAACGGTAGCACCAGGTATTCGTATGCCGTCCCTTCGAACGCAAACCTGAGAAACTGTCTGTGGTGCGGGTGGATCGCTACATGGAAGTATGGGTCTGTTAGATCGATCGTCGCAAACCAATCTCCCGTACTGACAGCGTTCAGTAGCTGTCTGAGTGTCAGCATTTTGAACCTGTAAGACCGCAGGTATTTGTTTAATACACGCAGGTCTAGGATCGGACGTAGTCCCCCCCCTTTCTTCGGGACAATGAAATAACGGCTGTACCAACCTCTGTTCGCCTCCGAAGTCGGAACCACTCGTATTGCATTTTTGCTCAGCAAAGTGTGTATTTCCTCCCTCAGCACGGCTGCTGCTTCGCTTGTTACAACTGTGTTTACTACAGAGAGGAAGCGAGGTGGCCGGGCGCAAAACTGTAACCGGTAACCCATAGCAACAGTTCTTTCTACCCATGGGCAGACTGCGCACGCGCGCCACTGGGGAAGTTGTGCTGACAGCCGACTGACCTCCTGTACTGTAGGTGGTAGTATGTCGCCCCCCAGTGGGCCGGGAGGTGACGGCATTAACCGCCTGCTGTGTTTTATTTGACTTGTATTTTGACAAGCAATATTTTTCACACAAAACGCAGCCTTTATTGGTTTTAACATGGGAATGTTTACATCTTGAACATGGGGCACCTTTATTGGGGCACTGAACACAGAAACATTTGCAAATGAACATGCACTTGAGTGTATGGGGGGTGAGTGCTTGGGAGACTGTGTTAGGGGAAAACAACTCCTTTTGGGGCTGGACCCTTGAACATAACATGGCAACCTCTTTGGCGGCAACAGATGAGGGCTGGCAGTGTCTCCATGCTGCTCTGCCCTCTGTACTCCCGAAGTTAGGAGTCTTGTGGCTTCCTCCTCCGCGTCGCAGAGTCTTTACGGAAGCTTGGCGGCGGCCCTTTGTTCCAAGCCGACTGGCGTGGAGCTTGACCATGAGTTTGACTCGGCTGCTGATGCTGCTTCACGGGGTGGAAGTGTGAGCTCGCAAACGGCGCCGGTCTCTTGGGGGGAGGCGGCTGCGGCGCTGCGGGCCTACGAGCACTGGTTGATGGCCTGGGCTTCGCGTCGCGTCTGGGGATGATGCTGCGCAGAGCCTCTGTTTGCTTCTTCCTCATCTCAAACTTCGCCTGAATGGCGTCGAGTGAATGTCCAAACAATCCCTCAGCAGACACTGGTTCATCCAAGTACACAGCCCTGTCCCTCTCCGGCACGTCCGAGAGAGTGAGCTACAGGTGCCTCTGTGCCACCACCGTAGAAGCCATTCCTCTGCCGAGGGAGAGCGCTGCACAGCGGGAAACACGAAGGATGTAATCTGTGGCAAGTCGGACTTCGTTTAAGAGGGGCATCGTCGGACTGTCGGCGGGCATCAGCGACCCGAGCTCCGCCAAGCGCATGGCCTGATATGTCTGGAGCATGGTAACCGAGCTTAGCGCACGAGCGGTACTCGCGGTGCTCGGTAAATTTTATCCAACTGCGAGGCAGAGAACCTGCAGTGTTTGGATGGCAGGGTCGTGGGGCCGCCCACACCGTGGTTCTGCAATGGAGCAAGGTACGCTGCCAGAGATGGTTCCATGGGTGGGGGGTTGACTAACCCAGCCTTGTCAGCACCGTCCAGGTCCAAGTATTGCCCATACCCCGCCACTGTGACGCGGGTAGAAAGTGGCTTGCTCCAAGCCGACGTTAGCTCCGACACAAAATCCGGAAACATAGGTAGTCGGTTTTTGGTCGCAGTTGGTTCCTGGGGAAGGTAGAATCCCGCGAAGCGGGATTGTTTCTGAGCCGGTGCAGCAGCGGGCCAGTCAACCTCCAATTCTTCCGCTGCACGACGATACAGAGAAAAGAAAGAAGTATCGCCATCGCCAACCGGTGTAGTGTCGGTGGCATATTGACCCGACGCAAGTGCGTCTTGCTCATCCTCCGATAACCCATGCACGTCCAGGCCGATGTCTAGAACGTCTTCTTCGTCCTGGGGAGCAGCTAGCTGCAGCGGCAGCTGGCCAGCGCTCTCGGGGGGCTCCGGTTCAAGTTCGGCTAGCCCGTCGACAAACTCCATATTTTCAGCCCAGTCACCAGTAGGGAAGTGGGCCAAAGGCTCATCCGAGTCGGACGCAGACGAAGCTGGGTCCCTCGACTCGGAGAGGAGTGGGTTCTGCCGAGCGACTGTAGCCTGGCCCAGCACTCTTTCTACGAAAGTAACGCGTCTCTCAAGGGTGGAGTGGCGAAGTGGTTGGCAAAAACCACAAGCTCCGGGCTCCGTCAACGCTCTCCTGGCGTGGACAATACCCATACAGACGGGACACGCTTCGTGCTGGTCCTTATCATGCAAGGCGAAGCCGCACCCCTGAGGACAGGGGCGAACGGAAGACTTCTTCCTCGCAGGTTTAGGTTGTGTGTTCATCCCGAAACACAGCTTGTGAGATAGCAGAAAAAATACGAAACAAGCGCTCCGCGGGCAGCAAAACGCTACACCAATAGAGCAGTTAAGCTAGTTCGAAGGTGCTAAAACGGCAACAGAGCTAACTAGCAGCAGCTAGCTAGCCTGAGTGACTCTGTAGAGTTAGTGAGGTGTTCCTAGCGAGGTGAAGAGCGTAAGAACTGAGAAATGACCGTGGTGACCGGTGTTTTATGTGCGGGCGGGGCCTCACATACGTCACCACAGGTCATTTGCCTTTTTAAGGAGTGAATAGAGGTGTCTTCAGTCAGCCACGCGAGGGCGTGATATCCCATACTAATGTGTTGTACCGAGTGAATCGACTGAAAGGGAACCCAATAGCGATAGCCTTAAAAGGCGAAGCCTATACGACATAGCTATTATGATGTTGGTCTTTTATGAGTTCTTGGTTATCTTTAAGGTTTTCCATTTTGTTAGGCTATTATCTACAGCACTTTACTTGCCTGCTATTTTGTAAGTGCTACATAGACTACGAATAAGTTGACATTATTTGCAGTTAATCCATTTCCACCACTTTCAACTGTGTAGTTTTTTTTATTTATTTTTTATTGTTGTGTTGAGTATTGCATGCATTCATAACGTTCATATCGTTAACAAGTTATTTCTTGTTGTTGATTACAGAGAATAAAAACAGTACAAGTGAAACAATCAATACTGTTCGTAACCAGCAAAACCATAATACTCCTCTTTCTGTATTTTTTATTGTACACCTACTTTTCTAGAACAATGTAACCGGGATGCATAAAAAATAATATATGAAAGAAAGAGAAAAAAATTACACCTTTGAAGGGAGATAACCTAGCACAAAGTCCAATTTGACCATATCTTAGTGAACTTCCATTTGTAAACTAAGTGAGAAGGTTATTTTTTCCATCAGATATATGTCATTAATTGTGTCAGCCCTTCTACTGTGCACTGTAAAAAATAAAAAGTTGGGCAAACTCAAAATTGCAAGGCAACTTACTGCAATAAATTTTTGAGTTTTGAGCCCATCAAAAACGTGATTTTCTTCTTTAGACAAACTTGAAAGTTCGAGTTATACCAACTAAGATTTTTATATTTTACAAACTCAAAAAAATAAGTCAGGGGTGTTAACTTAATATTTCAAATTAAGGTTAATATTATTGAGGGGAAAAACGGTCTGTCTAGTTACTGGACCAGATGAAATGAGACGGAGAGGTAATAGTGAGGTCCCCCCTTCACTTTAGGCGTCTTTGAGTGTTATTAATTATTATTATTCTTCATGTTTAACCTCTGTTTTCCTTTTATTCCTAGTCTGTTTTACATAGTTTTGAATGATGACTATATGCTCTGTAAGGTGACCTTGGGTGTCTTGAAAGGCGCCTCTAAATTAAATGTATTATTATTATTATTATTATTATAAAGTCTGTCGGCACGAGGACCTTGGATTTATTAAGTAAAGTGGCAACGGTTATACAGAGTCATAAAGCGTGAGAGATCGAATATGTCTAAGTCCCTAATCAGCGCTGATGGTTCGTCCAGAGCTTCGCCTCCGTGGAAGGTCTGCTTCAGAAGAAGATGAAGAGTCCCTGTGTGATACAGTCTTATGCTGTATCCTCCTCTTGATGAGGTGTGTGCGTTTGAGATGTGTGTGGTTCTGTGAGTTTTTGCTTGACCTTGGCTCTCAGGCCCTGGTATGTGCATGTGTATCTTTTGTGTTCCTCCTAACGGGGAAGAGCTCTCAAAGTGTCTCCTTTGTGATAAATTAATGTGGCTCTCCCGTTCTTGAGGATGACTGGTGCATTGTCTGAGTGTCCACCATCTGCCTGGGTGGAAGAAATGGGGCCTTCGGCTCCGCGCTTGACCTGACTATATTATCATGTTTGTGTTATGTGTTCGTTGGGTTAGAGCAAGAGTTGACTATATTGTAATGTGCCTGCCATGTGATGTGCTCATCAGGCTAGGGTAGGAGTTTGCTATATTTGTAATGTACATGTGATGTACTCAGCAGGTTATTTTTCCCAACATTATTTAAAAAAAAAAACATTTCAAAGAATGCAAAACGAGTTTTAAGTTCACTTTATTCAAATTAATAATTTGAAACTTCCATTTTACATTTCTGAATGCCAGACAGAAATAGAACAAGCAACATGTAGCTAGTTCATAGCGGGAAACAAGTTTGACATTATGGTCAAACTTGTTCTGCATGAGACGGGAGCCCAGGTTAAACGGTGACGCAACTCTCGTGCCTCATACACCACACGATCCCGAGAGCTGCCATTATTTAACACACATCCGCAACACACAGCGCACCGCACCGCACACCCAACCAACGGACATGCAAGTCTCTTTAACGGTGGCGGCAACACTACGCACAATAAACAACACACAAACAATAAAGACCCCAAACCCGTTTACCCAACTTAACCTAACAGAAACAAATTGACAAAAGGCAATAAACCCCTTTTTCCCAACCGGCATCACGAATACCCAGACTCCCCGGGGGGTAGTGTCGAAATGTGCATGCGCACCGTAGTTGGCCCAGCCTCAGACAGAGTCTGACTTAAACCCGTGTGTCTTGCTAACAAAGAGACTACAGTGAGACCAACTCTTGACCCACAACTCAACATTGTTGGTTGGACTAAATTGCATTGCAGAGTTGTACATGAATACTTAATGTTTTATATTAATTTTACTCAGAAATCATAATGAGACCAACAATTTTGAGTTTTCGTTTTTAGGATCGGGATGCAACCAATGTCTAGCAATATTTCTCAGAAAAAAGTCAGCTTTACCTAGAATAAATGTTTCGAAGTGATTAGGAATTTCGTGTGGAATATTTTTTCCATTGTTTTATGCACCTCTGTCCAAAAATGTTTTCAGAAATCTTTCAATTGCAACTTTTTTGTAAGTGAGTAGAATGTTCTACTCCCTTTGTCTATCCATGTTTTAAATCTAAGATCTAATTGATTGGGTTTAAAGTCATGGTCATATGCACTCCACCTTATTATCCATAATTTATCCAATAATTTATATTCTGTCTCGTTTGTATTCCTAACTTTAAGTTGAAACCTAAGCTATGGGTTTTTCAATGTATCTATTATTCGGCCTGACTCTTTATTGCCCAAGACGGCCTGAATAGGGAAATCTTTAATCAAAATATTTTCAATGTCCTTCCATCTTGCATCCTGTTTATATAAATTCAATAAGGGCCGGATTTGGATTGAGTAAAAATAATCTCTCAAACACGGAACTCCCATTCCACCTTATTTTTTCAGGAGTTCCAGTGTCTTGAATTGCACTCTCGTTTTTTTCCCTTTCAACTGTGTTGTTTATTAGGGGTCCGAGCAGCGAAGCTGCTAGGCCTCAGTTTTTTATCCCCTCAAATTCTGTAAAAGTCATACTGCAGCCCATACCGTGAGTCGAAAACTCTTGACATTTTCAGGTATGGTTACCAATAACCCCCACTACCCAAAAACTCAGATTTGTGGCACTTTACCCAAAGGTGGCGCTATTGTAAATAATCATGAATTAGGCTTATTTCTCCTCACCAGATTGACCTGGACTCAAAATTCTTTCATCATATTAACCTCTAAAATCAGATTCATCTTTTCACCCTGGTCTTCTGAGTGAGGCTTTATGCAGTTCAGGAATGTCAGTGGCAAAACGGGATAATGGCGTGTACTGGTGATATCCTCAGGTTGAGGGTTTGAATCCGGATTAGGGCATTATGAACAAGCTGAACATGACATTCTTTCATTGCCACTCATTTAAGAAACACAACATTGAACAGCACCTGAAATTCATCAGGCAATAAACATTCCGGGGTATTAGTTTCCAAGAATCGGACTGCCAAGACACAGTATGGCATTAAGGGGAACTTCTTCGTTAACCATTTTTCCTTCATTAACTCTGTCATATTTATATTTCTTCCGTTAGTGTTCTTGACTGCAAATGTTTAATTTCCCCAGAATTTCAAAGCTTTTTGAAGAAAGCCCTTAATTAACTTGAGAAATGTGTGCTTGGAGTTTTCTGGATGTTGTGTGGTTATCAATAGACATTTTGAACATATGAATGAGGCTGCAGTTCAGGCTTATAAGTGGAACTATGACAATTATATGTTATATTTATATATCTTCCATTAGTGTGTTCTTGACTTTAAATTTTGCTTAGACCCCGTTAATCACTGCTTGTGGTTATATTTGTAATTGTATTTACTAACAAGCAATAAATTAATTCATTTCCATTCAAATAATTATGTTTCTGGAATTGGTATCCATTATTATCAATTTCATTTTCTTCTCTTCTTCTGCTTTACCGCTTCTTAGGCCTTTTTCTTTAATTATTGCCATCGTAAAGGATTATGGGCTACCAATACCTCATTTCCTTTTGTAAAGGATAGTAACCTATGCTAAAGGTGGGTTAAAGGTTGCACCGAGGCACCTTTCCTAAGCATTTTTAGAATTCGAACCACCTTTCCTTCACGAATTTCCGGGTCGTCATGTTAGGAAAGGAAATTTCCTAAGCAAAAAAACAAACCCGTAGAGGGCCCTTGTCCTCTGAGTGGAGAGAGGGATAGTCTATCCACTGAGAGGAGAGGGGGTTGGTCCATCCTCTGCTGTCAAAAAACATCAATGTCATCAAGTAACTTGTTAGAATGTAAAGGAAATTAATTTTATTTGACTGATTCATGTGCGCATACAGCCTGAAGTTTGTGCATCCTATTGTTGACAAGAAAGTAAAGTCATTTCTTGAGTTATTCCAAGCCACACATTCATATAAAAAATACAATGCCTGTATATTTAACATTTTGTTACCCTCCACCTGTTGGACCCAGTCCCCCCAGTCCCTCCAGTAGGCGGTGGTCCCGGTCTCCCCTCTCCTCCTATTGGACCTAGTCCCTCCAGTAGGCGGTTGTCCCGTTCTCCCCTCTCCTCCTATTGGACCCAGTCCCTCAAGTAGGCGGTGGTCCTGGTCTCACCTCTCCTCCTATGTGGTCTTAAAGGTGGTGCGAAGGCCTCATTGCCTCCAAGTAAAGGCAGCAGAGAGGATCAGGCCCTCTGAATCTGGAAATGTCAAGAGTAGTAAAATAAATTAGAAATTGACATGGGTCAGTTGCTCTGTAAATAAGCAACAACCTACTGACTGCTTCCATTTTAGTATGTATGAATATGTTGAGCAAGAAACAACTATTATAATGAAATCCATTATGATTAGAAAACTGTTCTTTCTCCAAGCTTAGGAAAAAGAACAGAGGAACATTACCGTGCCTCTCTCACTGTTGGAGGGCTGCATGGATGTGTCCCTCTGCGTAGAAGACCAGAACAGCCTCCACCAACTCACCCCTCTACTCTGAGCTTTGGAGTAACCCAGGGAGCCCATGAGAGACCTCTCATCCCAAGAGATACTGACTGCCTCTCTGGCCTCTTCCAGGGATGCTGCTCTGACAATCAAAGTCATTATATTTGGAGAAAAAAAACCTCCTATGAAACTGCATAATGTATTACCTAATGGCTCCCACTTCATATGAAGTGCCTCCAATACCTCAACGATTACATAAAAATCACCCATTAAAATAAAACACAACCAGTGTGTACTTAAAGGCATACTGTACGATTTCCAGTGATATGCACTTTTTAATATGTTGTTGAAATTGGTTTTTAGGACTTTACGTCCTACGTCACTCGCTATGGGTATGCATGTGTGCGCGTAGCCGTTTGTCTCAGGGATCTGTGCACGAACTCCCTTGCACTACAGCAGGGTTTTCAACGTTTTTCAGGCCAAGGACCCCCAAACTGATGGAGAGATGGAGCGGGGACCCCCTACTTATATATTATATAAAATTGTGTTTTATATTAAACTGGTCCTATGGTGCCATGTATAAATTAACCTTGTTATTGTGCATTCAATACTAAGATATTCAAATAATACACAGGTTCATATGTTCATGTTTTTATTTTAAACATTCTTTAAATGAGGAACATTACCGTGCTTCTCTCACTGTTGGAGGGCTGCATGGATGTGTCCCTCTGCGTAGAAGACCAGAACAGCCTCCACCAACTCACCCCTCTACTCTGAGCTTTGGAGTAACCCAGGGAGCCCATGAGAGACCTCTCATCCCAAGAGATACTGACTGCCTTTCTGGCCTCTTCCAGGGATGCTGCTCTGACAATCAAAGTCATTATATTTGGAGAAAAAAAACCTCCTATGAAACTGCATAATGTATTACCTAATGGCTCCCACTTCATATGAAGTGCCTCCAATACCTCAACGATTACATAAAAATCACCCATTAAAATAAAACACAACCAGTGTGTACTTAAAGGCATACTGTACGATTTCCAGTGATATGCACTTTTTAATATGTTGTTGAAATTGGTTTTTAGGACTTTACGTCCTACGTCACTCGCTATGGGTATGCATGTGTGCGCGTAGCCGTTTGTCTCAGGGATCTGTGCACGAACTCCCTTGCACTACAGCAGGGTTTTCAACGTTTTTCAGGCCAAGGACCCCCAAACTGATGGAGAGATGGAGCGGGGACCCCCTACTTATATATTATATAAAATTGTGTTTTATATTAAACTGGTCCTATGGTGCCATGTATAAATTAACCTTGTTATTGTGCATTCAATACTAAGATATTCAAATAATACACAGGTTCATATGTTCATGTTTTTATTTTAAACATTCTTTAAATGAGGAACATTACCGTGCTTCTCTCACTGTTGGAGGGCTGCATGGATGTGTCCCTCTGCGTAGAAGACCAGAACAGCCTCCACCAACTCACCCCTCTACTCTGAGCTTTGGAGTAACCCAGGGAGCCCATGAGAGACCTCTCATCCCAAGAGATACTGACTGCCTTTCTGGCCTCTTCCAGGGATGCTGCTCTGACAATCAAAGTCATTATATTTGGAGAAAAAAAACCTCCTATGAAACTGCATAATGTATTACCTAATGGCTCCCACTTCATATGAAGTGCCTCCAATACCTCAACGATTACATAAAAATCACCCATTAAAATAAAACACAACCAGTGTGTACTTAAAGGCATACTGTACGATTTCCAGTGATATGCACTTTTTAATATGTTGTTGAAATTGGTTTTTACATCCTGACAGCAATAAATAACTTATGGGCAATGAAAAAGAAGCGAAAAAAAAACGAAATCTGTATCGGCTATAAACCTGTTAAAATGCTTACCAATCGGAGACATTGTACCCGAATCTAAAGAACCAATCACAAGCCTGCGCGTTCTCTCCCCTCTGTGTACGAGACTGAGCCGAACTGAGCGCGTTCACGGAGGGCAAAGAAAGCGTTGTTGTCATAGTAGTTCATGACAGTGGACTAGACCTAGTGAGCCTACAACGTCAACATGATGGAAGAAAAAAAACAGAAGTTACCACTGCCACCGTTACTTGCCCCAGTTCATCCTTTTAAAAAGGCAAGAAAAAGAAAGACAGAAACTGAAAAGGCAGCAACAAAAAAGAAGTTGGAGACTGCTCGAGGAAAAACGAGAATAAATATTGGATTAGCTTTTCAGCGATGGCGACAGCTGAGGGAGTTGAATGGCCTGAAAAGTGACGCAATGGTTGCCGTTGAAGTAAGCCGTAAGCAGCAGCAGCGCTCGTGCACGGCTCTGTGTCGAAGGGTGGGGGCAGGGAGTCCTGAAGGGTGGGGGAGGAGTTAAACGGAACTCCGAAGTGAAGCTAATTTCAAATCATGCTAGCTCTCTCACATCGTACAGTATAGCTTTAAGAGTGCAATATTACAGATGCCTAAAAGTAGTAGGAAATATAAGCACACACGCACATGCACACGCAGGACCACAGCTCTGTATAAAACAGGCTAAATTGATTGATTAGATGTACATTGACTTGCCTTTTGGAGGTTTTCTTTCAGAGTGTGGTCCACTACCTCTCCCGCCTTCCAGGAATGGGTGATGAACCACATAGCTGTCGATAGACACTCTGAAAAGAAGTTTGGAGAAAGTTCTCCTTGTGCAAGGCAAACAACCAGCATTTTGCTCACCATTCTGTAGACGCCATGTGCAAAGCTGAACAAAAAAATAAAATAATGAAGTAATATGTCAAATTCGCCGGTCTATCATCATGCATTTTACCCCCATAGATGTGGTGCCAGCACGGCCTTGAAAATATGGGTTCAAGTTCGAAATAAGCACAAAAATATAATTCCATAAGCTTTAGTGAATAAGTATTCCATATGCATGAGAATTGGGACTTTTTAAGCTTCACATAAATTCGCGTCACTTGGGAGTCGAACCCCCCGTGCAGAAATTCAAGACTGACGCGCTACCTCCACTCTAGCACTCTGTCACGGAGACACAATGCGCAACAGTAAGCATTGTCTACATAAGATCCAAAAGGACGATCAAATAACGAACACCCTCTGATGAGAATCTGTATCTCTCATAAAGAACCCCAATTTCGTTGTTTGCACAATGACAATAAAGTCTGAAATCTGTGCGCCGAGGTCCACGGGAACACCCACAAATGGTGACGCCATTGTCAGAGGAGGGGCTAGGAAGCTGCGCACGCCGAATTAAGTAGCCGATCTCCGGCTAGACTAAGCCGAAAAACTGCTCCTGACCAGGTTTGGTTGCGAGCATAAGTCACCATGGTGATACAGCGACGCTAAAAGAGATCGACTTTCGTGGTACAACTAACCCAGGCTTTGAGCTCAACATACCTCGCTAACCCTCTAAGCGAGCTTCGTGGTACAGGCCCCTGGTTATAACGTTTACAACTGAGCAAAGTCGATGCCAACAGACGGTTATAACGTCAATCAATAGGTGTATTGATTGTTGATTCTTTTATATTGAGTAAAACGTTAATCTTCCGCCATGTTTATGCGCGTCACTAGTAAACCATACGTCACCAACTGGGTGGTCTCGCAAAGCCAGGCGAAACTACAGCAAGTAGAATGGTCTGGAACCACGCTACCTCGAGCCGTCCATCCGTGGGGAAACTGGGCAGGCCTGTTTTTATTCCTTTAAACCAATCACAATCGTCTAGGGCGGGGCTAAGCCCGGGAAGCAGCAGCGGTGCCCATGCAAAATAGTGCCGGGGGGAAATGCCAGCAACCGGAAGGGGAGGAGTAGCGGTGAAATCCGACGCTAGGCAATAGACGCTGTCCACTTCCGTTCAGCCAGACTACCAACTGGGCAACTCTTATCAAAATCTGGCCCCAGTTGCTGAACGGAATTAGAATCATAAGAGCGTCATGAGGTGTCGTTCAAGAGAACTTTCCCACGTCACGAAAATGTTTTCCCCATAATTTCCAACGATGTGAACGCACCATTAAGTTCAGTGCCGTGTTCCAATATCCATACTATCCGTACATACTAGCCTAAGTTTGAGTACGCAGGGCGTTCCGATTCAGATCGGGCAAAAATAAGTGTACTGAAAGGACCCGGATGGTGTACTCAAAAGGGACTCTCTTAATCAACGCCACTTCGCCCGGGGCGGGACTTTACGTCCTACGTCACTCGCTATGGGTATGCATGTGTGCGCGTAGCCGTTTGTCTCAGGGATCTGTGCACGAACTCCCTTGCACTACAGCAGGGTTTTCAACGTTTTTCAGGCCAAGGACCCCCAAACTGATGGAGAGATGGAGCGGGGACCCCCTACTTATATATTATATAAAATTGTGTTTTATATTAAACTGGTCCTATGGTGCCATGTATAAATTAACCTTGTTATTGTGCATTCAATACTAAGATATTCAAATAATACACAGGTTCATATGTTCATGTTTTTATTTTAAACATGTGCAAGGTACAGTAAGTAAACTGTAAACATAACAGACATTTTTAAAACATAAATGTGGAAACGAAAATTAGTGATGCTTGTTAGTGCCACTGGCATAAACATACCTGTTATCTTGCATACAATACTGAACTATTAACATAATTGACAGATTCATGTTTTAATTTTAAACATACATGTAGTATGGGCAGTGTATCCTCAAACCATCTATGGATGGCATACATACTCCCACATTAGTGAGATGTCTGACCCTGATGAGTAGCACACAACTTGTCTAACCTTGGACGTATGGAGGTTGTCAGGCAGAGAGTCATATCAGCCTCTGGCTGCAGTCTTGACCTGTATTTGTTTTTCAGGTAGATGAGTGAGGAAAATCCTCTTTCACAAAGATATGTTGTAGCAAAGGGCAACAGGCTCATCATTGCTTTTGCTGCCAGTTGTGGAAAGTCTGTCTGTCAAGATATCCAGAACTGGGTGAGTGGTTTAGTTTCATATATGTTTCTGAACATGCTGTCAGTTGACAGTTCAATGAGCTGATCCTCCTCTGTCACCCTCAGGCGTGCGCCATCTGCTGCGTCATCTCTGAATGGAAACTGTATCCATGTCTTGTCCCTGCGCCAGGAGTCGGCCTCAGAAAAGTAGTTCCTAAATTGACCATGGAGCGCCTCCATGTGTGCAAGAATCGCGTGTGTTACGGGAGGCGAGAGCACAGCAGAATCTCCCAGCTCATCCACTGATGGAAACATAGAAAATATTCCCTCCCCGACACGCTCCTTCCATTTTCTGATCTTTTTGACGAAGCCTTCCATCCTGTCATACAACTGAAAGGCATATGTGTTGCGACCTTGCATAGAACTGTTAAGTTTGTTCAGCTCAGCGAAAATGTCAGTAAGATTTGCAAGTTTGGTGATCCAGACATTGTCACTGAAAAGTGCAGCCAGCTCTGTGCGCTTTTGGAGAAGTAAAAACTCCCGAACAGACGTGCGTAATTCTAACACACGTGCCAACACTGATCCGCGTGAAAGCCAGTGCACCTCAGAATGGTACAGTAGCCCAGTGTGCTCTTCTCCTTCAGCAGCACAGAGATTAGAGAAGAGTCGTGTTTGCAAAGCACTCTTCTTGACTATATTCACAACTTTTACGTCCATGACATCAGACAGTTCAGCGCTCATGTCCTTGGCAACAAGTGACTCTCTGTGCAACATGCAGTGCGTCCAAATCACCTCTGGAGCCACATCCCTGACAAGCGCGATTAGGCCACTTTTTAATCCAGCCATGGCTCTTGCACCGTCGGTGCACAGTGCAACACATTTTGCCCATGAAATGTAATTTTCTCTGAAGAAAGCGTCAATCACTTTGAAGATTTCAGCACTTGTTGTGCGCTCAGGAAGGCGCTTACAAAACAAAAATTCCTCCAGCATTTCATTTTGATCCACAAAGCGCACAAACGCCAGAAGCTGCGCGTCCTTTGACACATCCGTTGATTCATCCAGCTGTAATGCAAATGCATCTGCCAATCTCAGCTTCTCTATCAGTTGCACTCTCACATCTGATGCCATCTCGTCAATACGGCGAGCAATGGTTGTGTCCGACAATGGAACAGTTTTCAGTTTATTAATGTCAATATCATTCCCATAAATTGTTTTACACATGTCAGTTGCTGAAGGCAATATTAAATCCTCTCCAATTGTGTATGGCTGTTTATTTTGGGCTATCCGAAGAGCAACTTGATAAGAGCATTTCAAAGCTAGCTCACCAACTTTGGCAGATTTTTGTTGGCCTTGGAGGGATTTGAGATAAGTTTTGAAGTAGTCAACAGGTTTGTCTTTTATGTGGCTGTGGGTTGTCTCCAAGTGACGCTGCAGCTTTGATGGCTTCATAGACTCGTTTGACAGCACAGTAGAACAAATGACACACATTGGAAATTCAATGCCATCTGTCTCCTTGAAGGTAAACCCAAACTTCAGATAATTGTCTGTATATTTTCGGGTCTTCTCTCTTTTACGCTTACCCTTAACAGCTGCGGGGCCTACAGCAGGTAAATCGTCAGTTTCATTTTCACCTGCGGTTTCTGAGGTGGAGGGTAGGCCTATCACTTTTGTGCTTGTGTTTTTTTTTTCTCTCGTTACAAAACGATCCATTTTAGATTTTTTTAGATCCAAACATAAACAGTGGCTAGCATAATAAGAATGGGAGCCCACGCGGGCTCATATATGGCCTCGTCACATATGGCCTCGTGATCGGCACAGCAGCGATAGGGGCGGGTCCTCCTCGTTGATTGGACAGATGTTGTGAATGAACCGGTACCAAGCTTGAAAGAGCTCCTGTGTGTCGCTGAATGTGTGCATTGCTGACTGAAAGACATCTTCTGCCTCCATTTATCTGTTCACTACACTAGCCGTGTTTACATGGACACTTCTGATCCAATTAGAAGTGGAAGAACAGCTCATCGGAATAGAAAAGGATCATATATACGCCTCAATCGGAATACAATTCTCTCTCGGTTTGGGGTGGGTGCGGCTATTTTTTAACCTAGAGATGGCATCAGCAGCTTCAGTAGTTCGCAATTGGTCCGCCTTTAGGCTACTTTTATGCACATCGACCGCTTTCAAGGAAAGTCGATTTTTTGCCTCATTCACGTCTTTCTTATCACTCTGCAGTCCGGTAACTTATCAATTTCTCTGCTTTCACTACGAATGGTAAAAATAAATAAAAATAAAAAGACACACCGTGTGAAGATATATTTTCGTTTTGGCAAATAGCCGTGTAATAAGCGGGATAATAGAACGTCGCCGGTCATTATCGAAAGTAATACCCTTCAGGGCGAAGCAAGACACCTCCGCTTCGCGTCAGGGTCCGGTTCGCCCTTTCGGGGCTTATTTTTCAGATAATGACCGGCGTTCTGTACATTATCCGCTTACATAACAGCACTCTCTCTCTCCCAACAGTCTTGGCTGCGCACTCTCATCCAAATACGTATTGTTTGCGGCGGAGAAAGGGGTCGATATAAAGACCAGATGAGAAACTGACGTTGCAGGCAGAGAAAAGCTCTCTCCTGCTGGGCTTTCATTAAAATCAAATACATAAAAATGTCACCAAAACTTGAAAGCCAACGGCAAGAATTAAATGAGAATTAAATGACCAAAATCGTGAGGACTAGGCTTGCGACCCACACACACATGTGGCGCTCGCGCGGTCGTAGCTCATTGGCGCCACTTAGTGATCATTATGTGCCAATGCACAGCCTCTCATTCAAATGACTTAGGGGTCATTTGACCCCTCTGTGGCGCTAGTAGGAAGTAAAAATGGCCCGGCGTTCCTAGTGTTAAATACACAATACACAGTGTGTTGGAATCATGTTAATGTGTATTTAAAGACATTTCAATTTGTGCATGTAGAGCATGTATACACAAAAAAATGTTTCATGTCCAAAATGGGAAGAAGTTGGACTGCCCAGCTAAACTTTTCATTCGACATGTGCTGAGGTAAGCTTTTTTCAACCGCTCTGTCTTCTTTGCAGGAGAAATCCAGTGTGAATTGATCAAAAGTGAAAGTCAAACTCAAAGTGAACTTTATTGTCAATCAGACCATGGGGTAGATGAATTTTTTTGCTTGCTTGTTTGTTTTGCTTTTTAGATATGACTCATTCAGTGTGAGAGGGGATGCCACAAGATCCCATAAAGAAGACGCTATGAGAAATCTTAAGATAGCACTTCAAAACTCTGAAAACCCACCAACCTCTACATTCATTCATCTAAAAATTCCTCTATTGGAAGTTCACAATCATACAATTGGAGCAGGATCTTGTTTTTCAAGACCGATCCATCCAAAAATAAAAAATCAAAGCGATGGTCGGACAAGGGATAACTAATATAGCTTTCGTGAAGAGAGCCTTGAAGCAGTATGTGCTAAATGACTTGTGTGGAGAGGATCTCCAGCGACCGCACAACAACGATGAAGCATATTTTCCATCGAACACAACTATCCACAATCATATTCACATGACATTAGTGGCATTAGAGAGGAGGCTGGATGGAGGAGGAGGAGAGAGGATGGTGCAAGGTGGATGCGGAGGAGGAGAGAGGATGCTGGATGGAAGAGGAGGAGAGAGTATGGTGCAAGGTGGATGCGGAGGAGAAATCATGGTAGACAGATTAAGGATCGAATCGGCACAGGTTGCAATGAGAGAAAAATTGAAGAAGTTAACGGATGACTCGTATTTGTGTGATGATTTGGAGACTTTACAAAAAATTACTGCAGCTCTGGACACTATGACACAAACAATTGAACAACTGCAAGAGAGAGAATGGACTGATGCTTAATAAACCGGATGACATTGTTATGTTGAAAAAGATGATCTTAGGGCACTGCCAGTTCAAAACTGTCCAGAAAACGAAAATGGACCCAAGGTACAGTATGTTATGTTTTTGCTTATAATATTTGCTTATAATATTTGTTAAAATGCAAAACATGTCAAAACGGCAATGACTCTGTTCTCCTCCATACCCTGCCCCCTGCATGCTTCATACTTTCCTTCCACTCCAGGGTTCCTTCTGCTCATTATAATTTACTGTCCTCTTTTACATGTTTTATTTGTACAGCTACCTTGTCGCCCCTAATCCAACATTGCGAGGAGGAGACACTGGGCCACAGCTTTTCTGCTGTCCTGCACCCAAAATCCTGAGGATGCCATGGAGCTTGGCAGTGGGGTGCACAGTGTGTACTGTTCCTGTTCTTTGAAAAAAATCCCTAGCTAACCCTAACTATTTCTATTAAACTCTGAACCATTTTGCAACAGGCAACAGTGTGTTGGTGTGTCTTATTGCTTCCCACGTCTGCATCTGCATCTTTCCCACTCCTGGCTAATAGTTTCAGTTTTTGTACTGTATATCAGAAATGATCACCCTGTACCACACTGCTGACTTGTTGATGTTTTGTGAGCACTCACGCATTTCTCTAGGTATCTTAAGTTTCCTACTGGAGTTATCAAAACTTTGGACTTTGTGTTATTGTGAGAAATATTGTGTTGCAAAAATACTTTGTGTCTTACCCTTACCGTTACCCTAACCTTAACCCCAGTAACATTTCTTCATCATAAACTACAAGTTACGCTGGTATAATTATCACTATATGCTATTTTTACCCTGGTGTTTACCCTAAGGCTACAATGTATGTAGCCTACAATGTAAACACATAAGAGAAGTTGATACACTTGCAAAATGGCATACAAACATCCAGTCCAATATGAAAGAAAAAAGCTAGCTTCATTGAGGAATCAAACCCCTTATCCCCGCGTTAATGAGTTGTTCTCTGACCACTAACCCATCAGGTCTTAGTACATGTGATTCAAGAGTTAACCACTTGACAATCTTTAAACTTCGGTTGCCTAGAAATTGTAAAGACAGTGATGTGTGTACATTGTGCGCGTATCCGTCACTCGCGATGTGTGTGCAGTCCAAATTGAAAGAAAAAACCTTGCATCACTAGGGAATCGAACCCCCAATAATCAGTCTTTAAACGTCGGTCATTGGTAACTGTAAACAAAGAGATCGCAACTGCTAAATAACAAACAGGTTTATGCGTTCACTAAAGAAAGATTATGGAAATAAAAGATGAAGGTTTTATTGTAGCAAAACTCTTTAGCACCTGTATCACAGTAAATTTGAAGTCGTATATATTTATTTTGCATGTGTACTCTAAAGTCACAAATGTGTAACAGTACATTCGTAGTCGGAAATATTTTTTATGCCATTGTAAACACAAATAGGGTCTACGAGTACACGCACATCTGTGTTACAGGTGCACAAATCCTTTTGCTACAATTATTGCAGCGCAGTTGGTGCAAAACACATTCGCACACCCGTGTTTCATAATCAGAGAACATGCCCAAAAGGTGTGCATTCGTATACCCAAATTTGAACTAATGTATCAGAAGTTGCACATCTGTGAAAAATTTCCTCACAAATAAAATGATAAAGAACGGTATGTTAATTCAGCATTTTAATGAGAGCACAAATCCTTTTTACAACTGCTCGAATCTGCACCTGCAAGTCTCAGCTGTGGGTTTTTTTTGCAGGTAGTTTTGCAAAACGTCTAGGTGGTAAATGTGTAGCAAAAGTATTCGTAGATGCCAGAGCGTCCGTGGGCGGGACAAAATAGTTCCGCCCATAATTTCCTAATTCAATGAAAATCGCCGGCAGGGATGCATTTCTCAAATTACACTGGGACCCACCGCGTGCCAGCCATGGAGCTATAAAGATCGCAGCATACTCTCGCAGGTATCCTACATTATGTTCAATGAAATTACTTAGTTCAGGTGAATTCCCCCCAAAGTATTGCATTAACATTTCTGAACTTATGTTATGGCGACCATTAAAATACATTGAAGGACATTTGCGGCGGTTAAAGAAATACTTTGGGGGGAATTCACTTAAACAAAGTCATTTCATTTGACATAATGTAGGATACCCACCTCCGTTTGTTGGACGCCCTCTTCACTTCTCCAGAAAGAAACCGTCACGGTAAGCGGGTGGCAGGCAGGCAGGTAGGACCCAAACGCAGACAGTTCGAGTAAAAGGATAATTTATTAACTCAAAAGAGGCAAGGAACATGGGTGACGCGGGTAACACAGGGAACACCAGGAACACAGGTAACACACAGGACAGAACTCACCACAAGCTAAAATGATCCGACAAGGAACAAAGGAAAGACAAGGGCTTAAATACCAAACACACACAGGGCACGCAACGAGTAACAGCTGAGACACATTAGGGAGGGAGCAGTAATCACACAGGAGGGAAACCTGACATGGGGAGAAACAAGACCGATATCAAAGTAAAACAGGTAACACACCAATACAAGACAAGGGAACAGACAGACCATGACAGTACCCCCCCCCCCAAGGGTCGACTACCAGGCGACCCACGACATGCAAAAAAAAGGGGTCAAATCCAAATAGGGTGGGTGGAGGGGAGCCAGGAGGAGGGAACAACATTTTTTCTGGAGGCCTGCAATCCTGGAGGCCTGCAAAGGCGAAGACCCACAGGTGGCCGGCATCGGCGAAGACGAAGGTGAGGTAAAGGGAAGGCCCCTTCTGGAAGGTTTGGATGGCGGAACCCATCGGGAAGGCAAGGTAGAGGGCAGGCCCCTTCTGGAAGGTTTAAGAAAGGCGGCACCCCTCTGGAAGTCAAGGTAGAGGGCGGACCCCTTCTGGAAGGTTTAGAAGGCGGTGTCACACTAAATTTGTACCAGCTGCCAAATTTGTGCCGGGCGCGTCATCCATACGTAATCCATTCCAAACCTGCCTGTCAGCAGATGATCGCGTCGTCCGTTGCCGGGCAGGTTTCAAAAAACCTTCGCGCTCATGTTGCCAAAGACGAAATAACATAATACAGAAAACGGATAACACTTGTTTTTACTTTATATTTGTATTGTATTTAATTGTTTAATCAAATTTAGCAAGTAAACTGAGTGTTTAAAGCAGGTCAAGGACGAAATAGCACAATACAGATAACGGATCGCTAGATAGAAGGTTCGCGAATGTTCGTGAACCTTTCACGTCATTCGACACAATCGTCCGTTGCCAGGCAACGGACGAAGCGATCATCTGTTGCCAGGCAGATTTGGAGTGGATTACGTATGGATGACGCGCCCGGTACAAATTTGGCAGCCGGTACAAATTTAGTGTGACAGCGGCACCCCTCTGGAAGTCAAGGTAGAGGGCGGACCCCTTCTGGAAGGTTTAGAAGGCGGCACCCCTCTGGAAGTCAAGGTAGAGTTCAGGAACCGGACAGGGCTCGGGGACCGGAGTCAGCTCAGGGGCTGGAGAAACATGTTGAACCGGATGGCACTCCACACTCAACACCCCCACTCTGATAATCCATAAGGCACCCTCCAACTCGGGCCTTGAAGCGACAGCGCTGCACGTACACCCCAACACAGCCTCCAACTAAAAAACGTCCGCTGGGTCCAATGATGGTCGGATCATTCTGTCACGGTTAGCGGGTGGCAGGCAGGCAGGTAGGACCCAAACGCAGACAGTTCGAGTAAAAGGATAATTTATTAACTCAAAAAAGGCAAGGAACACGGGTGACGCGGGTAACACAGGGAACACCGGGAACACAGGAGAGAACTCACCACAAACTAAAATGATCCGACAAGGAACAAAGGAAAGACAAGGGCTTAAATACCAAACACACACGGCACGCAACGAGTAACAACTGAGACACATTAGGGAGGGAGCAGTAATCACACAGGAGGGAAACCTGACATGGGGAGAAACAAGACCGATACCAAAGTAAAACAGGTAACACACCAAAACAAGACAAGGGAACAGACAGACCATGACAGAAACGTATTCCGCGCAAAGAGTATGCTGCGATCTTTATAGCTCCATGGCTGGCACGCGGTGGGTCCCAGTGTAATTTGAGAAATGCATCCCTGCCGGCGATTTTCATTGAATTAGAAAATTATGGGAGGTACTATTTTGTCCCGCCCACGGAAGCTCTGGCATCTACGGATACGAATACTTTTGCTACACATTTACCACCTAGACGTGTTTGTTACATATTTTAAGAACATAAGCTGCCCACACATAGACCCTAGAAAGCAGGACCAAACATATAAGCTGTAAATACTATACATAGCCACAAGGGGAGCAGGACCTTACTGAAGGCTGCAATAACAGCTCCATCCACAGAGGGCAGCACCACAGACAGGTGAGGAGGCCGAGGGTAATACGTCACACCGGCTCCTCCCACTACTTCCGGGCCTTGCGGATCCATACCATAACAGACGGTTGGAGCCAGAGCAAGCCAGAATCTCTTGGCAGCCCATAGGATAGGGTTAATATAGCTTTGGTCAGCTGGGAGTCGCTCAGCACGTGCAAAGACACGCTTCAACCTCCTTTTGCTTCATAGTCATAGTTTACCATACCGAAATACTTTACCAAATAAAGTAACTGTTAAAAGCTATCCTTTGGATTTGATCACTTTCCTTGAAGAATACTGCAATATGTTGCAAAACTACCTGCAAAAAACCCCACAGCTGAGACTTGCAGGAGCAGATTCGAGCAATTGTAAAATGGATTTGTGCTCACTCACCTCTTAAGACCCAATCGCCCACCGGTGGGCGATTTGGTTTGTTGACGATATATTTGCACTACGGAGCGACATAACCCGCTTCAACTTTCATCATTACAGACATTCTATACGTCGTTAGAAAGGGTAGAATCTCCACAATTTATTCATCCGGTTGTTTTTTTCTATAAATCATGAGCACAAAACCATAAATATTGATATTTACCAGCATGGTAAACCGGAAATGCCAAAAAACAGAGTGACTCCCTACCTTTGAAGCAATCTGAGAACCGTAATATGTGTCCATTCCTCAATTATTTATATTCCAATTGTCCGTGAGAATCCACTGATCAAAAGCATCCAAATGGTTTTTCATAAAATTATTCCAGCTTGTGAATATCGTCGTGTAAAGTCCATTTGTTTACCATCTCCAAACTTTGTTCGTCAACTAACATACAGACGTTCGCAGCCGTATCGATATTTTCTCTAGCTCCAGTATGCAGTTGTTGGATATGCTTGTTTTCATCACTTTGCTGGCTACAAAATAAAAGTGTCCCCGTCTTTTTCTGTTCAGTTTTCACTCCGGTACAGCCCGTGAAGTAGATGGAGCGCTCCCAGTTCGAAGGGCCAATGGGCTTTGTTTACTTTGTTTCGCGGCTTTAGTATAGGGACAGCGTATTGGCTATTGATATATCAATCACTTGGGCTTCTAGCCAATGAGTTTACCTTTCCAACGCTGCTAGGCGTGTCCAGGTGTGATACGTATGAGCCGAGATATAAAGCTGCGTCAACACAGCAGACAACTCACTTTGCGCATATTTTGCGCATATATTGTTCATATTTAGTTCATATTTAGTTGTCATATTTTCATGATATGGCCAATATCTCAATATGAATGTGTGAAAAAATTATGTTTTGAATCATGGAGAAAGGTTTTATAGTCACCAAAATGCTTCAGTAATGTTTCCAGTGTCACAGAAGTAGAGTAAATGCATTTGGCACAATTTGGCCATTTGGAGACATTTTGGAGAGGTTTGTGCCGCCAGTGACAACACACCATAAAAACTCCATTAACTCCCCAAGGTTTAGGCCTAGAACTCCAAAATTTCTTCCAGGTGTAGTTGGCATGATGTAGAAGGTATTTGGCATATTGCCATATGCCTTGCATATAAAGCACATCCTAGTTATTGTAGTTCAATTATGACCTATTATTTTCGAAGACAAAAAAAATTGCTTTAGAGCCATGTCTGAACTGATGTCATTTAGGTTGTGTGTATGATACATGCCAAATACATATCTACAGAAACTAGAGCTTGTCAGCTTTCAAATGAAGTATCATACATCCATCTAGGACTTAGGGTTACTGTGTTATAAGCTTTTCCATTTGGGTATGTGTATAGGCGAAAAAAACCAAAATACTGCCGGGGCTTAACAGGAATTAACGTAGCGTTCTTTATCATTTTATTTGTGAGGACATTTTTCACAGATGTGCAACTTCTGATGCATTAGTTCAAATTTGGGTTTACGAATGCAAACCTTTTGGGCATGTTCTCAGATTATGAAACACGGGTGTGCGAATGTGTTTTGCACCAACTGCGCTGCAATAATTGTAGCAAAAGGATTTGTGCACCTGTAACACAGATTTGCGTACTCGTAGACCCTATTTTGTGTTTACAATGGTATAAAAAATATTTACGACTACATATGTACTGTCAACCATACTGTAAATGTGATGCATGAATTAAGTTCTCAGACAATTTCACTTGGTTTTATAAAAATTGAATGGATAATTTATAAAATAAAGACGATTCGAACAACCGCAACAAAGCTTTTGTGACTTCCTCAAAGAGGCTCCATGCGAAGGAGACATGACCGCATTCATAACAGACAACAGTCAAATAAATATCGATCAGCTTGATTGCTGCCATGTTTTATTCATAAGCGCACATGTGTTTACAAGCGCAAACGCAGTATTAAAAAGCGGAAGCGGAAGTGCTTCCACACTAGCAAGTTGTTCGAAAGTCTGAACGTTACAAACGCGGTGCCATGCCGTAATTCCGACGCCTCATTTTTCCGACGTCTCAATGGTCCGAAATATTTCCCATTAGATCGACATGCCACTATGCCGACGGTTCAATGTTCCGAAAACGGAACCCATTGGTCTGAAGGTCCGTTTGTCCGACTTTTCAAAAAGGAGGCGCATTAGGCCGACGGTTCAATAAGCCGAATAGGCCAAGGCGCAATTCCACATGTGTGATTATGAAACCAAAAATAAAAGACGATGTAGGCAGTGCATCGTCTTTTAAGTTCCAGCAGTGCACTTCACCAAGCCAGACTGTTGCTGTGGGCTTGAACGGTCACAAGAGGTGAATTTATGATGCGCACGTTATACAAGGACTAATACTTTTCCCGTAAAGAAGTCAAACGGTAAGTGAAAAACAAATACAATTTTTATCTTTAGTAGCTTTAGGGCCTATATGTGTTGTTTACTGTGTTTGCAGTGGGCTTTTAGCCTAAATAATTTCGCTGGTATTGATTTAGTCAAACTTATACCTCATTTTGTGTACTTAGTCAAGTGTGTGTGTGTGTGTGTGTGTGTTGAGAATTAGACCTACGCTCTCTGTCCATGGGGCTGAAACACCGTGTCGAAATGAAGTGAAGCGTTGTCACTTTGCTCTCCAATAATCATCGTGAACGTGATATGCCTAGGTTGTATTTTGGAGAGAGAGTGAGAGAGAGTGAGAGAGAGCGAGAGAGAGCGCGAGCGAGGTATAAAACTCTTTATATGTAGGCCTATTCGGCATATTGAACCGTCGGCCTAATGCGCCTCCTTCTTGAAAAGTCTGAGAAACGGACCTTCGGACTGATGGGTTCCGTTTTCGGAACATTGAACCGTCGGCATAGTGGCATGTCGATCTAATGGGAAATATTTCGGACCATTGAGATGTCGGAACAATGAGTTGTCGGAATTACGGGCAGGCCCCACAAACGCTAGGAAGCACTCGAGCTAGCACTCTGTTTCCCAATGTCAAGGAAGCATGCTCAACGGCCGCCCTTTTAAGGACGCTACGTCATAGAACGCCGACAAGCACTGTTCCAATGTTGAGGACACTCGAAAGCCGCGTCATTTGTTTTTGAGAATTCTGAGATTTTTCAAGACGAGCCCAAACTGCCCACAATCCTCTGCGTTCACACGCTGCACGGGATATTAATGAAAATGGCAGAGGGAAAGCAGTGCACGTTCAAATGTAAGTTATATTAAAGTTTTCAGAAATATTTTGCGCCGTATTGGTTTTTATGGATTCATCATGTTAATGCAAATAATCAAGCTTAAAGACCTGTGCCACTTTTCAAACGTTTTTACTTAATGATACGTTGCTATATTTTGCATGGACGTAGCTGGTGTTAAACACCACTGTGTCACCAATGTAAATTTACTCGCTCACAAGATTATATTATTTATGTATACCTATTTATGTTTGTGTTTAATCTTTTTTTAGGGTCAGCCCAGCAAACGGAGGCTTTTGTGCACCTTAGGGTGGCGCACAAACATGTTGTCAAATAAATGCACCACCGATCATTTGCAATGTTTGTAATTTGTAATGAACGTATATAATTGTATTATATATAATATACTTATGTGTTCAAAGCACTGGTAGATTGTAGGTATATATGAATGAATGAATCAGGTCAGTTAAATAATATATCTAAATAAATACATGTTTATCATCACTTTCTTTGTCTTTTTCCCCTGCATAATAGTAGTCAACCATACTGTAAATTCGATGCATGAATTAAGTTCTCAGACAATTTCACTTAGCGTAATTTTCGGACTATAAGCCGCGCCTCTTTCCCCATTTTTCGAGTCTGCGGCTTATATAAAGGGTCGGCTAATCTATGGATTTTACAGGTTACAGACGAGTCCACCGACTTTAACTCTATGGGCTCTATGACCGGTCCGCGCCCCGCCACCAGTGGCGGGCTCCAGCAGGAAACGCTGGAAGTAGTAGTGGGGACAGAAAATGCAGCTGCAATAGTTTGCTGACCTGCAATAGGTTTCATCTTTTTCTTTGGTGGCATTTTTGCGTTCTCTCTTCTCTGCGTGTTTCTCGAGAAAAACGGGATCTCGTTGGAAGCGCGATGTATGCGCAGGCGCCGTTTGGGCATAACAATATGGCGGCTGCCGTTCAATGTAGTTTTCATCACCACCACCGGATTATGTTTCATTTATTTCATTACAGCACGTCCCCTAAACGTTACAACATAATCGACACGAATGAGCACAGCATCGAGCAGTGGAAACGTGGGTTTATTTACTATGAAGTTCGTATTTTTAATTGTTGAACTGAAATCAGCGGTGACGAGCTAGTTGTTTTGGTAGCGGCTAAATTAGCATGTCGCGATACTTTGTACAGGGGATCACGTCTGCGCCGAGTAGATGCGCAGAGGGTTGATACAGCGCTTGTCCGGTCTGCTCACAATAAGGTTTCTTTGGCCAGTTACTGTGATTAAACACGAGTTGTTTAATGTTCACAATGTATCGTTTTTCATGGGGAAAATGAGATGCGTCCCCGGGACGCATGGATAGTGAGTTTAGTGCGTCCTTTCAGATTTTAATGCGTCAGGGACGCAGGACGCGTACCTAGCAACATCACTGCACCCGCGGCTTATAGTCCAGTGCGGCTTATCTATGTACACATCATTCAATTTAGCTGCTGCGGCTTATACTCAGGTGCGCCTTATAGTGCGGAAAATACGGTAGTTTTATATATTTATTTTTTTAACTGATAGGCTTAAGAGGCCCATCAGCCCATCATTCTTTCGAACCTTCGTAAAAAATGTCAGTTTTTCCCAAAACTCCTCTTTACATGAACGTGCGTGCACTGCTCTAACAACGTTCAGAGGCTTGTAACAGTCTACTGACACGGTGCTTAAATGGGCTACGTAGGAGGGGGAGACACAGGAATGTTGTTGGATTCAACAATTTGTGCATGGCAGCAAAGAAATATCTCCCCATCAAGGCCAACAGCAGAGTAGCCTATGAAAATAATAGACTAATATGAATTCTTCAAATATTAAAACCCGATTAGGCCTAGGCCGACATATGCTATATCAGTCCTAATCCTGAACGCACCGTGCGTACATTTTTCACGCCACATTCCCCCAGACAGACACTTTATTTACTCCAAACTAACTTTCATAATCCAGCAGGTTACACAATACAAATAACTCTTACACAAATACAGACAGCCTATACAGTAGGCTAATACAGCGCCCACCTCAGCAAAAGGTAAAATGTAAAAAGAAGATATAAGCTAAATTTAAAATACAGATGCTGTAGCCTACATAAAAATACAGATGCGACATGAAATATGAAAATAGGATACAATGTATAAATATGCCAAACTAGGATATAACTAGGCTATTATGAGAATACTTGGTTACAGCTGTGCTATCCTCCTAAATTAAATTAGTTATATGGAAAGATTTTTGTCTATGGAATGATCCTGTCACTTTACTGCCACACATTGTGTGTGTCAGTAAAGTGATGAGGTAGGAGAATCCGTGTATGGTTCGTTCTTTGAATATATTTAAAACAATCAGAAAAAACAATTAACAGGATTGTTTTGTTTTTTCTGATTTTGTTTTTCGTAAAAAGAGCATAAGGAATAAACAAATAAACTGCATTTTATTTGTGTTTGTGTGTTTTGTGTGTTGGTTTTTTAAACCCGAAACAGAAAAACCAAAATAGATACATTTATAGTTATAGGCTACACCAGAAGGCAGAACGCAGCGAAGAAAAAAGAGCCAACCACCTAAACCAGCAATAGACTGTCTAGTTATATTTAGCCTTAGTAATGGCCGCACTTGAACCTTATGGTGATTTTATTCGTGAACTATTTGACACTGGAAAGACACACGACGCGATCAGTACCGCTCTAAAGCAATCTGGTGCCCCGAAGGGCTCCGTAATGAAGGTGAGGAGGTTCTGTGTGGAGCACAACCTTCGAAGAAGAAATCTAGTTTCCGATTTAGTTTCAGATCGTCCACTCGCAGACTAAGTCGCCGGCTCCCATGGTAAACAATAAAGCTGGCCATTGTAGAATGCGAGAGACTCGATGGAATGTTTGAAACGTCTTTATATGTATTTTAATTATTTTTTTTTTAAACAACCTCTTGACAGAGCAAGCGTCTCTATCGATTGGGCCACGGCCAGGGTGACCACACTGTTGGAACTGGATTTACTAATATATATCTATATGACGCTACAACTAACAACAAATGAGAGGAGAACTCCTCAAAGCAGATCTGTTCTAAACTGATTTGGTCTGCTTGTCTTGTTCAGTGATTGGGCGCAAACACTTCAAATGCATTGGCTGAGAGAAAAGAAGGGCAGAGATTATTAGCATACTAGAGAGACGGCGTATTTTACGCCGTTGTGATGTGCACAAACGCAGCGTATTTTACGCCTGGTTTGACGTTCAAAACTGCGCTTTTTACGCACATTCTTGAAAGGCTTAATTGCGGTGTAAAAAGCTGTGTTTTTTTTGCGCATGACGGCGTAAAATACGCAATTTTTCTACATTTTACAGCGTTTTTTACGGTGTAATGAAGGTGATACGCGACTAAATGATGCCGTTTTCTGGCGGGAATGGCTTGCCATAGCCTTCACATTGGGAAACAGCGTCGTACTCAAAACGGTCAAATCGAGAAGTGTGTGGCGATCTACACTTTTCGTATTCAACGGCAGACATCTTAGCTACGTAGCGGAAGAGGGCGGAGCTAGGCTGAGCCAAAGTCGGCGCATTTTCCACATAGCCCGCATTAATAGAGTCATTTTGTAGTTTTTATAGCTGCTAGGCGTAAAGAGTTCACCGTTCAAAGCGGGATATTTATTGCGGGGGAGGAGCCGTGGCGGCAGTCGTGATCGTAATTTCCGGTTAGTGCACCACGGAGTATTCGATTTGGAACAACACTGACATGTGAAAATTAGCGCATTTAGTGAGTGCGGATAGTGTACTTCGTTTTAGTGTACTCATGGAAGTATGGATATCGGAACACGGCACAGGTGTTAACACGCAAATGGTCTGTCACAGTCAACGGGTTGATCCATTCTTATCTTATAGGGGTGTTAAACATTCAACCTGCTCTCACAGGAATCCGTGAAATGACTACGGACGCTTAACTTGAAATCCGTGGCCACATCACGGAAACACGCCTTTTTCCGTGATGTGGCCACGGAATTCGGGCCAATGCAAGTTAATGACACTGATGTTCCGTGGCTCACACACGGATCCCCGTTTCAACGAGCGAGTCGACCACGGGGGCTTAACTCAAAATCCGTTGTGGTCTGACGGAATCACTTAAATCGTCCTTGGTGTGGCCACGGAATTGGCTCCAATGCAAGTAAATGACACATTTATTCCGTGGCTCACACACGGATCCCCGTTTAAACGAGCGAGTCGACCACGGGCGCTTAACTCACAGTCTTTGGTGGTCTCACGGAATCACTTAAATCGTCCGTGATGTGGCCACGGAATTTGCTCCAAGGCAAGTAAATGACACTGTTATTCCGTGGCTCACACACGGATCCCCGTTCAAATGAGCGAGTCGACCACGGGCGCTTAACTCACAGTCCGTGGTGGTGTCACGGAATCACTTAAATTGTCCGTGATGTGGCCACAGAATTTGCTCCAATGCATGTAAATGACACTGTTATTCCGTGGCTGACACACGGATCCCAGTTTAAACGAGCGAGTCGACCACGGGCGCTAAACTCACAGTCCATGGTGGTCTCACGGAATCACTTAAATTGTCCGTGATGTGGCCACGGAATTTGCTCCAATGCAAGTTAATGACACTGATATTCCTTGGCACACACCAACCCGGTATCACGCCAAGGCATGAAATAGATACGTTGGTCCACATCGCAAGGCGTGTTCAGGGTCACGCTTTGGTCAGGCAAAGCGTGACCCTGAACACGCTTTCTTCTCCATGAATGGAGGAATAGCACCAACTAGACGTTCTCCTAGCATTTGGTGAAATTGTTACGTAGCCTACCTTAATCGGTAACCCTTCCTTTTACAGTCCCCTAATTACTAGGTATTTACCCGGTACATACATGGTAAATTATAGTGTATTACTGGGTAATTACCACTGGTAATAAGAAGGTAAATACAGAGGTAGTTACCCGGTAAATACATGGTAAATCATAGTGTATTACTGGGTAATTACCACTGGTAATAAGAAGGTAAATACAGAGGAATTATCCGGTAAATTATAGTGTATTACTGTGTAATTACCACTGGTAATAAGAGGGTAAATACAGAGGAATTACAGCTGATGTACCAAGTAAAACCTTCACTATTACCCATCAACTCAACTAAGTAGCGTGTAGTTGTAATTGTTTTAGGTTGGTAATAACTCCGATATTGTGTACTTCCTAGGAAATTAGGCAACCAATTCTTAGAAACACCCATTATCCAAGGTTTATGTTGGTAACAGCCCAAATTTAATGATGTACTATCTAGAAATTAGCATAGTACTTTAAAATAAAATACTTTTTCTTAGTTATTATTCATAGCTACACCCATTTAGAAAGGGTTTATTCGATTTACCACTATGGAATTACTTACCTGGTAACAACCTCTGCAGGAATCTGTTTTCCTCTAGTGTCATGGTACATCTTCTTAAATACTGGGTAAGAAGCCGTTTGTTTCCATGGTATTACCAGGTTCTTACCATATAATTCATAATAGATACATTCCATTATCCATGCAGTCAACACAAACTTGTACCATGTACGTTCTGCGACGTTACCAAGTAAAACACGACAATTTACCCAGTAATTAAGCTGAAACTGTACTGTAAAAGGAAGCCTTGTTTGTTTCCATGGTATTACCGGGTTCTTACCATATAATTTGTAAGACATTATTCCCTTTTCCATGCAATCAACACAAACTTTTACCATGTACGTTCTGCGACATTACCAAGTAAAACACGACAATTTACCCAGTAATTAAGCTGAAACTGTACTGTAAAAGGAAGCCTCGTTTGTTTCCATGGTATTACCAGGTTCTTACCATATAATTTGTAATACATTATTCCCTTTTCCATGCAGTCAACACAAACTTGTACCATGTACGTTCTGCGACGTTACCAAGTAAAACACGACAATTTACCCAGTAATTAAGCTGAAACGGTACTGTAAAAGGAAGCCTTGTTTGTTTCCATGGTATTACCGGGTTCTTACCATATAATTTGTAATACATTATTCCCTTTTCCATCTAGTCAACACAAACTTGTACCATGCACGTTCTGCGACGTTACCAAGTAAAACACGACAATTTACCCAGTAATTAAGCTGAAACTGTACTGTAAAAGGAAGCCTTGTTTGTTTCCATGGTATTACCGGGTTCTTACCATATAATTTGTAAGACATTATTCCCTTTTCCATGCAATCAACACAAACTTGTACCATGTACGTTCTGCGACATTACCAAGTAAAACACGACAATTTACCCAGTAATTAAGCTGAAACTGTACTGTAAAAGGAAGCCTCGTTTGTTTCCATGGTATTACCAGGTTCTTACCATATAATTTGTAATACATTATTCCCTTTTCCATGCAGTCAACACAAACTTGTACCATGTACGTTCTGCGACGTTACCAAGTAAAACACGACAATTTACCCAGTAATTAAGCTGAAACGGTACTGTAAAAGGAAGCCTTGTTTGTTTCCATGGTATTACCGGGTTCTTACCATATAATTTGTAATACATTATTCCCTTTTCCATGCAATCAACACAAACTTGTACCATGTACGTTCTGCGACATTACCAAGTAAAACACGACAATTTACCCAGTAATTAAGCTGAAACTGTACTGTAAAAGGAAGCCTCGTTTGTTTCCATGGTATTACCAGGTTCTTACCATATAATTTGTAATACATTATTCCCTTTTCCATGCAGTCAACACAAACTTGTACCATGTACGTTCTGCGACGTTACCAAGTAAAACACGACAATTTACCCAGTAATTAAGCTGAAACTGTACTGTAAAAGGAAGCCTTGTTTGTTTCCATGGTATTACCATGTTCTTACCATATAATTTGTAATACATTATTCCCTTTTCCATCTAGTCAACACAAACTTGTACCATGCACGTTCTGCGACGTTACCAAGTAAAACACGACAATTTACCCAGTAATTAAGCTGAAACTGTACTGTAAAAGGAAGCCTTGTTTGTTTCCATGGTATTACCAGGTTCTTACCATATAATTTGTAATATATTATTCCCTTTCCATGCAGTCAACACAAATTTGTACCATGTACGTTCTGCGACGTTACCAAGTAAAACACGACAATTGACCCAGTAATTAAGCTGAAACTGTACTGTAAAAGGAAGCCTTGTTTGTTTCCATGGTATTACCAGGTTCTTACCATATAATTTGTAATACATTATTCCCTTTTCCATGCAGTCAACACAAACTTGTACCATGTACGTTCTGCGACGTTACCAAGTAAAACACGACAATTTACCCAGTAAGTTAGCTGAAACTGTACTGTAAAAGGAAGCCTCGTTTGTTTCCATGGTATTACCAGGCTCTTACCATACAAGTTGTAACTGGTTATTCCCTTCTCCATGCAATCAACACAAACCATATATGTTCTGCAACATCGTTCACCAGTAGTTAAGCACTTTAATTGTTGTTATAAAACCCCAATCCACTGTTGATGAAAGGCATATTAAAATTAAACAAAATCAAAGGCTTATCTTTCAAACAATGCATATCTCACAAACAAGCACTGAAGACTGAAGAAATCAGACAAAAAAAAGAGCCGTCTGCATCAACTCAATTTAAATGTTACTGATGGTGTTTTCATAAAACACATGACAGTGTTATGGCAAGTGACCACAAGGAAGACTGCTTCAACCTCTACAATTTGAATAAGTGGTGAATGCCATGCAGCAATCTGCCTATGGGAGCATCTTTGTGGTCATTCGCAAACCAATGAGTCCACTCGATGAATGAGAGATGACTCTTTAGTGTCTTCTCTGTGAGGTATCCCTGCAGTCTCCACATCTGGGATTTGAAGGCTGACCAAGACCTGACCAGGTACCTCCAAATCTCCCCTTCCATACTGTAATAAAGAATCAGAAGACAAGAAAATAAACATTAGGACTGTCAATTAATGAACATTTCTAGAACATGTAGAACTCAAAGATTATTTTGTTTATCAGTTAAGAAAGGATGCTGGTCCTCTGGCCATTGTGTTTGGTCATATTGAAAAGAGAAAAAGGCATAGCCATAAATACAGTTAATAGGACGGGAGGGGACAGGCTGTTAGCTCCGGTTAGCCATTTAGCATCGAGCTAGCGGAGCTTCTGTCATTCAAATAACTCGGACATGTTGTTTAAAAACTATAACATCGAATTTATTAAAATATCCAGATTTAATCGGGCTCTCTCCCATAAGAACAGTTAATAGGACGGGAAGAGACAGGCTCTGTTAGCCCCGGTTAGCGCGATGCTAAAGAGCAGCTCTACAGGAGCATGCCACCTCAACAGGTGCAAGTTAGCCTCCGGTTTGATATTCGGTTTACCACCCAATCGGATTCATCAACATAAGTGCAATACATTACGGGCTTAGTATGTTGAGGACGGTTTAGGACACCGTATCGCGAAAAATCACAAACACATGTTGGCGCCATCAATGTCTGTGCAACAACGACATTTACGTTCTGGCTGCTACCTGTTTTAGGGACCATCAACAAATTACACTCACCGATAGGTGGCAGAGACGTTACCATGGAATTGTTTCAGGAAATTAATCACACAAATATATTGCAATATAGTTAATCATAATGCAGTTAATAGTTTAGTATTCGAAAAAAAATCGACTAAACTATATTTGAAATTATTAAATGCATTCCGTTTAACAATAATGCAATATATTAGCAAAGTTACCTGCAGTAAGTAGCAGACCACCATTGGCAACTACTACTACAATCAGGTGACAAAATGTATTTTTTTGTGATTTTTATATTATTTTATATGATTTATTTCCAGAAACAATTCCATGGTAACGTCTCTGCCACCAGTCGGTATGTGTAACTTGTTGACGGTCCCTAAAACAGGTAGCAGCCAGAACGTAAATGACGTTGTTGCACAGACATCGACGGCGACAACATGTGTTTGTGATTTTCGCGATGCACCGTCCTCAACATACTAAGCCCGTAATGTATTGCACTTATGTTGATGAATCCGATTGGGTGGTAAACCGAATATCTGGCGAATATCAAACCGGAGGCTAACTTGCACCTGTTGAGGTGGCATGCTCCGGTAGAGCTGCTCTTTAGCATCGCGCTAACCGGGCCTAACAGAGTCTCTTCCCGTCCTATTAACTGTACTTATGGGAGAGAGCCCGATTAAATCCGGATATTTTAATAAATTTGGTGTTATAGGTTTTAAACAACATGTCCGAGTTATTTGAATGACAGAAGCTCCGCTAGCTCGATGCTAAAGTGCTAACCGGAGCTAACAGCCTGTCCCCTCCCGTCCTATTAACTGTATTTATGGCTATGCCTTTTTCTCTTTTCAATATGACCAAACACAATGGCCAGAGGACCAGCATCCTTTTTTAACTAATAAACAAAATAATCTTTGAGTTCTACATGTTCTAGAAATGTTCATTAATTGACAGTCCTAATGTTTATTTTCTTGTCTTCTGATTCTTTATTGCAGTATGGAAGGGGAGATTTGGAGGTACCTGGTCAGGTCTTGGTCAGCCTTCAAATCCCAGATGTGGAGACTGCAGGGATACCTCACAGAGAAGAAACTAAAGAGTCATCTCTCATTCATCGAGTGGACTCATTGGTTTGCGAATTACCACAAAGATGCTCCCATAGGCAGATTGCTGCATGGCATTTACCACTTATTCAAATTGAAGAGGTTGAAGCAGTCTTCCTTGTGGTCACTTGCCATAACAATGTCATGTGTTTTATGAAAACACCATCAGTAACATTTAAATTGAGTTAATGTGGACGGCTCTTTTTTTTGTCCGATTTCTTCAGTGTTCAGTGCCTGTTTGTGAGATATGCATTGTTTGAAAGATAAGCCTTTGATTTTGTTTAATTTTAATATGCCTTTCATCAACAGTGGTTTGGGGTTTTATAACAACAATTAAAGTGCTTAACTACTGGTGAACGATGTTGCAGAACATATATGGTTTGTGTTGATTGCATGGAAAAGGGAATAACCAGTTGCAACTTATATGGTAAGAGCCTGGTAATACCATGGAAACAAACTAGGCTTCCTTTTACAGTACAGTTTCAGCTTACTTACTGGGTAAATTGTCGTGTTTTACTTGGTAACGTCGCAGAACGTACATGGTACAAGTCTGTGTTGACTGCATGTAAAAGGGAATAATGTATTACAAATTATATGGTAAGAACCTGGTAATACCAAGGAAATAAACGAGGCTTCCTTTTACAGTACAGTTTCAGCTTAATTACTGGGTAAATTGTCGTGTTTTACTTGGTAACGTCGCAGAACGTACATGGTACAAGTTTGTGTTGACTGCATAGAAAAGGGAATAATGTATTACAAATTATATGGTAAGAACCTGGTAATACCATGGAAACAAACGAGGCTTCCTTTTACAGTACAGTTTCAGCTTAATTACTGGGTAAATTGACGTGTTTTACTTGGTAACGTCGCAGAACGTACATGGTACAAGTTTGTGTTGATTGCATGGAAAAGAGAATAATGTATTACAAATTATATGGTAAGAACCTGGTAATACCATGGAAACAAACGAGGCTTCCTTTTACAGTACAGTTTCAGCTTAATTACTGGGTAAATTGTCGTGTTTTACTTGGTAACGTCGCAGAACGTAAATGGTACAAGTTTGTGTTGACTGCATGGAAAAGGGAATAATGTCTTACAAATTATATGGTAAGAACCTGGTAATACCATGGAAACAAACGAGGCTTCCTTTTACAGTACAGTTTCAGCTTAATTACTGGGTAAATTGTCGTGTTTTACTTGGTAACGTCGCAGAACGTACATGGTAAAAGTTTGTTGACTAGATGGAAAAGGGAATAATGTATTACAAATTATATGGTAAGAACATGGTAATACCATGGAAACAAACGAGGCTTCCTTTTACAGTACAGTTTCAGCTTAATTACTGGGTAAATTGTCGTTTTTTACTTGGTAACGTCGCAGAACGTACATGGTACAAGTTTGTGTTGACTGCATGGATAATGGAATGTATCTGTTATAAATTATATGGTAAGAACCTGGTAATACCATGGAAACAAACGGCTTCGTACCCAGTATTTAAGAAGATGTACCATGACACTAGAGGAAAACAGATTCCTGCAGAGGTTGTTACCAGGTAAGTAATTCCATAGTGGTAAATCGAATAAACCCTTTCTAGATGGGTGTAGCTATGAATAATAACTAAGAAAAAGTATTTTATTGTAAAGTACTATGCTAATTTCTAGATTGTACATCATTAAATTTGGGCTGTTGCCAACATAAACCTTGGATAATAGGTGTTTCTAAGAATTGGTTGCCTAATTTCGTAGGAAGTACACAATATCGGAGTTATTACCAACCTAAAACAGTTACAACTACACGCTACTTAGTTGAGTTGATGGGTAATAGTGAAGGTTTTACTTGGTACATCAGCTGTAATTCCTCTGTATTTACCCTCTTATTACCAGTGGTAATTACACAGTAATACACTATAATTTACCGGATAATTCCTCTGTATTTACCTTCTTATTACCAGTGGTAATTACCCAGTAATACACTATGATTTACCATGTATTTACCGGGTAACTACCTCTGTATTTACCTTCTTATTACCAGTGGTAATTACCCAGTAATACACTATAATTTACCATATATGTACCGGGTAAATACCTAGTAATTAGGGGACTGTAAAAGGAAGGGTTACCTATTAATCTTTATTATCTGAATGGGAAATGCAATATTTTAGGACAGATACACCATTAAACGTGTTTCTAATAACATTTCTAGCGAGAAATATACCTTTTCCTTGCATAATCTCCAGTAAGTGATGTGTATGATCTTTATTCATCTTTATTATCTGAATGGGAAATGCAATATTTTAGGACAGAATCACCATTAAACTTGTTTCTAATGACATTTCTAGCGATAAATATATTTTTTACTTGCATAATCTTCAGTCAGTGATTGTGTCTGATCTTTAATTTTATAGTTATTAGGAAGATTTTATCGGCTCGCTCGCATGTTTCAACAACGTCAGGTTGCTAGGGACGCTGCTTTCGCTAAACTAGTAGCTCACGTGTTTCCTGCGTTTGTGTTATTAAACCGTTGCTTTATGTACGTTTTAATTATATCATCTTGTTAGAAACACGTTTATCTGAAACCAACCCAGTCGCCAAAAGCATACGCTGACAGTGTACGTTTTCGTAAACACTGGATTACGTCGCATTTCAACATAAAATAGCGTGGTATACACACACACACACACACACTCACGCACACGCACACACAATGCATTTCTCTGCTAAAACAACAACAGGTGGTGAAATGCTCCAGATCTGGATCCACCATGGCCAAAAGACTTGTATGCCCCCCCCCCCCCCCCTTAAATAAATACTATGGCAGAATAAATAATAAATTCATGCATTATCATTCAACTTGAACATGTCTTTTTACAGTATAGAATGGTGGAGGGCTGACGTATGTTGGCAAACCCGGAAGTGAGCGTCGCCCTGGGTTCCCTTGACAAAAAGCCAACGGGTTTTCCCATTGGATTTTGGATTATTGCAGAAAATTAGCATCTTTGAAGCACCTCCTCAAAAACTGAAAATAAATAAAAATAACCGTGCTCCAAAGAACGAAATGTAAACCAATGCATTCTGAATGGGAGTGTTTCTCAGATTTTTCCATGCTACACAGAACGAAATGTAAACCCATGCAAATAAAGACTTCATGGTCATAATCAGTGACGGCTGGTGGTGATTTTGGGTGGGTGGGCTAACGCAGTGATTTTCAACCAGTGTGCCGCGGCACCTCCCCCAGAAAAGAATTTGCTTCAAAGACACTGTTTCCCCTCATTCTAGCGACTTTATAAACACCAAAATTAGTTGTTCACATCATTGTGCACTTTCACATTTTAGCCAAAGAAAGGAGGATGCCTTACTGCTTTCATCTTTACTAACATTTCAGTAAAAATTAGACTGGAGAAAATTCAATGTGCCGCTACCATACAGTCTTTGACCGCTGACAGCCAGCTACGGAAAAAATTAAGGAAGTTTTCCTTCATGTTGAGGTGATAGCTGACCATTATCATCTCTCTTGCATGAAATGACCTACACTTGAATGATCTTGAGCGCTCAAAAAATGTATACACATTTTAAACAGATTATGCAAACTGAAAAAGTTTTTCTAACTTGGCATCTAATTGCGCTTTTCCACTATGTGTACTGACCTACTCTTAATCCGCTTTTTGCTTTGTTATCCAGTGGAGATTTAAGTACCACTCGATGTACCTGTTTGTCATGTCGACGCCACATGAAAGCAACGCCTCGCATTCCCCGTTCGTCAGCTACCAAAGAGAGGAACGTCTGCACCTCATTAGCTAACCACAATGTGTTTTTTCGGTTTTCCATATTCTTGCTCCAGAGGGCACATCATCATCATCAGGGGCCACCTAGGGCACTCATTAATTTTTGTTCACGTGTAAAGGGCAGCCAATAAGGCACTTTCTCTAATTTTCACCACCATAGAGGGCACTTTAGCACACTTTTTCAACCATGGGGGCACCAGACGGGCAGAAGGGCACTAGAAGGGCACCAGACGGGCAGAAGAGCACTAGAAGGGCACTATAAGAACCAGACGAGCAGAAGGGCACTATCAGGGCACTAGAAGGGCATTAGAAGGGCACTGGAAGGGCACTGGAAGGGCACTAGAAGGACCAAACGGGCAGAAGGGCACTATCAGGGTACTAGAAGGGCACAAGAAGGGCACAAGAAGGGCACTAGAAGGACCAGACGGGCAGAAGGGCACTATCAGGGTACTAGAAGGGCACTGGAAGGGCACTAGAAGGACCAGACGGGCAGAAGGGCACTATCAGGGTACTAGAAGGGCAACAGATGGGCAGAAGGGCACTTGAAGGATCAGACGGGCAGAAGGGGACTATCAGGGCACTAGAAGGACCAGATGGGCAGAAGGGGACTATCAGGGCACTAGAAGGGCTCCAGACGGGCAGAAGGGCACTATCAGGGTACTAAAGGGGGTACTAAAAGGGCACCAGACGGGCAGGAGGGGACTATAAGGGCACTCATTAAGGCACGTCATTGAATTTTCTTGTTCTAGAGGGCACATCATCATAATTTATTGTATGAAGGAGCACCCTAGAGGGCACCTAATCATGTTTTGCACGTGAAAAGGACAGCCAATAAGGCATTTCCTCTCGTTTTCGACACTCTTGAAGGGCACTTTAGCGCACTTTAGCGCGCTGCCCCCCCCCTGAGTCCGCCACTGATTGTCGGGTGTCTTTGCTGTAATAAAGTGTTGCACATAATGTACCGTAATTTTCGGACTATAAGCCGCGCCTTTTTTTCCCATTTTTCGATTCTGCGGCTTATATAACGGTGCAGCTAATCTATGGATTTTTACATTTAACGGCTACTCTGAAAATTAGTATTCGAAGCTTAAATCAGTATTCGGAGCTTCGTTGTTTTTCTTCCACGTACGTGACGTTACAATGGCGAGGGAGGCAAACTATAAGCGTCAGCGACACCAAGCAGAGAAGCGAGAGAGGTGGAGGAAGAACAGATATCTTGTTTCCCTTTACTTTATAACACAACATTAACGGGATCTCGGGAGGAAAAGTAATACTTGACGAAATGCGAATTAGTCGTTTGTTTACGTTCGCTGTACAGCGCCGCGCCAATCAACTGTGACTGGCTTGCTGCAGAGCGTGAGCTTCTTGGGAACACCCGGACAATATAATGGATATAATATGGACACATAAGACATTCAATATTCGGTATTTGTTATGGATTTATTGCACAAATTCCCTGAAAAGATGCACGTTCCAGGATGAATTGAAAAGCTCCCGTAAGGGCTGAGATGGCAGAGGACAGCTGATTTGGAACGGAACAACAGCTGTTCGCTTTCATGGGGAAAAACTAAAGAACTTCAACCTACTTAGGCCTACTAATTAATGTTCAAAAGCTATTAAACATTCAACAAAATATGCAGATACTGTCAAAATCTGTTCCAGGGAATATATAGGGATTATTAATGTTGTTTTTTATGGTGTTTTTTTCTGGAACGAGTATTTGAATATTCGCTCGGAAAAACCAACGAGTATTCGAAGCCTGAAAAATGGCATTCGGGCCAGCCCTAATGGTAATTAAACATTAAAACAGAGAGAGACAGAGCTGTTGAGGAAGAGCTTTGTGTGTGTCTTTCTACCATTCCTGCCAGGATATCAATTTTGTGTTAATCGAAACAGGCCCAGGTTTCACACTAAGTGAGTATAAATACATTTAGAAACTATATTATTAACTATATGTGTTGGAGCTATGCAGTTCTTAGATTTAATTGTAAAACATTTATTTAGTTTGTTTGCTTAATATAAAATAATATGAATTGTATGTTTATTTTCTCGTTTGTATTATAAATTAGTTAATTTGAGTTTGTTTATGCTTTTGTTTTGAAGTTATTACTAGCCTATATATAGAGGGGGTGGGCATAGGTAAGACAGGCACTGGGAAGGGTCATGTTTTTTTACCAGCTGTACGAGAGAGACAAAGGAGTGAGGCTGCTGGTTCACACTGTTGCACATTTGTTTTGTTTGCTTGGAAGATCGGAAAATAAACCTGCAGAAATCTAAATTCACGACTGGACAGTTGACTCTTTCCCCTGCACTGCGTAAGATTCGTCCCCCCTCGGGCCTCAGTGGCTATTTTGATTACGTTGCTTTGTTTGATTTCTTAATTTTCAAGTTATTGTTTCATTGAGGACAAATCGCTACTACAATATGTATTATATGTACTGTGTTAGAGTGTCATTTTGTGTCATTTTGGTTGGTGGTGTGCCCCAGGATTTTGTAAATGTAAAAAGTGTGCCTCGGCTCAAAAAAGGTTGAAAATCACTGGGCTAACGAATGCATTACATTTATCAATAGGCCTACTTCACAGGGCTCCAGACGCCATGAGGTCACCTTTATATCTCTGTTCATAACTTTCATATAATGTGAATGATTTTTAAACAAGAATAAGGTGTAGAGAAAAGCGTGTCTTTAGGTATTTGAAGCAGAATTATAAATAAAAAGAAAAATAAGGTGTTTAAAGTGCTTCACTGAACTGAAATTGAACATTTCGAACTAAACCATTAAGCAAAATAAAACTTTTTTTGTGCTTAAAGTATTAAACAATTAAAATGTTGACCGGTCTCCCTTTGCGCAAAATGCGGCTGTGTACGATTACACACTCTTTGGTAGAGACGTCTGTGTCGCCGTCAATCATGAAGGACATCTATGTGGCGTTTCCGACGTCAGCAGCTGTCTTTTGCTTTAAGGTGTCGCCTATTATCGCAATGAATTGTGCACATGCCATCTCATTGCTATACGTCGGGTTGACGTTTAATCCATTTTCCTTCATGAGAATAATTTCGGATTTAAATTTGGTGAATGGCAACTCCTCTTTGGCAATGTTGTATGCAACATTAAATTGATCATTTCCGATTCCCAAGAGAACCTTATTGTTACTGCCTGTCGCTGAAATGCAGCTGGGAGAGGGGCCACTTTCTTTACACACTTGTCACGTCATGTTTGGTTATTTAGACATATGCTTTTTTAATGTTTCGATACGAAACGTTGTTGACCCGCTTACAAATGCACTATTACCGGCCATATTCTGACCGCACTCAGTAAAAGCAGTGCGTTCCGTAATGCACTGCGTAATAATAAAATGTTATATAAATGAGTCAGCATTTAATTAATTAGTGTGATGTAGGCTACATCGTTTGGATGATGTGTCCCCAATCTCTTCACTTCCAATTTTTCCTCCAAAGACATTAAAGAAAACCGATTAGAAATTAAATAATCCACTTCGTTCATGTTCATGCTAACGCCCACCATACTGCTACTGTGCTGTGATTGGTCGAAGGTCACTGTGCTGTAGCTACTGTGCTAGTTGGTCCAAGTTCAGCCTTTGGGCTAAACTAATTTAGCCCAAATGGGAAGCATATGAAGGGGGCGTGTCAGGGCACCTGTCAATCAAACGTCAATGGAAGCTTATGCTACTGTGCTTGGGCTAAATGAAATTAGCCTAAATGGGGGCGTGTCACGACACCGGTCAATCACAATGAAATGGCCGCTTACGCTACTGTGCTTGGGCTGAATGACTTGAGCCCAAATGGGAAGCATATGAAGGGGGCGTGTCACGATACCTGTCCATCAAAATTGAATGTAAGCTTACTCTACTCCGCTTGGGCTGAATACATTTAGCCCATTCACAGGAAAAAACCCGAGATATATCATATATCCTGTTTTTTTCTGTCACTTTTTGGTGCAGTTGCTGCTTTAGGTTTTACCAAAATTTAAAACTATGGGCCCTATTTTAACGGTCTGAAACGCAAGTGGGATGCGCAAAGCGCAAGTAGCTTTGTGGGCGGTTCTACGGCGCTATCGCTATTTTACAGGCGGATAAATGACACTTGCGTCGCGGCGCAAGTGTCAAAAGGGTTGGTCTGAAGCAGCCTAGTTACCCGTAGGTGTGGTTTGGGCGTAACGTCCAACAAACCAATGAGAGTGCCAGCTCCCATCCCCTTTAAGAGCCATGAGCGCATTTGAATCGGACGAGTTGATATTTTGACAGCGCGTCTGCAGTCTCCGATGAGACAGATGCACATGAATTTCAAACTGCAAATGGCTCAGTTTATTGCCAAATAATATGGCCTAATTCACACATGGAATAAGGGGTTTTCTTCCACAACTTCAGAAATACTGAGTCCTCAAATAAATTTTGGCAAAGAAAACGTATATGATATAACATATGATATGCGGCAACTGTGGTTCTATTTAATGATATACCCAATACATTATAAACATTGTTTCTTATCAGTATTGTATGCTATCCTAATATGCATGTGTCCCCGCGGTAATAGACATTGCCATTGATTGTATTATGCGTTACGTGTTTAGTTTGCGTGTGTTTAAACAGAGCACACACGCATGCCCGCATTCATTCATTCTTTTTAACACTCACTCGCGGTAAAACAATGTTTTTCACGATCAAATACTCATCAATCCTAAAAGTTATGGGCATGTAGGCCTACACGATGTCTCTGTCAAGAAAATATGTGTTTGCTGTACGGTGTTTGCAGATGCATTGATTTAAAAGTACAACTTATTACCGCTGCATCAGCTGTTCTTTACCAAATAATTTACCAAGAATGTGCGGCTAGGTAGATGGGAGAAGCAAAGTGTATGCGCGAGGTGCACAAGCAATCCGTATGCATCGCATGCGCATGTATGCATGCGCCCTTAAAATAGCATCTGAACAACGCGCCACTGACTTTAAACCAGGTATTTCCTGGTCAGTAGCGCAATGGTATTCAGAAACGGCAAAATACTGTTTGCGCCAGAACACGCCTCCTCCTTCCGCCGAACTGCCCCTTGGGGCGCATGATCAATCCCTAATTTACCGGCGAGTGGCGGTGGTGGGAAAAGAACGCTCTGCGCCAGTTGTAAACTAGCAACGACACATGCGCCAGTGACTAAGTCACTTGCGCCGGATGCAAGATAGGGCCCTATATGTTCTAAGGTTTATAATAATATTTTTTCATTTTTACTGTAAAAGGTAGGGAGGGCTTAGCCCTGTTAGCCCATGTATACCCTGGTCATAATAATTTAAATATCATTAATCTCCTGAGTGTGTAGGGTGGTATTCTATTTTTTTCAACGGGGCTGTCACTTGACCGTCATGGTTGCTATGGTGGTTGCTATCGACCTCCACCTCTAATCCTTACATGGCTCTAAAAACCACGCGGCAAAGGAGCTGCCGTCAATTGTGTTGTTTTTGTCGTAAACTAGGGTCCGATGGTTAAAAAATAGACAGATATTCCAAGGTATCCTTAAAAGGTATGGAGCCAGTTTCCTGCCACAATTCAAACCTGAAAAAAAAAGTTTCAAAGGCTTGTAAGTCTGGGTTTGAAAACTCAACACCTTGTAAAAATGGTTTTGCAACACTGAAAAAAGCGATTATAACCTGAAAGAAATTCAAACAAAAATTCAAACATCTGTAAACATGATTTTGTGCTCCATTTTTTATCTTGTTCATCATTTTCACCAACACATTTTCAAAGTATCTTTTCAAAGTTCAAACAATTTCACCAGTGCATTTGCAGAGTTTCAAATCTGGCACTGTTCTAACAGTGTATTTCATTGTTTTTGAAACCTTGTAAATGGGATTCTGCAAACATGTGTTCATACATTGAGAAATAAGTTTTGAAAGGTTGAATATTTATTTTTAAAAACTTGTAAAGGTGAACGTTTACGCCATTGCAATGTATTTTTGAAGGTGAACTGAACTTGAATGGCACTAAAGGTGCCATTGGACTCAACTCAACACGTAGATGCTAAATAACATGTCATTTGTCACAAATTTCTATCGGGAAGCAAATCAATAGCTGATCATTATTGATTAAGGCCTCCGACTTCGAAAGCTAATTACTACCACTAAACATATTCGAATATGCTCATGTGTGGCACTACATACTTACATACTTCTGATTGACTAATGAATTGATTCAGCTATTTTAAGAGACCGCTGTTGTGTCAGGCAGCAGCAGTCCAGGTGCAGGGGGGGAGGGGCCCTCCCCTTGATGGGCCATCAATTAAGGCTGAGCTGAAGGCAGAGATGCACCACAGTATTCTGCTGAACTCTGACTCACAGGCCCAGTCCAGTGTTGAAAATACATAAATTGTATTGATATCATTATCACATATCATTATCAACCTGGGGGTTTCAGCCCTACAAGAATTGACTCAGCAAGTGCTCCATCTCGTTGCACCTCACCCAGCGGCTCGCTTGCAAGATTTTGGCCTGAAGTTCTTCCCAGACCTACACCCTAGCCATCCAACATGCATATCTGAGAATCAGGCCTCTCTTTAATAATGACAAAATGTTATGAGAGAAATACACATTAACTTTTTGTTATCTCATAAGCGGCGTGGTGCCGGCTCCTTTTGACCTTTTGACCCCAGACTTCAAAAACGTGGCCACAGGCCAGCTGTGTCTACACACCTTAAGCCACAAATGTACACCTCCATCCCACAAAAAATGGGGACTAGAAACTAAGCACTGTCTTATGTACATTTACTGTACTGATGGAGGTCACGCCCGTTTTCCGGCCTTTTCGAGATAGCTAGGGATGCTAAAATGTATGAACACATTTCCCGGGCCCCGAGAACGACATATCCGAGATTTGGAGTTCTAGCCCTTAGAGAAAAAAAGTTTTCCCAAATGGACTGTCATTTGGACAAAGCCCCTCAGAAGTGTTGCCTGCAAGACCTAATGGTTCAGAATGTGGTGGAAAAACAGTTTTTGAGATAGGAAGGTCCTACCGCCCCGAAATTTGAATACCTTATTCTAGGGCCTAACTTGGACCCCCACACCAACTTTTTTTCTCTAAGGAAAAACCACCCCAATTTCATTGTACAAGTTTGCACAATGACAATAAAGTCTGAATCTGAATCTGAACGTCTAGTTGGTGCTATTCCTCCATTCATGGAGAAGAAAGCGTGTTCAGGGTCACGCTTTGGTCATGCAAAGCGTGACCCTGAACACGCCTTGCGATGTGGACCAACGTATCTATTTCACGCCTTGGCGTGATACCGGGTTGGTGTGTGCCAAGGAATATCAGTGTCATTAACTTGCATTGGAGCAAATTCCGTGGCCACATCACGGACAATTTAAGTGATTCCGTGAGACCACCACGGACTGTGAGTTCAGCGCCCGTGGTCGACTCGCTCATTGAAACGGGGATCCGTGTGAGAGCCACGGAATAACAGTGTCATTTACTTGCATTGGAGCAGATTCCGTGGCCACATCACAGACAATTTAAGTGAATCCGTGAGACCACCACGGACTGTGAGTTCAGCGCCCGTGGTCGACTCGCTCGTTTAAACTGGGATCCGTGTGAGCCACGGAATAACAATGTAATTTACTTGCATTGGAGCAAATTCCGTGGCCACATCACAGACAATTTAAGTGATTCCGTGAGACCCCCACGGACTGTGAGCTAAGCGCCCGTGGTCGACTCGCTCGTTGAAACGGGGATCCGTGTGTGAGCCACGGAATAACAGTGTCATTTACTTGCCTTGGAGCAAATTCCGTGGCCACATCACGGACGATTTAAGCGATTCCGTGAAACCACCACGGACTGTGAGTTAAGCGCCCGTGGTCGACTCGCTCGTTGAAACGGGGATCCGTGTGTGAGCCACGGAATAACAGTGTCATTTACTTGCATTGGAGCCAATTCCGTGGCCACATCAAGGACGATTTCAGTGATTCCCTCAGACCACCACGGATTTTGAGTTAAGCCCCCGCCGTGGTCAACTGTGGCACACACACAGATTGAAACGGGAATCTGTGTGTGCAACGGAATATCAGTGTCATTTACTTGCATTGGAGCAACTTCCGTGGACACATCAAGGACAATTCAATTGTTTCAGTGAGACCACCACGGGTTTTGAGTTAAGCCCCCGTGGTCGACTCGCTCGTTGAAACGGGGATTGGTGTGTGCGCCACGGAACATCAGTGTCATTAACTTGCATTGGCCCGAATTCCGTGGCCACATCACGGAAAAAGGCTTGTTTCCGTGATGTGGCCACGGATTTCGAGTTAAGCGTACGTAGTCATTTCAAGGATTCCTGTGAGACCAGGTTGTAAACATTACAGCATAAAGCTAACATTCTATCTTTCCTGTCCAAATATGCTTGGATTAATTCATCCTCGTCTGATGTTGCTAGTCTAATACACTCCGTAAATATGCCGGGTTCAGAAGAGAGAAAGTTCTGCAGCTCCACCAACCAGTACCGCGGGAAGTAGGGGTGCTGGGGGGGGTGCAGCACCCCCTGTCTGAGGCCCTGTCTTATCACAGAAAACGATCATTTGCAGTTGTGGTGTTTTTATGCGTTTTGATGTAAACGACAACTTTTTGGAAAACGATGTGTGCACAATGTTATTTTTGAAAACGGAGGGGGGGAAATATTCGTTTCTATAAATACCCTGCTACGTGTAAACGTGGCCTGATCCCTCTTCAAAAATAAAATAAAATAAATAAGAATCCCGCTTCTCTTGCCCCCTAGCTGTGTTGACGTTGCACAGAAACCCGTCTATGGAATGGTAGTCGTGCTAGCTGACCACAGATGGCATCATGGTGCAAAAACGCATTTTATACTTTTTGGGGAAAAAGCCTCAACAAAACCAAAACAAAAGGAGATGCAACAGAGATTTGGAAGAGGCAGACTCGCAGCCCAGCCCGAGCATCCCTGAAACGATCAAATCAGCAACAGCGCCCCCCAGTGATCAAGCTAACGTCCCCGGTAGAAATGCTAACGTTTCAGAGGCACCACATCAACCAACTAGCTTCAGTTTTCCAGGAAGGCCGTTTGGGAAAAAAACGTTTTGTGGTTCATTCAATGCGAGCTGGTTTACCAAATGGAGTTGGCTGCATTATATTGAGGACGGTGATCGTGTTGTTTGTTTCAGCTGTGTCAAAGCAGTGGAGAAATGTCTAATTAATGAAGAGAGTGTACGGTTTGACAGCTGTTTTGTAAAGGGAGGCTTCACAAACTGGCGGAAAGCCACAGAAAAATTCAAGGAGCACGAGTCTCACCTTCACAGCCATGCCATTCAAAAAATATCTGCTCTAAAAAACACCCCAATTAACGCACTTTTATCTGACGCTGCCCGCCAAGCTCAGAATACAGCAAGACATGTTCTGGAACTGATGTTCAGATCAGTGCGCTTCCTGGGAAAGAAGGGGGTGGCTTTTCGTGGTGACAGCAGCCATGATGGCATTTTGTATGAACTTATGCTGGAACGTACCTACAACCTCCCAAAAGAGAGAGAATGGATCCTCAGGAGAGATAACTGGCTCTCGGACACAATTCAGAATGAAGTCATTCAACAATATGCCTGCTCCATTCAGAGTGAGATTGTGTCCCGTGCAGCAAATTGTACCTACTATTGACTCACAGCCGATGGTACCACGGACGCCAGTACGATGGAACAATTTTCATTGACGCTGCAATATGGGGACGACAACATGGAGACTCATTCTGATTTCCTTGGATTTTACAATGCTCCTGACAGCAGCGGGGAGACACTGTTCAAGTGCATCAGGGATGTATTTCTTAGGCTGAACATCCCAATTGAACGTCTCTAGGGATACTGTTGACGGAGCCAGTAATATGAGGGACGGTTTTCGGGTGTTCAGGCGCGGCTGAAAAAACTATGTCCTGAGTCTCTGTTTGTGCACTGTGCCAACCACTCACTTGACCTAGTTTTCCAAGAGGCCGCTTGAGAAGTGAGTCTGATCGCTGACACCATGACATTTGTTCAGGGCATAGCTGTGGTAATCCGTGAGTCATCCAAACGCAAGGAGCTCTACGAGTCGATGTTTGGCTGTGATGCAGTAGTTACTATACTGGCTGTATGTCCGACAAGATGGTGCATACGAACAACAGCTATCAAGCGTGTATGCAATGCCTACATACATATCATTGAAACTTTGGAGCAGCTTAAGGATTACAAAACTGTGAGAGGAGAGACCAGAGCCAAGATCAGAGGCCCGCTGAAAGCTAAAACCTACTTTGGCCTCCTGTGCTGTGAAGCACTTTTTCGAGCCTTGTGAGGCAGTGGCTAGGAGATTGCAGCACTCCAAAGCCAGCGCACTGGGTGCCCTTGAATGCACCGAATTCCTGGGAAAACTTATGGAAGCGCTGCGAGATGATAAAGTGGTGGAGAACATGCTGCACAAGGTATCCACCACAGCTGGACTGAAAATGCCTGACGAGCGAATGAAAAAAACACCAGTTCGCTATCGGCACACAGCAGAGCCAGAGCCAGCAGCGCAGCACACATGGCGTTGTGAGTTTTTTGAAGCAGTGGACTTGGTGACAGAACAACTAAAGTGGAGATTCGACCAAGATGGGATGAAGACAGCAGCTCTTAGGGAGAAGGTGGTTATTCAGGCAGCCAAAAAGGAACACACATTGAATATTGATACCCTGCACCTTCCCATGCACTTTGACAGGGGCCGACTAGAGATGCAGCTAAAGATGATTGGAGACGTCTTCGGCACCTCACCCGGTAACACTGTACAAGACATAGCCGAAAATATGTCTAAACTCCATCCACAAACGAGGGCTGTCTTCAAAGAGGCTGAAAACCTTATCAAACTGTACCTATGTCTCCCCATCTCAGCTGCATCATCCGAGAGAACATTTTCTGCTCTGCGCCGCCTGAAGACATGGCTTCGAACAACCATGACCCAAAAAAGGCTGACACACCTTGCTCTCATGCATGTGCATGGACACATCTTGGACAGTCTGGACATCTTCTTCATCTTCATCGTCATCCGCTTATCCGGGGTCGGGTCGCGGGGGGAGCAGCTCAAGCAGGGGGCCCCAGACTTCCCTTTCCCGGGCCACATTGACCAGCTCTGACGGGGGGATCCCGAGGCGTTCCCAGGCCAGTGTTGAGATATAATCTCTCCACCTAGTCCTGGGTCTTCCCCGAGATCTCCTCCCCACTGGACGTGCCTGAAACACCTCCCAAGGGAGGCGCCCAGTGGGCATCCTTGCCAGATGCCCGAACCACCTCAGCTGACTCCTTTCTAAGTAAAGGAGCAGCGGCTCTAATCCGAGTTCCTCACGGATGGCTGAGCTTCTCTCCCTATCCCTAAGGGAGACGCCAGCCACCCTTCTGAGAAAACTCATCTCGGCCGCTTGTACCCGCGATCTCGTCCTTTCGGTCATCACCCAACCCTCATGACCATAGGTGAGGATAGAAACGAAGATCGACCGGTAGATCGAGAGCTTTGCCTTGCCGCTCAGCTCTCTTTTCGTAACAATGGTGCGGTAAAGCGAACGCAATACCGCCCACGCTGCTCCGATTCTCCAGCCAATCTCACGCTCCATAGTACCCTCACTCGCGAACAAGACCCCGAGGTACTTGAACTCCTTCACTTGGGCTAAGGACTCATTTCCTACCCGGAGTAAGCAATCCACCGGTTTCCTGCTAAGAGTCAGTCTGGACATTGACAGCCTAATGAGGAGTTTCATTAGCGCCAACCCGGAGAGGAAGGCCACATTTGGAGTTGTGTAGCGATAAGAGTCTACACTTCTTTTTCAAATGCTGCCGCCGCGCAGCACGCCTTTGCGCACGGTGTTCAGCACCACAGTTACATGGACAGCTGTATAATTTGTTTACTGTCTGTTGCCAGCAGCACCATGAATAGTTATATAGAGTTTGTCATACAATGTTTGTTCTGGTTCCATTATGTTTGTGTACACGCATACAAATACACAGGATGTTGCATATAATTCGCTCTATTGTTGTGTACGTTTTTCTTTCACACCGCAATACCTAATTGTATTTATTTCATGATTTCCTATAAATGCGTATACCGTATTGGTCCGAATATAAACAAAAACCCCATTGTAAGACGACCTATATTTGGAAAAAAGATTTGAAGACCAGATCTTGTTTTTATAAATAATTAAATTGTATTCATTGAAATAATATACGAAAAATAAAAAGGCATAGAATAAAACACTGCATTGCCACTAAACAGTAGTGCAAATAGGCCGTACTGATGTGTCCACCAAAGACTATTCCCGCCCCGCTGTGTTCGCTCTGGCTGTGGTCGCTCCGCACTGTTTCGGCCCGTGGCAAAGCGAGTCATCCTCGCTGCTGTCCAAGGCATTTTGAGACGCAGCATTTATTTAATGCTCATATGACCTAGTGCTGAAAAAAAGTTAAATGAAAAAGTGTGAGGGGAGCGGTGTTGCGCTAAACTTGTTCTGTGAGCAGCTGGATGTGAACCATGGTGTGAACACAACGATCGATTTTCGACTGCGCGCGCATGCACTGGTGTAATTGAGCTGCGCTGCTATATATTTGTTTTTATCAATGTAGCGAGTTGCGAGTCTAGTGCAGGCTGAATTATTTTTTCCAACACCCCCTGCTGAGAACACGTTCCCGCGGCTATGCCACCAACAGGTTTCTTTCATTGACTCTTAACATGGTTCCTACAGCTTAATGAAAGTTAAATTTAAGACTTTTTAAGACTTTTTTAATGCCACTGGAAAGGAATTTTAAAGGTCCCATGGCATGAAAATCTCACTTTATGAGGTTTTCTAACATAAATATGAGTTCCCCTAGCCTGCCTATGGTCCCCCAGTGGCTAAAACTTGCGTTTGGTGTAAAAGGAGCACTAGCTGTTCTGCTCGCCTTTGAAAAAACGGAGGCTCAAGCGCGCTGATTTGGAATGTCTTTATTTATGTCGTCATAAAGTATCTAAACTCCTCCCCTTACTCTGCCTGGCCCGCTCAGAGACGTTGGCCCGACGTTGGCGCTCGCACGACCGTGCGAGCGCCACATGTGTGTGTGTTGTGGCAACCCGGCCCCGACACGGCGGGCCTGGAAGCCCAGAGGGCAGGTAATACGAGCTGTCTACCACCCTTTTCCCCCAGAGGGCGCCAAGGGTCGCATTGGCAAGGTCCCACTCAATGCCAACGGGAGACACCTGTGTACCAGGCCATTCAGACCCAGGTGAGGGCTATAAAGAGAAGCTGATATGCAGTCTAAAGAGAGGAGGAGGAGGGCGGGTCTCACCGCCAACCCCGCCAAGTGCCGTCTGGGCTTGAAGGAGGCCTCATACCTGGGCTACAGAGTCGGATGCGGGAACGTCCGACCCCAGGAGGGCAAGGTGAAGACCATCCTGGATTGGCCCCGCCCCACCTCCAAGAAGCAGGTCAAGTCCTTCCTCGGTCTGGTAGGCTACTATCAAAGGTTCATTCCCAGTTTCGCCACCCTGGCAAGCCCCCTACATGACCTGACCCGGAAGGCCCTGCCGGACCGCGTTACCTGGTCGGAGGCAGCAGAAGGAGCATTCAGTCTCCTCAAACGGGCCCTATGCTCCGAGCCAGTCCTACTAACGCCTGATTTTACTCTGCCTCTTATAGTCCACTCCGACGCCTCAGAGGTGGGCCTCGGAGCGTTCCTCTCGCAGGTCCGGGACGCGGAGGAGCACCCGGTGACGTACATTAGCAGGAAACTCCTCCCGAATGAAAGGAACTACTCCACCGTGGAGAAGGAGGCCCTGGCCATCAAGTGGGCCGTAGACAAGCTGCGGTACTACCTCCCGGGCCGGGAGTTCACCCTGGTGACGGACCATGCCCCGCTCAAGTGGATGGCCACCGCCAAGGATACAAACGCCAGGGTGACAAGGTGGTTCCTGGCCCTACAGGACTACCGCTTCAAAGTGGACCACCGACCAGGGCGGGAGCACGCCAATGCTGATGCCCTGTCCCGTCGGGACGCATGCCTCTGGGCAGTCAGAGGCGCCCCGGGGCTACATCTAAGGGGGGAGGAGTGTGGCAACCCGGCCCCGACACGGGGGGCCTGGAAGCCCAGAGGGCAGGTAATACGAGCTGTCTACCACCCTTTTCCCCCAGAGGGCGCCAAGGGTCGCATTGGCAAGGTCCCACTCAATGCCAACGGGAGACACCTGTGTACCAGGCCATTCAGACCCAGGTGAGGGCTATAAAGAGAAGCTGAGATGCAGTCTAAAGACAGGAGGTATGTGACCCATGTAGAGGCAGAAAGCGGAGCGAGATTCCCTACCCGGACGGACCTTTGCCCCGGGACCCGGTCTAGAGAAGACCACAGGAGACCACGGAAGGACCTCCTCACCTGGATACCGGGACAGCGCGTGAGACACGACCACAGCATCCCCAGTGGCTCACGGAGCCCAGACTCTTTATTTGTTATAGTTTGCATTGACGGGTGATTCCCCTTTTTTCCGTTCTTTGGAATTAATAAACGTGCCTTGTTGGCAGTTTGAGCATCCGAGACTCTTGTTCCTTGAGCCGGGTTACCACAGTGTGAATACACACACTAACGCAAGTGTTTCTTGTCGGTTCTTTGACGTCTCTTGTATTTCCACAACAAGACTGTAGTGGGGGTTATCTGAGCCATGGTTGAGAAGGAATTGGGGGAAAGGAACTTTGGCTTTGACTCGCTGAAGTACATGAACTGCGACATGCCGCCGGTTGCCGCGAGGCACCATCGCCCGGCAGCGGGAAGCCGGCAGCGCGCGGTTCAGTCTACTTCAGATTGATGTGAAAGTGGAAGAACCAGAGACGTCGCACAACCCGACAAAGTCGTTTGTGATCGTCTGGAGGCTCAAACAGCTTTTGGCCGTGATAATATGTATTATATCTATGTATTATATGATATTATTTAGATATAGAGCTCCAGGACTGTAACGCAAGTGTTGTACACTTCCTTGTTATTTGGATAACCGTTCTTCTTTTGGTGTTATGACGCATAACACGTCGGACCCTCGTCTCTGGTATTTCTACAACGAGGCTCGTAGTGGGGGTTATCTCAGCCAAGGTTGAGAATGAATTGGGGGGAAGGAAGTTTGGCTTTGACTCCCTCAAGAACAAGAACCACGACATGGAGGAGAAAGGGATTGTTGGCGGCGAATGTCTCCCGCTTGAGCCCCGATGAGGGACCACTGCCGGAGGCGGAGGTGCCTAAGCGCTGCCCGGCAACAATCCCTTTGTCCTCCTTGTCGCGGTTCAGTCTACTTCACATTGATGTGGACGTGGAAGAACCAGGAACGTCGGAGAACCAAACGTGGTCATTTGAGATTCATAATATCGGTTCACACAGCTTTTGGCCGTGATAATATATTATATGATATAGATATCTATGTAGGCTATATGATAATATTTAGATATAGAGCTCCAGGACTCCCGTGTGTTCTAGAATATTTACAGAACACGGCTAAAGGCTGTGTGCGCCTCGCCATTGCGATACATCCACTGTAAACGGAGCGCATGGTACCGTGGCTGCAAGCTGCTCAGGGCCACACCCCCACCCTCCTCCTTGACCCGCCTCGCTCCACCTCATTTGCATTATAGCTACAGACGCCAAAACAGCGCATTTGGGGGAAGCTCAATGTGCGACTGGCTCGGAGTGGCTGTAACTCTGCACCACGGCTGAATTTCGGGAACGTCTTTGAATACAGTTGCCCACTAATACCTATATTAAAGAATACATAAAATAGCATGTCATGGGACCTTTAAGACTAACGACACAATCAACACTAATGGAAAAAGTTATTTGAACATATTTCCACTATCAGTAGGCTTTTTGGACAGAAACAAAAATGACCTCTTGCGCACATTGTGCAGTAGAGTAGAGGAAGATAAAACCGATAAAACTCAACAGTAAGACCTATCATCTGAATGCTATATCCTATATCATCTGAACACTATAAGGAGAGTAAATGCAAGAAAGCATTAACATTAAAACTTGTCGGAACCGCATGCAAAGGAGTGGGCACTATCAGAGTCTGGGAACATCGCACAGAATAAGTCTCCAATTCCCTTATTTGACTTGTATGATTGGTGTCTTGTCACGGTGTTCAGACACCACAGTAACTCTGCTTTCATCGTTGGCGTGCAACCTAACATTGTCCGGAGATTTATTGCTGCTGTCCTGGTTGATGATTTCGGAGATGGGGTTGGAGGCACGGTAGAAACGAGAGCAGAACAGGGGGGTATACCACGAACCTCGCTGAACATACCCAGGCTTTCTTGGGAAAACCTGGCTTGACAGTGACGCAACTTGCAATCAGTTAATTGGTACCACGACGCTCACTTTAGATTCAATTAGTCGAACCAGGTTTTCCGCTTTAGGTTCAATGCGCGTTCACAATATAAAAGGGGCGTTTATCGCGTCATTTGACTCACCCTTATGCAAAATGAATCGAGCAAGAGCGGTGACGATGAAGACGAGCAGTGTATTATTATGAATTCCTACGAGAAATTCGAAGTCCAAATCACAGCCAAGGGGAACACGGTTGCCCCTAATATGGCTAGGGTGGCGTGCTGGCAAAAAATAGCCGACCGTGTTAATTCGTAAGTGAAAAGATTCCGCATATTGTCTAAAAAATATCATGTATCATCATGCCTTTTACCCCATAGATGTGGTGCCAGCACGCTCCTACGAACATGGGGCCAAGTCAATAATAAATATAAAAATATAATTCAATGTGGTAAGTTGTAAGCATCAATTTCAATAGTTTCAGGTGAATCTAGCCTATGATTTGCAATGGCCTAGGCTCCAGGGCAACTATGGAGGTGATTTTTCTTAAAGGGACACTGTGTAAAAATTACTTGAATCTAGTGGTACAATTGTATATTGCATTCAAACTAATAGTGTTCGCATGTTCAAAAACTACGGTTGGCAGTATGTGCCAAGAAGCTGTGTCATGACATCCAATACTACCTCATCGAGTCATTTTAGTGATGATGAGGTTCGTTATTTCAAACAAATTTCAAACTGCATTTAATCATTAGTGTAAGCTAATGATGTATGAGTAATTATTCCTCGAGCAAGATAGTGAATTATTTCAGTCATCATTCACGCTGGCTCAGAGTGAAAACGCGTTTGCATTTCCTGTACTACGTAGTGCTTTTTGTCCTTCTCGGCAGTTCATAGACCGGAAGAACATGGAAGCCTCCCTGAAGCTTACCCGTCCTATGTAACTACATATTAATTATTCTTCGCTCAGGAGGATAAGTGACATTTTTGGCAGAGATAATTTTACACCAATGAGGACTTATTTATGAATAAATACGCTGATTTGAGGTAATAAATGACTTAAAATATTACACAGTGTCCCTTTAACAATTTCTCACAGCTATATTATGAATTTGTAGAATAAAAAATGCCTAGGCTTAATTGTGTCACTGACATAGCGGTTATGTAAGGGATAATGGACACCACGGCACTTGACTATCCAAGGTTAATGTACGTTGAACGTGGGGGCCACCTTTGAACTTGAAACAGAGACAAACCGCGCAACAGTAAGTGCACGGCTTCTTTGTGTAGCATTGCCTTCATACGGTCCAACTAGGACGATCTAATAACGAATACCCTCTGAGGAGAATCTGTATCTCTCATAAAGAATATCGTCAGACAATGCCAAGGGATCGGTTCTTTCCCGAAAAACCCTCTGTCTCCGGAGAGACGCCTGTACGATAAGTGCGCCGAGGTCCACGGGAACACCCAGAAATGGTGACGCCATTGTCGGAGGAGGGGCTAGGGTTCTGCGCACGCCGATTTAAGTAGCCGATCTCCGGGTAGACTAAGCTGAAAACCTGCTCCCGACCAGGTTTGGTTGCGAGCATAAGTCACCATGGTGATTCAGCGACGCTAAAAGAGATCGACTTTTGTGGTCCAGCTAACCAAGGCTTTGAGCTCAACATACCTCGCTAACCCTCTAATCGAGGTTCGTAGTACAGGCCCCTCACTGGGAAATACCTGGCGTTTGAGGACAGCTTGATGTTGAGGCTTTGTGTTTCGCGCTGTGCATGTGGGACTCCAATGCTTTCCTTCTCATCGTGCCGAGCTTGAAACATTTCTTGCACAAAATACACCGTGCCTCATATAAATTGCCAGGTACCGGTTTCAGTCAGGCAGAAAAATCCTTGTTGGTTAGCCAAATTTCGTTGAATTTACACTTTCCCATGATGCGGGCCGACTGCTACTCATGCTGCTACTGCTACCTGAACGACGTGCATCTGCTCCGAGAGTCACAGCCGCAAACAAATGTTTTGTTGGTTCCGCTCTCGTGATTGCACGACATTACTGCTATTAATTTATATAAAAAAAAGTTACAGATAATTTTTTCGATTTGAGACTAATTACAATCATAAAATCCTACTTACCATGCGTTAACATTTTTAAGACTTTTGAAAGATGGATTTAAGACTTTTTAATGCTATTTAAGGCCTTATTTTTAGATTTATGAATTTAAGACTTTTTAAGGATCCGCGGGAACCCTGCTTAATGTGTTAAAATGCTGCCTATTCTACACAAACAGTATATCAAAATACATACCAAGGGCGGGGCAATCCGCTTCCTCCCAATCATTACTTGGGTTGGGTTACTGCCGTTCAAAAAAAAACAATCACAGACCGCCTACAGTACACCCTCTCTAGGTTGAGCTATTTGCAGGGTTTGATAGCTGGGTTAAATGGGCCCCCAGACCTGATGGTATGTGGGAGATCTGTTGGACTGATAAACGTAATTTGGTGCCAATACCAGCCCCTCAGTTACAACACGGCTCGCGATCCGGCAGCCCGCAACGTATTAAGAATACATAGACCAAAGTTACTGTTCACAATGATGGTGACGTTTATTTCCAAAAACTTCCAACAAAAGGGACACTGATTAAAGAAACAAAAGGGGTGGACGAAGCCTGGGCCAGCCAGGCATTGGGCCGTCGAAGCCAGAACTTCCTCCCTACAGTTCCCATCCTCCGCTACAGAAAACAAATGCGAAAAAAACAATAGCAGTCCTCCATGCAGGATTCAAAGGCAGCTCGGGTCAACGTGAAGATGCCAGAATGAGAGACCCCCTTCGGGAGCACAGGCCACGCCTTAAGTAGGGATAGTAGTCGTAGCTCCACCCCCACGAATCAGGAACACCTGCGAGACAGAGGAGAATAGAGCGGGTGGAACAAGAAAAAGGGGAGGCGCGTAACACCTCCACCCTAAAGTTAGTGTTTTCCTTTAGTTTGATTTTCCCCAAACAAAAGAAAACAGAAAATAAAAAAACACAACAATCTTAGACACTGACTTACAAGCGCGACAGCGCATCTGCTACCACGTTATCCTTGCCTCGAATATGCTTAATAACTTACTAACGACGTTGAAGGCCTGCATGAAAATGCTCCAACGCATCAGCCTTTGATTGGTGTTACGCATCGATTTCAGGTACACCAAGGGATTATGATCGGTGTAGATGGTAACAGGAACGCTTCCCGCCCCGACATAAACCTCAAAGTGATCTAAGGCAAGCACAATAGTGAGGGCTTCTTTCTCGATCGTAGAGTAAATACGCTGGTGTCGGTTAAACTTTCTGGAAAAGTAAGACACAGGATGTTCCACTCCATCAGCCCCATCTTGGAGCAGGACAGCACCTGCTCCTACATCACACGCATCAATAGCTAACTTGAAAGGCTGATCGAAGTTCGGCGCAGCAAGTATCTGGGCGTTCGACAGAAGGTCTTAATCTGTTCAAATGCGTACTGACAACCCTCGGACCACACAAACCAGACCTTCAGGCTTATTAGGTCAGTCAATGGCACCGCAACCGCGGAAAAGTTCTTACAGAACCCCCTGTAATAACCCGCCATCCCCAGAAAACAACGCAAGTCTCGCCTAGACGCAGGAGCAGGAAAATCATGAATTGCCTCCACTTTCGCTTGAACCGTTCGCACTTCACCTCGGCCCACCACCTTCCCCAAGTAAACAACAGTTGCCTGAACGAAATCACACTTCGCCAGATTCAACGTCAGATTCGCTTTGCTCAACCGGTCAAACACCTCACTTAGCTGCTCCATGTGACCCTGCCAGGTATCAGAATGAACCACCACATCATCCAAATATGCTTCACACCCAGATACACCCGACAAGACCGTATTCACTAGCCTTTGGAACGTAGTGGGCGCATTACGCATCCCGAAAGCCATCACCTTGTATTGCAAGAAATCATCAGGCGTTACGAAGGCGGAGATTTCCTTTGCACGTTCCGTTAACGGGACCTGCCAATACCCCTTTAACAGATCGAGTTTCGTCACGTACGAAGCGCTGCCAACACAATCTACACAATCCTCCACTCTAGGCAAAGGGTAACTATCCGCCTTTGTCACATTGTTCACTTTTCGGAAGTCAGTACAGAAACGATCTGATTTATCTGCCTTTTCAACCAAGAGACAGGGCGAACTCCACAAGCTCAAACAGGGCTCTGCAATCCCATGCTCCAGCATGTACTCAACTTCCTTCTTAAGACGGCGCCGCTTGTCCGGGTTCACCCGGTAGGCATGCTGCTTGATTGGTGGAGAACCGCCTACATCAATATCATGATGCAGAACAGAGGTACAGGAAGGAACGTCAGAAAACAATTCTGAGTGTGAAAAGATCAAACCCGCAACATCAGCGCGTTGAAGGTCAGGTAGGTGAGCCAAATCAGCGTCCAGCTCAGTCAACATTTTCGAGTTCTTTAACCTCCCCTGCACTAGCGCTTTGGACGGAACCTCCACATCATCCTCCCCCGTCTCCAGCGCAATCCCGACCCCGACACTTCCAACGCTGCACAGCGCCAAAGTACAGGCGGAGCCGGGTTTAACGACACCGGCCACCTCCTCCACCGGGGGTTCAGCTGGACGTTGACTGCCCAGACCAGGATCCGCGTTACGACCCTGATACGGTTTCAGCATATTGATGTGACACAGCCTCTTCTTGCGGCTACCTTCCAGAGTTGCAACTAGATAGTCGAACTCACCCACTTTCTTTTCCACACAATAAGGGCCACTGAAGCAAGCTTGCAAACAGGACCCAGGGATCGGCAGCAGAACTAGCACTTTATCCCCTGCAACAAAATTCCTGCTTTTCGCCTTTCTATCATACCACCCCTTGTCACATACAAATGTATTTAACTAAGCTATAAATGTACACAGCATACACTGAATAGGGCTGGCGTGACCTCAGCCCGTACAGCAGGTGCCAAAGCACAGGTCCCGGTAGTAGAAAGGATCCAAAGCAAACACGTTTTCTAAAGTAAATAATAATGTTTATTGACTGGAAAGGGATAAGGGAAAGGGAGAACAAAACAGGAACAACAGTAAGACAAACAAGCACTAAACAATAACCCACTCAGCTTGATAATACAAACTAATACAACACGAGCAAACGGCTATCACCAGGGAAATGTAACTTGCCTGGAAAGACCAGCAAGACAACATAATGAAGGCTAAAGAGCCTACAAACAATGGCATGAAAGCCTACAAATGCGACAGGTAGTGTCCACATCAATGGCGTAGCGCCCAAACACGATACTACCAGTATCAACCGTGGCTTAGAGCCAAGTGGTGTGGGAGAGCACAGGCTTTATCCACCCGCCCCTTTTGATTGTAATTGCCCTCAGCTGTTGTCACCACTGGGCTTGCAGGATACTCTACAGGGAGGGGCGGGGGTACCTGAGCAGAGAGGGGGGGGAAAGAAAAGGGATTAAATTCCTCACACAAAATAACTACCTATACCAACCTGGGGTCTCATTTATAACCGTTGCGTACGCACAAAACGGGGCTGAAAGTTGCGTACGTGACTTTTCACGCCAAGGTTGTGATCTATAAAAAACCAACTTGACGGGAAAATGTGCGCAGCCCTAAGCAAACTCTGACCCATGCGTACGCATGGTTTGGATGAAAAGGAGAATTGGCGACACAGACGGTGTGGTGGTGAACTGAAGTCAGACCGAAGAATTGCAGAGTGAGAAGAACGATTATGTTTTATCATCGCCCTTCATAAATTTAATTTCAACCCGTATCATGCGTTAAATCCTAATCAGAATAATTTAAATCCACTGCGTTATTTCTCAGTTATAACTCCAGAAATATCTCTTTAGAATAGAAATAAAAAGAAATTCTCTATATTTAATCCCGTCACTCCATACTGTCCACTGACGGCGCGACTGCATGGAATAGAGCATCTGTCCAACATGTGTCAATAACATAATAATTTTATGTGACACTGTAAACACCTGTAATCCTTAGCCCAAGTGAAGGAGTTCAAGTACCTCGGGGTCTCGTCTTGTTCGCGAGTGAGGGTATGGAGCGTGAGATTGGCCGGAGAATCGGAGCAGCCGGGGCGGTATTGCGTTCGCTTTACCGCACCGTTTTAACGAAAAGAGAGCTGAGCCGCAAGGCAAAGCTCTCTCGATCTACCGGTCGATCTTCGTTCCTATCCTCACCTATGGTCATGAGGGCTGGGTGATGACCGAAAGGACGAGATCGCGGGTACAAGCGGCCGAGATGAGTTCTCTCAGAAGGGTGGCTGGCGTCTCCCTTAGGGATAGGGTGAGAAGATCAGCCATCCGTGAGGAACTCGGATTAGAGCCGCAGCTCCTTTACTTAGAAAGGAGTCAGCTGAGGTGGTTCGGGCATCTGGTAAGGATGCCCACTGGGCGCCTTCCTTGCGAGGTGTTTCAAGCACGTCCAGTGGGGAGGAGACCTCGGGGAAGACCCAGGACTAGGTGGAGAGATTATATCTCAACACTGGCCTGGGAACGCCTCGGGATCCTCCCGTCAGAGCTGGTCAATGTGGCCCGGGAAGGGGAAGTGTGGGGCCCCCTGCTTGAGCTGCCCCCCCCCGCGACCCGACCCCGGATAAGCGGACGAAAATGAGATGAGATGAGACTGTAAACACATAATCAAATGTCAATTAAACCCCAAGTGTGAAAAACCAAGCCACACTACTCATCACAATCGTTGTCCGTTACTCTTGATGCTTTTCATGACAAATCAGCCATTAAAAAGGGGTTATGTTCAAGAACATTTTACGTGGGTGATTACAAACTGATTATCCAAGGAGTTCTCGTCAGTCTTATTACCGTAACCCTATAAATACAGAGGTGAGCGCCGTGGTAATGCTGCACCATATGGCACTTCTGGCGGACCATGCAAATGACAGGATTCGGAGGGAGAGGGTATTTAGGGACCATAACGATTTATTGGTAGGCTACATAAAAATATGTAACTCTATGTCAGACCACTTCTTTTTTTAATTCTGGGACAGTGCGCTCCGTGCTACTGACAGAGTTCACTGCTGCAGCAACATGCTGCCACTCACTCTGCTTTTTGTTGTTGGCGATCCCAATCCCGTGACCGCCGAACAAAACTACCTTTCGGGCCTCCATCTCACCCACAAGTGTCTCCACTTCAACCTCCGTGAACTTTCGCTTTTTTGATTTTCAGCTGATACAGCTGCGCACAATTGTAGTCAGTATGTGATTTATAAAGCAAAGATTGCGTACAGGTGTGCGTACGCAGTGTTTTATAAATCCGAATATTTTTTGGCGCACACAAAACTTGGCTTCTTGGCGTACGCACATTTTTAGTAACGATCCCACGCACAGTTTTATAAATGAGACCCCTGATGTTTACATTGAACGGAATACGATAATAATGATGAGCCAACCCACCTACGTACACCTCCCCCCATAAAAGCGAACCCAGGGGGTTAGCACACATTATTAGATACAAAACACAAACATCAGCTTAATATACCCCCCAAAATAAAACTATCCTCTGGATAAGGCATCGGCTACAACGTTGTCCGCCCCCTTCTTGTGACGCATCACAATGTTGTAGCCTTGTACCAGAAGAGCCCATCGCATCAACCGTTGGTTGCTGTTATATATTCGGGCCAAAAAAACAAGAGGATTGTGGTCTGTATAGACCACAACAGGAGAGGCACTGGATCCCACATACACCTCAAAGTGCTGGAGGGCACATCCGAAGACAACCTGGGGTACGACAATAGAAGTTGGATCACTTCCTGACTTTGAACCTCTGGAAGATAAGACAGGTGGGAAGAGATGTCACCAAGAACCTCAGAATTAGACAGTCTACCAGTCTGCTGACCCTCAGATAGTCTAGTTAGGCCATCATCAGACATGGCACCTACACAAACCGAAGTCACAGAGGGGTTAACGTTGGAATCGACAGGCCGCGGACCTTGCTTCCCCCCATCACCCCTGATATGGTAAGACTTCAATATGTTAATGTGACATAAGCGTGTCTTTCTCCACCGCTCTGGCGTACATATTACATAATTGGTGTCAGACACCTTCTTCTCCACCACATAAGATCCTGAAAAACTGGCAGTGAGAGCAGAACCAGGTGTGGGAAGCAAAACCAATACCTCATCACCAGGCTCAAACTGTCGCTCAACTGCTTTTTTGTCAAACCTCCTCTTCATGGCATCCTGGGCAGAAGAGAGGGCTTCCTTCGCCAATGACGTCACACAGCGAAGGCGCTCCCTACACTGGGAGACAAAGTCTGGAACACTAGACTTGGGAGAAGAACCAGACAAAAGCTTTTCTTTAAGCATTTTCAACGGGCCACGCATTCTGTGACCAAACACCAGTTCAGCCGGACTGAACCCAAGTGATTCCTTTTTGGCATCACGAATAGCAAACGGAACAAAAGGCACTCCCTCATCCCAACCATGACCAGTATCGAAACAATACTTCTTCAGCATAGACTTGAGTGTCTGGTGCCAGCGCTCTAGTGCTCCCTGTGAATCATGGTGGTAAGCACTAAACACGGCATGAGAGACACCCATTGTCTGCAAATCCTGCTTGAAGGTTTTAGAAAGAAAATTTGAACCTTGGTCAGACTGCACCACTCTAGGAAGCCCAAAAGTGGTGAAAAACGTTGTCAACGCCCTGGTAATGGCCAAGGCAGTAATTTTCCTCAGCGGAATCGCCTCTGGGAAACGGGTGGAAACACACATCACCGTCAACATATACTGATTTCCGGTTTTTGTTCTGGGCAACGGACCCACACAATCAATGATAAAATGCTCAAAGGGCTCCCCAATCGCAGGAATGGGATGCAAAGGAAAGGGAGGGACGACCTGATTAGGTTTCCCCACTATCTGACAAGTCGTACAGGTCCTGCAAAAACGATCTACATCAGTTTTTAAACCGGGCCAAAAAAAATTCTGTAGAATCCGGTCATACGTCTTCGCAATCCCCAGATGACCAGACCACAAATGCTCATGCGCCAACTCCAACACATGACGCCTACAGACCACCGGTAACACAATCTGGTGGACTGTATTCCAATCCTCACTGGTTTTCAATTTCCCACTACCTGGCCTTGCAACCCAGGTGCGCATTAACACTCCTTCCTCCATCAAGAAGGACTGTTGTCTACCAGACACACTAGCATCACTGCTCACAGCAGCAAAACAACTAGCTAACGAGGAATCACTCTGCTGAGCAGCAATCAGGGCCTGACGTGTCAATGGGAGCGGCACGTCAGCAAACTCGGGAATTACGAGCTTCCCCTGAACACACTTTTTGGTGGAATCACACCACTCGCCACTAGATGGCCACACATCCTCCACTAAGGCCTCACCGAACACAGAGTCACCCAGCTCCAGGTCCTTCTTCAAACCCTGAACCCTGGTCACAGCACACACAGGAAAAAATTCCTCACAGACAGATACAGGCACAGGTGTGTTGACAATCTCTAGGACGGGGTACCCTCTGCCACCAGCAATATGATTCCCCATAATGAAATCAACCCCATCAACAAGGAAATCAGACACCTCTCCAGAGAGGGACACAAAGCCGTCATATATGAAGGGCTTAAAGCACTTATCCGCTCTCCTCAGAGTCATTTTGGCCATGACAAGACACCGTCTTAATCAACCCCACTCCTTTAGGCCTCTGGGCCGTAGTTTTCGCCTCCTCCTTTGGCTCATGACGTGGCCAGGTTTCTTGCAATACCGACACACCTCGGCCACCTTAGATGGCAGCGGGCGTGTCTGAAATGCCCGTCGGTCATCCACCCTGGACGCCGACCCTCGAGGTGAGGGAAAATCGCCTCTGGAATATGCCTCTGGACCAACAAAAATGTTTTTATGCGTCAACGACAATTCGTCAGCAAGCACTGCAGCTTGCTGAAGTGTTATCACTTTTTGCTCATTTAAGTAAATGACGTTCGGGCATGCAATGCTTAAATTGTTCAATCAAAATTAACTCGCGCAAGGAGGCTAACTCATCGACCTTACACGCTGAACACCAGCGATCAAAAAGAATTCCCATCTCTCGAGAAAAATCCACACATGTCTGAGTCTGGGTTTTCTTTAAGTTGCGAAAACGTTGTCTGTACGCTTCGGGAACAAGCTCATATACACGCAAGACAGCGGTTTTCACTTTCTCGTAAACCAAACTATCTTCGATGGAAAGAGCGGCGCGCGCCTCTTGAGCCTTACCAGTGAGCTTACATTGCAATAGAATAGCCCACATATCATCCGGCCAATGCAGGGCACGGGCAATCCTCTCAAAGGCAGTAAAATATGTCTCTACCTCAGTCTCACAGAAAATGGGAACTAACGACACATGTTTACTGACATTGAACGCGGCATTGGAGTTGGAAGACAACGTAACGTTACCTAACGCGTGACTACCCTGCAATTCCAGCTGGCACAGTCTAAAGGCTGACTCTACCTCTAGATTTTTCATCGACAACTGGAATGACCTGTCTCTCTCTCGTTCCTCCTTCGCCTCTCTACGGATAGCCGCCGCCTCCTCTAGGCGAAGACGCAGACTAGACAGAGGAGCAGAACCGCTTCCAGAACCCAACGAGCAATCGCTATCAGGGTCCTCTACCACAGGACCCCCAAGCTTGACAGTGCAACCAGTCCTGGAAATGGCTCCACCGCTCGGGTCGAGACCCACGTTGCCATGTTTACTGTCAGCGTCGCCCCCAGCCTCACCCCCGTCCCCGGCTCCTCCGAAGAGTGGGACGTCATCCTCCGGAAGCACCTGGGACGTAGGCAAGCTGAGTATTTGCTGTTTGATCAACGCAGACAGCAGAGCTGCCTTGTACTCAGCCTTCCCTAATGCACTGGGAATAGAGAGGTCATAATGTCCGGCGATCAGGCGTAAGTCTGCTTTTCTGCAGCTTTCAAAATTTTCTAACGTGGGCTCCGCCACAAACGCGTCTAAATCAAAATTAGACATAGCCACAACTAATCAACCGCATCTACAACTAACAAAATAAATAAACAGTTAGTCCCTAACCAACTAACTATGATCACCTGGTTATCCTGATCTTCCCAAAGAGCACTAACTACTCGCCTAGTGGGATGAGGGCCACTTCCATCTTCAGCTGCTTACCGGCTTCATTGCTCACTCCACCGGGGTGCACAGCGCGTCGCCCCCCCTCCCGTAATCAACCAGGCGACCCACCCTTTACCTATGCGGCGACCAAAGAGAACATGACACAATTAATAAAAAACAAATTATCAAAATACAAAATAATTTAAAACCTACCATCCAAAGGCACGAGCCCCCATGTCACATACAAATGTATTTAACTAAGCTATAAATGTACACAGCATACACTGAATAGGGCTGGCGTGACCTCAGCCCGTACAGCAGGTGCCAAAGCACAGGTCCCGGTAGTAGAAAGGATCCAAAGCAAACACGTTTTCTAAAGTAAATAATAATGTTTATTGACTGGAAAGGGATAAGGGAAAGGGAGAACAAAACAGGAACAACAGTAAGACAAACAAGCACTAAACAATAACCCACTCAGCTTGATAATACAAACTAATACAACACAAGCAAACGGCTATCGCCAGGGAAATGTAACTTGCCTGGCAAGACCAGCAAGACAACATAATGAAGGCTAAAGAGCCTACAAACAATAGCATGAAAGCCTACAAATGCGACAGGTAGTGTCCACATCAATGGCGTAGCGCCCAAACACGATACAACAAGTATAGCCAAGTGGTGTGGGAGAGCACAGGCTTTATCCACCCGCCCCTTTTGATTGTAATTGCCCTCAGCTGTTGTCACCACTGGGCCTGCAGGATACTCTACAGGGAGGGGCGGGGGTACCTGAGCAGAGAGGGGGGGGGAAAGAAAAGGGATTAAATTCCTCATACAAAATAACTACCTATACCAACCTGATGTTTACATTGAACGGAATACGATAATAATGATGAGCCAACCCACCTACGTAACACCCCTTCATTCTTTTCTGAGCAGCATTGAGGTTCTCCTTTGCCAGCTCACCAGCCCGGCGCAGTTTGTAGCGGAAATCACATACAAAATCCAACAGATTCTGAGGTTCAGAACCACCCACCCACTTCTCTTTCAGCAGCTTCAATGGACCTCGCACCGAGTGAGCAAAAACCAACTCGGAGGGACTAAACCCTACCGACTCTTGAACCACCTCTCTCACGGCAAACAGCAGAAGGGGAACTCCCTCATCCCAGTCTTTGTTAAACTCCAAACAGTATGCTCGCAACATCGACTTCAGTGTCTGGTGGAAACGCGCCAGTGCCCCCTGCGACTCAGGATGATACGCACTCGAGTGAACATGACTCACTGCCAGCTGCTTCAGCACCCGAGAAAACACACGTGACATGAAGTTCGACCCCTGATCAGTTTGAATGACTTTTGGCAACCCGAACACAGAAAAAAACATAATCAATGCTTTCACCACCACAGGAGCCGTTATTTTACACAGTGGAATAGCCTCAGGAAACCGCGTTGATGCACACATGATCGCGAGCAAAAATTGGTTACCCGACGTGGCAAAGGGCCGACACAATCAACGATAACCCGTTCGAAAGGCTCACCTACTGCCGGAATTGGATACAACGGCGCCGGTGGAATTGTTTGATTCAGCTTACCAATCACCTGGCAAACATGACACGACTTGCAAAACTGCACTACGTCCCTCTTCAACCCAGGCCAGAAAAAATGCTGCAGTACACGATCATACGTTTTGTTTACCCCCAAATGACCGGCTAACTGATGGTCATGTGCCAAACTCAAAATACCTGAGCGATACTTAAAAGGAACCACAACTTGGGTTACCACACTAAAGTCCACATCCGCTAGTGCATACGACGGAGTCCATTTACGCATAAGTACTCCATTTCTAATGAAGAACCCGCAGGCAACAGACACAATCTCTTGCTCTGAAACAGCGCTTTCAAAAATAAGTGACACAGCAGGATCGGCCCCCTGCTCAGACACGAGACCCTTCAAACACTTCAGCAAAGCTTACCTCCCCAACCTCTCCAGTCGACAACTGGCCAGAGGCAGGTGTAGCAGTCAGATCCAAAAAACTGCCAGAGAGACCAACTTCATCGTCCAAGGCCCGGCGTTTTGTCAACGCACGGGTTACGGCACACGCAGAAAAAACTACAGGATATTTCTGAGCCAACCTATCGTTACTCTCCGTAACCATGGGAACCACCGTCACTTCAGGTTTTACCAACACCCTGCCCCCAGCTAGATCATTTCCCAAAAGAAAGGACACGCCTTCAATCGGGAAACAGGGACGAACACCGACAACCACCGGACCGGTCACCAAATCTGACTCGAGGTAGACTGTATGCAACGGTGACCCCATGCACTGCATCCCAAAACCACGGACAATTACACTTGAATCCACACCGGACGCACTAGAAAGGGGCAAAATATCACTTAAAATAAATGACTGGGACGCTGCTGTATCCCTCAAAATAGTCACAGGCACTTTATTCCCCCCCTGAGTTAAAGACACTTCACCCCTCATCAAGAATGGTGAATATACGTCTAGCTCTGATTCCCGACACTCAGAAGTCACCTCCGGCTTAGGTCTAACCGTTCGTACACAAACCACCGTTTTCATAGGTTGCCTATCCCCCTGCAGAGCATAACATCTAGCGATCAGGTGCCCAGGCTTCTTACAATAGTAACACACTGGACGCTCCCTTGTGCCCTTATCTTCCCTAACGGGCTTCTCCTCACCGACCGAAGCGCCGTGTCTACCCGACTGGACAGAGACCCCGTAATCGCTCTTAGTATGCCGCTCTTGCGGCATAGTTTTTTCAAACACAAGCTTATGTGTAAGTGCGTACTCGTCAGCAAGGGCCGCAGCGTCGGACAGCGAAACAGTTTTATTCTCATTAAGATAGGTGGTAATCTTCTCAGGCAAGCAGTTCTTAAACTCTTCCACCAGCACCAAAGCTCTGAGATCATCCAAAGTCTGCACCCCTTGTGACAAACACCATCGATCAAAAAAAACCTCCTTCTCTCGAGCAAATTCCACATAAGCTTGCGTCTCCAGCCTTCTATGCCGACGGAACCTTTGGCGATATGCCACCGGCACAAGCTCATATGCCTTCAAAACGGCAGCTTTTACCAAGTAATGTCCAGACTGCTCTCAGAGGACAACGCCGCGTAAACCTCCTGAGCTTTCCCAGTCAACACACACTGCAGAAACACCTTCCACAAATCCCTAGGCCACTTCATCGTAGTTGCAATACGCTCAAAAAGAATAAAAAACGTATCCACGTCTTTTCTGAAAATACCGGCAACAGGCGAATGTGTCTAGTCACATCAAAAGCAGCGCTTTCCCCGTGTGTATGCCCACCTGTTGAGAGAGACGGCACAGCCACGCCAATCTCCAACTCAAGCTCCTTCAACCGCACCACACGCTTCGTCTCCTCCTCAAGCTTCTTCACCTCGAAATGGCAGGTGATCTCCTTCTCCTTCAAAGAAATCTCCTTCTCTCTCAACGAGGAGGAAATTTCCGCCTCTCAATGAGAAAGAAATCTCCCTCTCCTTCAACTCCAGCCTACGCAACTCCAGCTCAAGCTCCTTCATTCTTATCTGCTCGTTGAAACCCGCCTCATCAGATTCACGAGGGGAAATAGCACCCCGCGCTGCCAATACGCAGCGCAGTCGTTCCTTAATTACCGGCTTCCTGCCGTACTTACTCACATCGATACTGTATCTCCCCGCAATGAGCTTTAGGTGTTCTACCGTGCACCCATCCAGTTTTTCAACGGTTGGGTCATCCACAAAACCCTCCAGATCGAACTCCATCTCGACTAAATCAAACCACGCTACAACTTGGTACGGTGCTTCCCCCACCAGGACAACGTGCTTAGCAACCTAGCCAAACACCAGTCGACGAGAGAGACGACGCACAATAGAAAATAGAACCCTACCAACAACGCAAGTGCGATAAACAATAAACAATCTTGTATGGACGAGCCCCCAAATATGTTACGGCCACCCTTACAACACGGCTCGCGATCCGGCGGCCCGCAACGTATTAACAATACATAGACCAAAGTTACTGTTCACAATGATGGTGACGTTTATTTCCAAAAACTTCCAACAAAAGGGACACTGATTAAAGAAACAAAAGGGGTGGACGAAGCCTGGGCCAGCCACGCATTGGGCCGTCGAAGCCAGAACTTCCTCCCTACAGTTCCCATCCTCCGCTACAGAAAACGAATGCGAAAAAAACAATAGCAGTCCTCCATGCAGGATTCAAAGGCAGCTCGGGTCAACGTGAAGATTCCAGAATCAGAGACACGCCTTAAGTAGGGATAGTAGTCGTAGCTCCACCCCACAAATCAGGAACACCTGCGAGACAGAGAATAGAGCGGGTGGAACAAGAAAAAGGGGAGGCGCGTAACAGGCTCTGATCAAATCCTTACAATGTGAAACATTATACCAACAGGTGGGAGTGTAATTAGTCGTTACAAACCGTTTGAAATTTCTGCCTCTTCTGACATCACAAGTGGGCGTGTCCAACTAGATGTATGACGATAGATGACCAACATTTGCTACAGTCCACTGGGTAGGCTGGTAGACTGATCTAACCAGCACACATCTAGGTGGCCACGCCCACTGGTGTTGTCAGAAAAGTCAGATTTTCAAAACTGTTTGTAACATCAACCCTCTGCTCAGTCAACAGTGTGGGTCAGAGACAGGGCTTCGGCAGGGAGGGGGATGAAACGAGACAAAACCATATCACACCGTTTGGCTATTAATCCATTCCTGGCCACGGTAGAGTGGAGGTCAAATTTAGACTTCTGTTCACTGAGGTCAGGAGCTGGAGATGGAAGGGTGGGGATAGATGCGGTTAAGACGGGTCTTGGTTAAACTGCCCATGCTGACGAACATACCAAGAACATTTCAGATGGGACGCAATCACCCCATCACAGAGTCTTAGAGGTGGGTGTGTGAGCCTACTGGAACATATCAAAATGAACAATGTGAAGATAAGGCCAGTATGGAGGAAGTAAATGACATGAACAAGGGGGGCTGTTGTGTATAAATCACCTTTATTTGGGCTCCCAATACACAAACCAAGGATATGTTTTACCAATACAGAGTCTGCATTAAACTTCAAAATACACTGAATGGAAGGAGTCTTGGGGACTGACAAGCTAACATCATTAACTCTGTACTACAGTCCTATGTACACAATCTGGTTCTGAAGAATGCTTCTGCTTTTCTGTTGGTTAATAAGACATTAATCATACGATTGACAAAAGTACAACCACAAGGCTTTTTTTTCATACGTATTAAAGCCAAGGTTTTGTTTCGGTGCATTTTCACAGCAGAAAAGATGTCAAACTCCATATTTGTTATGCTCTGACACTGGGTAGGAGCATTGAGAGGCAAAAGGGGTCGAAACCCCATCCGGTCAGAACCCTTGGTTCACTTGTGTTGTGACGGTTAAAACTCGTACGCACGTGCTCTTAGTAGAGCAGAATGCCTGGGCCTTATTCCGAACTCCGTCGACGATTAAAAAACAAAAAGAGGAAAAGCTAAAACAGGATACATCTCCACAGAAAGGTACTTAAACCAAGAGAGAGGAAGATTCTTATATCAAAAACGTTTTTTCCAAGACCTGAGTTTTTTTTCTTTTTAAAGTTGAATAAATGTCTAAACATACAAAAATGTACATACATTAATGTCAATGGCAGAGCGGTCAGACATGGCTGTGAAACACACCGGCTCCGTCTTCCCTTTGTGATCCAAAACATGCTCATCATTTAAAACATAAATAAGACGGCTTGCAGTAAAATTCATAATTCAAGGGTTTTCTTTTACCCAATCACAGAACCCCAAAAAGCAAGTCAAGATATTTTTTTTTGTTGCCAGCTAGTAGTACACCGCTTAATGCATATATATTTTGTAAATTTTTTCGTGACTGCGTTTTACGTGGTTCATCTCATGAGTGTGCAGACTTGGACTGATGATAGAGATTCAGATAACTTAAAAATAAACAGGAAATAAATCTTTAATTTTTCTTTAAAATTCTATTAAAAGCGTGTTTGTGTGTAATACCTCTTCTGTTTCAGATCATTCCGGACGCTCTCTGCGCCGACCCCCCCCTCCCAATCCCCTTTCCAACAAAGACGGAAAAGGGCGAGGGGGGGCTCATAAGTTCATCCCCTGGGCACTTAGTAAGGAGTCCAGCATGTCAAAGGTGTCTTTGTAGTCCGTGTGCTGGCCGTTGGCATTGAGCACGCCGTTGGAGCCGTCGTGGCCCCCTGGGGCCCGTGGGCCCCCGTCCACTGCGTAGTGGGCGGGGCCCAGGGACCCCCCCTTGGAGCTGCGGCCGCTCTTGCTCGAGTGGTGGTGGTGGTGGTGGTGATGGTGATTGTTGTTGTTGCCATGGGTGCCTGCCTCCGGGTGCGCCCGTTTCCGGGACGAGCCGGAGGAGCCGCCCTCGTGCCCACTGCCGGGGTTTCTGAGGGTTAAGGCGGGAGCGTCTGCGGCACCCCCCCGGCCCGCTGCTCCCAGGGAGTAGGCGTGGGAGTGCGAGCCATGTTTGGGTTGGCGGTGGCCAGAGTGGTCCTTGTGCTTGTCCTTGACAGGTGCGGGCACGACGGCAGCGGCGCCCGGCTCAGACAGCATGTGCCGCTCTGATGACACCTTGATGCGCATCTTGAGCTCCTCGCCGCTGCTGCCCACACCGTTCTCAGCAAAGGCAGACGACGACGGAGGAGGCCCTGGGGCTAGGCGGGACTTCTTGGAGCTGGACTTCTCCCGCCTGCCCTCACCCGCCTGCGCTGAGCCCTGTGGCTGAGAGCGTTTTTTGTGGTGGTGGGAGGAGTGAGCGGGGGGCGGGGGGTACTGGTCGGCGCCCGGCTCCTCCGTGCGCCCGTTCTGCATGGCCAGCTCGGCGGCCGCGTGCTTTTCGCGGTACTTGTCCAGAGTCAGGACCTTCTGGGGGCGGGCGAAGGGCGGCGGGTTGACGGCCAGCGGGGGGTTCTTCCCCCCGGAGGAGCCGCCGGGCCCCGCTACGGGGGCACCTCCGACCGGGGCCCCTGCCTTGTGTTCATGCTTGTAGTCTGAGGGGAAGGGCTCGTAACCACAGGCCTTGGGCGGGTCGTCCAGGGGCTGATAGGGGCCAAAAGGCCCCCCCATGGCATCCAGGGAGGTCATGTCGCAGGGGTCCGAGGAGGAGGTCGAGGGGAAGAAGGAGCCGGCGACTGCCGACAGGCTGTCCAGCGACGACGTCCCAAGGAAGGCACTCTCCACCGAGCCGCCCTCCGTCTTTGGCTTCTTGGCAGCTTGCGTGGCCTGAGAGAGAGATGGAAGAAAAACGATTCATTCTGGCTCCCCTCACCAAATGAAAACAAAAACTACTAAACTAAAAACAGCCATGCAAAGAAAATATATATTTGTTCAGTGGTTTATTAAACAACACAACTGGTGTGCCGGAGTTGGCTACATGGCTCATTAACATCTGCAGTCCCTGGGAAGAAGAATACTATTAACATTAATATGTACAAAACATTCATTTAAATGATAAAGGTATGGATTTATTTATTTTTCCTGTCAATGCCGTGGAACGCTCCGTTCACTTGCATAGATATTAGTCTGGTAACTTGTCAACCCCAGCGTCTTTGGTTGCTAAACAACGTCCACGTCTTTGGCGGACTACTGGTAACTTGTCAACCCCAGTTTCTTCGGTTGCTAAACAACGTCAACGTCTTTGGCGGACTATAGCTCTGCTGATCAACACTACGGGACCATGGACTTGATACTTTCCGTGCTCACTCATTAAACTTGTAAGCAAAAGCATGCTTACACAGGTTTTATACAGAAATTCTTGAGTTGTATTTACTACCTTTTAATACCTTTTTTAATACCTTCACAATATATTTTAATACCAGCACATATTCAACCTGCTGACGCAAAAACTGGCCGAGATAGAGAGCGAGCGAGCGAGACTGTAGAGTAAGGTGTGTGTGTTTGAGCAAGCGAGTGAGTTACATTTGAGTAAGAGGGAACTCCCCTTGACAAATAAAGAGGAAGAAACTAATTATAATAACATGCAACTTTACACTGTAATAACAATATTTAACAAGGTCATTATAATTTAACTTCAACACTGGACACAAAAACTGGCCAACATAGAGAGCCAGAGAGAGAGGGCAAAGTTCTATATCACCCTTACCTGGCACAAGCTCAACTTTGATGCCAGGTAAGGGTGATGTAGATCTTTTTTTCTCTCTCTCCCTTAAGACGGGCACTACAGACGGGCCCGTCTTAATCATCCACTCAAACTACGAGCGGTAATCAGCAGCATACAAGCTAGTTATCTTAAAAAGTAAATAAAGTTTCAGATGTGCTGCGTGATGATGTGTTGAGGTTGGCTCAGTAAAACGACTGTTGGGTTATCATGATGCGCTCAAATGTAACATAAAGAAACAGTAAATTGAGTTTTTGGTGAGAAACATTAGTAATACTGCATTACTCATGTTTCTGTATTACTAATACAGTTGTATAGTGCTCTTATCATTTTAGTTTATATAACTCAAACTACTGATGTCAATATTGATTAGGAATTACATATTTATTTTTATAATGCAATTATTTATTTTCTAAAAAAATTCCTCATCACTAAAAACGCTTCATATTTCCACCAATTAATAATAAAGTATCGACAGTGGTATCAATAAAGACTCGGATCGTTAAGGAGTATCGAAAATCGTATTGTTAAATAAATATTAATGATCCCCATCCCTACTCATGGTAGGATCATATCGTGGTCTAAACCAATAAGAGAAAGAGCTTGGTCGGTTCTAAGCCTCTGATTGGCTCTGGTCCTGTTCACTGCTTGTGCTTTATTTTTTTAAATTGCGAACGACCTGAGCGCCAGAGTAACTGAAACGGATATAGAAAATAAACGCGACAAAAGAGGGGGAAAATTAAGCGAGGTAAAAGCATAGAATGTTTTTTCATTCAAAAAAACTAAGCCTACTGTTCCAACCTGCCCTACTACTGAAAGTAGTTATTCAGAGTCTGATTTACACACAAAATGTTTTATTTTGCTTACTTGTTACTTTCTATGTTTGAAGTGTTCCATTTCAGCTCGGTGAAAAACTTGAAACACTTTATTTTTTTATATACACAATTGTGCTTCAAATAAAGACAAGCATTTCTCTACACCTCATGCTGTGTTCCAGGGACACTTTTAGCCCGTAAGTTACGAGCTGGAACTGGGAGTGAATCGGTCTGGTACGAGTACACGGGTAGTGAGTTGCGGGTTTGTTTGCCGTTCCAGGGCATTTTCACGGGTACAAGGTTGTGAAAACACGGGTTACGGGTTGCCTGGAACGCACCATTATTCACATTATATGAAAGTTATGGAGAGCGATAAAAGTTGATCTTATGGCGTTAAAAGCGACACAATGAAAAATTTGGTGCACCCAAATTTTGTGCTGGTGCACCTAAAAAAAAAAAAGTTAGGCGCACCAGTGCAACCAACGCATAAAGTTAGTCTGGAGCCCTGATTGATATCGCTCAGGTCCAACTCGCAACATAAAAATAAATCCACGTAAGTTTTAGTGATTTTAGGAGATAGGCCCTCACGTAAATTACAAATTGAAAAACTCATAGGCCTAGTTGGAAATGTAATACCTCGTCAGATGACGTTTATTACATTTTTAATGGCTTAATTTGGGCTAATTTCATTTACTACCTTCTAATACCTTTAACAACCCAGCGGAAACCCCGTTACATAATATGGTACATATGACGAAATGTAGAATCCATGATCACACCAAAATCTTTTTTTTTGCTTTACTAGCATAGTTGAGCTTCCCTCTAGTAGCATTGGTTAGCTCTTAATCGATTAATACTACCCTTGCTCAGCTTCCATTCTCCCACTTCTATCCCCGGATCGTGACTTACCCTCCAGTTACGTATTCTCTTCAGCCTGCTGGGCGTCTTCTCCAAGATCTGAAGGAACTCATGAGTCAGCTCTGCAAAACAATAGGAACATACTGTGAGATTAAGTTACCACGGTAGCAATTGATGGCATCACTTCAATTCGCCTTATTCACATAGCGGCCATCTTGGTTCCTTTTCAGCGGGGGAACTGATGTTGAATTCCACATTCAAGTCAAAGACCCTCAGGAAAGCAGTGTTTAATTAAATTAAGAGCCTGTTCTCATATCAGAAAACATCCTGGTACATGCATTAGTGTATATCAGGTAGGGATGCACCGAAATGAAAATTCTTGGCCGAAACCGAAAATGAAGAAACCAAGGCCGAAAACCGAAACACTGAAAGAAATTATTATGACAATTATTAGTACCATTTAGGGTTGCCGCGGTATACGGTGGTAGGTTAAAAGTTCGGCAGTTTGTCTTTGCACCGTTTTATTTTTGATGTGTTTTTTCATAAAAAAAATAAATTTATACAAACCTATTGGATAGGCTACCTAATAAAGCGTTGGAACACGCAAGCCCGGTAACCATAGCAACGCCGGTAAACAACCCCCGCAAAGCCCAATCCCTACGAGAGCTCCCCGCGCTACGACCATCCGGAGGCGCACAGAGCTTTTGGCTGGGATATTATATATAAAATTATATTATATATATAGAACGTTATAAGACGCTGTCACCGAGAATTGGCGCGCTGCCAGACGCCGTCACCGAGTGTGAGACGAGAGTCGACGGAGAAGATGGCGGTTGACCTAGTTTCAAAGTTTATACCGTTTATACTCGGTAATACAACCCTAGTACCATTGCATTTTTGGCTATGACTGTTTACTAACTTCAATAAAATCAAGGCATTGCCATTTTTGCAAATCGCTATACGTGGGTCTTTCTCAGAAACATTGACAAACGTCCACAGCGCAGACATATTGGCGCTTATCCAGACAAGCGTGTGCTGGCCGCGCTTCTTGTTTGCGTCATCAAAAATTTCTGTTTCAGCCGTATTGTTTCGGTGATAATTTTTTTTCGGTGGCCGGAAATTCGGTGCATCCCTAATATCAGGGATGCTAATCCTAGGCCTGTCACGATAATACATTTTTCTGGGCGATTAATTGCCCCAGAAATTAGCTTACGTCTCAGGAGATCCCCGCCCTCCTCGTATCTGTAACCTGTGCTCTCTCTCCACAGGCTGACCCGAGAATGCCGTGTGACGCCGCAGACGCAACTTCCGGGTAGCCGGCTTGGTTTGTTTGGTTTGATTAGCAGGACGCTTAGCGTCGACCTGCTATCTCGGTTTGTATCTATTTTTCGGTATTTATATCTGCGACCTGTTCTGCATACTCTATTGTATACGCTGTTTCCTCGCTGGAGCTCCGTCTGCATCAACCACGGTAAGCATGGATTCCGGTTGTTCTTGCTCTGCCTTTCTCATGGATAAGATAGCTCTGTTAGAGAGACGTATCTGTCAGTTAGAGGATGAAGGGGTAGCAAGCATAAAGAAAACAGATACTCCAGAAAGTATAGAGAAGAGACCCGCCAGGCGGACTCGTGGAGCTAACGCTATCGTTAGCAGTGACTCCGTCAAGGCAATCCTGTCGTCAGCACCACTTGCGAGGCAGGTTGCTGTCAGTACCCTGCCTCGCAAGTCCTTTTCGGGGGTAGAAACGCTAGTCATAGGTGACTGTTACACGTAAAGGTAGACTACACTCGCCAGCGAAGGTTATTTGCCTACCTGGGGCCAGGGCTCCCGACATTGAAGCTAATCTTAGGGTGCCGACATGCGGTCAGACCACATACGGAGTTAGATTAGATGCACCAAACACCGACACTAGTTTCGATAACATTGTAGTTCATGTCGGCACCAACGATGCTAGGACAAGACAAATTGAGGTCACAAAAAGTAACATAGCTAGGCTCTAACTGGCCCTCCCTGTGGGGTCGCCCTGGTGTGCTCATGAGAGACTGCCTACACCCTACTGGGTTAGGCGCCTCAATTATGTCAAAAAACATAGATGTCTAAGCCAGGCGTGACTCATCCACTCACAGCACGCTGGGCGGCAGGAGTTTAGCAAACCTGCTAGCAACATGATAGTTTACGTTGCAGTCTAGAACAGCAGATGGGTTAGCTGAACCAGTATCTATTGCAACAAACATTTCAGAGCTGAGTGTTAACCGGAATCCCTCCGAAATTAACGCTGTACCTACATGTACGGTGGTGCAAAATTGCATGTCAAATCGCATGACAGAGCTGAGTGTTAACCGGACTCCCTCTGAAATTAACGCTGTACCTATATGTACGGTCGTGCAAAAATGCATGTCATACCGCATGTCAAACCGCATGTCAACTCTTTCAGAACCGAGTTTTAACCGGACTCCCTCTGAAATTAACACTGTACCTATATGTACGGTGGTGCGGCCTCGCACTGTCTCGAGGTGTAAAACCCGCAGGCGAGGCCCGCGACCAGTATGTCGAACTCTCGCGAACCCACTGATCGCCTCAGAGCTGAGTGTTCACCAGACTCCCTCTGAAAATAATAAAATGGAAGCACTCAGAATAGGGTTCATGAACTTAAGGTCGCTTTCATCTAAAGCGCTCTTGGTCCATGATCTAATTATTGATTAAAAGGTCGACATACTGAGCCTTTGTGAAACCTGGTTAAAACCAGATGAGTTTCTAGCCCTAAACGAAGCTACTCCACCCCATTAGGTTAGCACCCAAGTATCTAGAGAAGTTAAGAAAGGTGGTGGAGTAGCCCTGATATCTAATTCTAAGCTTAATTTAAAGCCTAAGAATAGATATATATTCAGATCCTTTGAGGTGCTTGCGTCTGCACCTCAGCTACCCGAGAAGCGAAAGGAGTTCCAGACTCTTTCGTTTTAGCTGTAGTATACCGTCCCTTAGGACCGTATTCACCTTTTGTGGATGAGTTTTCTGACTTTGCAGCTGATCTGGCTACATACTCAGACAATATTTTGCTTATTGGGGATTTCAACATTCATGTGAATAACCCATCTGATGCCCTCGCAAGGGCTTTTCTGTCCATTACAGATACGCTTGGCTCAGAGATGGAAATTAACTTTTTTTGCCCACCAGCCACTGTGGCAGGTAGATTAAAAAATCTACCAGCCACTCATCTTTTTTACCAGCCACTTTTTATGCGCTATATATTTTTTTAATATATGCGTACATTTTAAACAAATTGACATGTTAACAATAAAACAACATGCATGGCTACACCATCATAAGTCAATCTAATTAGTGCCTGAATACAAATGTGTCCACAGACATGGTAACTAACGTATGATAGTAAGCATTATTGGCCCTTAACACTAATATTCAGAAAAAACATTGCCTCAAAAGGCTATTGGCCTATTGGCTAGCAGAGGCATATACTTGAACTTTATACCCTGAACTTTTAAACGTTGCAAACGTGCAAAAACATAATTATATATTTATGTACCATTCAGTCCAATGCTGGAAATATATCTGTGGCATTCAGTAGGCCAATGCTGTGATAAAATATGTAAAGTATGACCAAGTGTTTCTTTATGTTCAATAGATAGAACGTTATCAATCCCCTGTGGGAGAAATTTGTTAATGTTTGTCTCTATAAAACAATAATGATAAAAAAATAAATACACGACGGTAACTGCGTCAAGTCAAACCGTCCAATCTGAAGGCTCTACTTAACCACGCCCCCTACTCACTTCCTCCAATGCAAAGCGAACAGAACTGAGTAGGGGAGGGCGTAGCATAACTAGTTTGCGAACGACCCAAAGAAACGCAACGCAAATACAATGAGAACATTTATGAGGCTTTAATAAAATCCCGGACGATTTTGAAATTCCGCCACACTTTTTAAAAGTGTCTCAAAAGGAGGGCATGTCCGGGCAAAAGACGACGTCTGGTTACCCTACGTACGGGAAACCCATTTGATTCCTACCTGTAACACTGTTTAATAGCGGCCCAAATTGGTGGGCGCTATCCTGGTAATTTCTCTGCGTGAGAAATACGAAGTGTGGCGTGTGAGCGTGTGCATGGGTTGAATTGCGTGTGTCAAACGCCGAATGCGTGAGACTTGAGAGCCTGTTACTGGTATATTTTCCCGGATGCCGGACAGTTGCAGTTCAGCAAAAGAGGTGTAGAAGAAGAAGGGATGTTGACTAATGGTTGTCGAACTGCACAGCGCCGTATAACGATTATTAAATATGCAAATTTGATCGGACCTTACTGGAAAGTATTACCCGACACAGTGGCGGGTAAAGTGACACAATTCACCCGCCACCATACAAATCCACCCGCAAATGGCGGGTGGCGGGTGTTAATTTCCATCCCTGGCTTGGCTTCAAACAGCTCGTCCAGCACCCAACCCACATCGGTGGAAACACGCTGGATCTCGTTCTGACCCGCGGTGTAGACATTTCACAGCTAGTGGTCTCTTCCTACACCTCAGCTTTATCACTTTCCAGGTGGTGGTATCCTGCCCCTGCGACGATCAGCAAGCTACTTTCAGCTGTCGCCGCATCACACCTGCAACCATTACAGCTATGGCAGATAAGTTATCTGGTTCACTTGCACCTCTTTGTAACTATAGTGGTTCTGTGGAGTGCCTTACTGATGACCTCAACATTGCCTTGTCTGCTGCCATTGATTCAGTTGCTCCGATCGTCACTAAAAAACAAACATTGAAAAAACCAGCCCCCTGGTTTAATGCAGAAACGCGCACTCTGAAGCGAAGCTGCAGGATCCTTGAACGCAAATGGCTCGCGACTAAACTTGGTCTTTCATCTTGCATGGCATAACAGTCTGCTCACCTATAAGGGTACGCTGACTACTGCCAGGGACGCCTACTTTTCCAGTATCATCAACTTGAATAGAAACAATGCCAAGTTTCTTTTTGACACGGTTAGGAGTCTGACTCCTCGATCGTGGCAGGTGAATTCATGGATTTCTTTGAGAATAAGATTCAATCAATTAAAGAGGAAATTGATGCTTGCCGCGAGGCTTGTCCTACACATCCTGTGGGGCAGGATGGGAACTCTGACGCAACTCTCCTGAGTTCAAGGCAATTCCTTTGGTGGAACTTGAAAGGGTGATAAAGGCATCAAAGCCAACAACTTGTATGTTGGATCCTCTCCCTTCCAGGGTTCTCAAGGAACTCCTTCCCACGGTGTGGCCTGCAATCCTCTCGCTTATGAATCTCTTGTTTTCAACAGGAATTGTTCCCTCCAATTTCAAGGCTGCGGTGATAAAACCGCTACTCAAAAAGCCTGGCCTAGATCCTGAATTAGTCAGGAACTATCGGCCAATAACTTCCTTCTTTCACTGCCGAAGGTTAAAAAGAAATCGGCTGGACAGAGCGTTTGCCTATCGAGCCCCCTTCCTATGGAATAGGCTGCCATCAGTGATCAGGGAAGCTGACTCTGTGGAGCTATTCAAAGGAAAGCTCAAAACGTACCTCTACAATCTTGCATTTGGAACATAGGAGTGTGAAAACGACAGATGCGAAGTGAAGACCACTCTGTTTGCTTGTGCTTTTGTTATTACAGTATAGATTCCCTCCATGTACTTTTCCGTTCTAATTCACTATTCTGTCTGTTCTAGCGTGTTGCGGGTACTGGACTGGATGCCTGGACTCTCCTCATGGATAACCGGCCAGAACCCCATCACCATTTTAATATGATGTGCATGTATCTACCTGTATGTCAATTGTGGCACCCATTGCACTCCTGACCATCCCTGGAAGAAGGGATCCCCTACTATGCGTTTCTTCTCAAGATTTCTTCTTTGCTGATTTCAAGGGAGTTTTTTCTTGCCCGTGTGGGGGCATGGGTAAAGGGGGGTGTCATAAATATTTGGCCTGTTAAGCCCTTTGAGACTAATGGTGATTAAGGGCTATACAAATAAAATTGAAATTATTGCGATTAGCGATAATATTGCAGTTTTTCAACTAATATAAGGATAATGGCATAATAATGCGAGTACACCCTTTCGAAGATCAATAAACTTGTATTTTTAAAGAACACTGGAACTGGACGTCTGGAAGACATTTAAAATATCCAGAATAAATTAACAAAACAGCGAAAAACAATAAAATGGACAGTCTATTTTAACAAAAAATGTTCCGAGGGGGTTTTCTCGTTGTGCCCTGTAATTATGAGCCCGATTTCAACCCGACATTTGTTACTTAGGCCTACTCTGCTAAATATATATATAAATATATATAATTAATAGAACGCCGGTCATTATCAGGAAAATAAGCCTCGACAGGGTGAACAGGACACCGATGCGGAGGTGTCGTGCTTGGCCCTGAAAGGGCTTATTTTCGATAATGCCCAACGACGTTCTATACATTTTCCCGCTTATACATAGCTACTTGCCATGACGAAAAAATAACTTCACATGGCGTGTCTTTTCACAATTTATTCGTTAGCAGTATTCGTAGTGTTGATCAGCAGAGAAATAGTCTGCCAAAGACGTTGACGTTGTTTAGCAACCGTAGACGCTGGGGTTGACGAGTTACCAGACTAATATCTATGCAAGTGAACGGAGCGCTCCACGGCATTGAGAAGACCCGTGTATTAAAGGCCCATAATATTTCTGTTTATGGCATAGATTTCTTCTCAGATAAGGCCAATAAAGCAATGATTTAAAAAAAAGTGCGATTGGAAATTATTGCGGCCGGCAAAAAATTATCGCTCATTTTAATTATTGCGCAATTAATTCCTTTATTTCTTATCGCGACAGGCCTAGCTAATCCTGCCTTTTCCTTCTGCTGAGACTCCACTGATCAACAGACCAAACCATATCACAGGCTAAAACTAGCCGAACTAAGTCTTAGTTGTTTGTCAAAAGTTTTGCTTCATCGCATAAAACAGAAGAAATATGTCCATTGCCTTCAATCAGAATAAAATTTCCATCACCATCTAGTGGCCGTATGGTGCCACTGCGATTGTTTGGCATGATGTCATTTCATTCTATTCGCCAAGACCTTTCAATAGAGGGACCAAATATTAACATTGTACAATGGGTTCCCAATATATCCAACGGTTTGTGTCTTATCAAGATTAGTGACAAATTTGCATTGGATATACGTTTATATTTGGAGATTTCACCTAACCCTACCTCTAGTAAAAATCTGTATCTTTGCTATACTTCTCTATTGTCATCAATGTGTAGTACAATAATACCATGTTGTGCCATTACCCTATAGAAGTAAGTAGTTGGTAGCCTACTGCCGGGCTACCAACTGGTACTGGGTCAATATGTAGTACAATACATTGCGGCCCTATTAGTGCACAGTAAGTGGAACACCGATCCATGAACATCCTTTCTGTACCGACGGCGATATACTGTTTCACCTTCTTATGCCAAATGTACTTATTGTAAGTCGCTTTCAATAAAAGCAACTGCCAAATGCTCTAAATGTAAATTTATAGTATTACTACTAGGCTTAGGGCTGGGCGATAAACCGATTTTATCGATTAACTCGAGTGTGTAGCACACGTCGACTTGTTTAAATGAAAATCGGTTTTCTCTTCAACATCCGCCAACCCTTCCCTCTCAGCTCCCGTAGTTCGGAATTGGCTCAGCCCTCCCCCCGCACAGAGCGCGCATTTACCAAGGTGATACACAAACATGGCAGCAACCGGGAGGGATATTTTCCTAAGAAAGGCAGTGTCATCCGTTATTTGGAATCGGTTCGCGAGGTCAAATTTAGACCAGACAACACCCCGCTGCAAAGTCTGTTCGAAGTCTGTTGCTAGCAAAGGCAGCAGTACGACAAATTTACTGCAGCCCCTCAGGCAAAGACATCGCACCGAATGGGAGAAATGTTGCGCGCAGCGGAATGAGAGACCGCGGCACCACAAGCACAGCCACTAAAATACAGACCACCATCACACAAACCTTTGCCAACTGCATCCCATATGAAAAGAATTCGCCCCGCTGGAAAAGCCATAACTGATGTGATCGCTATGTATATAGTAAGGTTGTACAATCGTCTACAAGCTTCCATCATCCGATAGCGCCCTCTCGTGATCGGGGGGGGGGGGGGGGGGGGGGAGACTTCATAATATTTTTATAATTATTATTTATAATAATTTATCACATTATAAAATGGCGATTTTATTTTTCAATGTTTTTCTTAAAAACGATAAGGATGGTCTTCCCCTTGGACCAGCGTGAGCCTCCGCTGATTTAAGTTTCGATACGTCGGTGCCTGTCATGATGACAGTCTCAATAGTGAAACCTACTGGCGCTGTTTAAGCAGCACATGTTACACAAAATGGAGGTTGTCTTAGTTAGTAAGACTACAGCAATTTCGCCCATCTGGATTTTTTTGGATTCAAGCCAAATGATAATGGTGAACCTAAAGACGTCAACCAGCCGATATGTCGGCTTTGTAAAAGGATGAATCCGGTGAAGGATTCCCAGACAACCAATTTACACGCTCATTTAGGAGTGCATCATCCGGCAGATCATGCTACTTTAGCTCCACGTGCCGCGGCCTCTGCTACAACCTCGCAGCAGCCCTCAATCCTGGGCGCCTTCTCGCGGGGAAACAAATACAAGTGAGACAGCCTTCGATGGAAGCAGTAGCTGTGTTCGAAATCGTTTCCTATCACAGATAGAGCACTATATAGGGTGCTTGCCATTTTGTAGTGGTGTTCGAATTCTCAGTGGTTCATTTCATGCACTATATAGTGCACTTAAAATACCCAAAATTCCCTACACGTTACTCCCGTGTACCAAAATGGAATGCGGTCGTGTTTTTCCGGAGGAGAAGAAGCTGAATAACTGCGAAAACTAATGGCTTACGTTTAGAAATGTTAACAATTTAATTGGAATTTAACATAGAAAATGTAACATTCAAAATTAATTTAAAAAAAAAATGATCAAGGAAATGTAGCATTCAACATCAATACAAGCTCCAGCTTTCCTCGTGAGTGCCCGGTTTGTTTAGATGATGTGGACGCATCTGTCTGCGTCACACAAATACCCGGCGCATTTACTGACGCAAATGACGCTTAGAAATGTTCAGCGTAGTGTCCAAATTCTCGTTTGTTCGTTCCCTATATAGTGCACTATATCATGAACACTATATAAGGAATAGTGAGGGAGTGAATAGGGAACGATTTCGAACACAGCAGCTAGTGTACCACAGCTATGACCCGGAAATGGTGCAGCGGGGTGTGATGTCATTTCGCCGTGCAAGCGTTTTTTTTCCGAGCCCCTCTCCCTCTCCTCTCGTAGCAGTGAGTGAATACGGCAGGTCAGCGCTACATAGTACGTTTCCACCTGTGCCAGTTAACTTAAATTACAATTTTGCGGGCCTTTTTAAGTTCTAAAAATAGCCACAAAAAAAAATGCTAAAAAAAAATTACGATTAATTATTCAAAAAATAATGATCGCCTTTTTATTGGCAACTTGAGACGATCGAATCCATCTATCATCGATAGTCGATAGATTCGACTATCGGCCCATCCCTAGTGTATAGCAAAGGATAAGGTCCCAATTTATACTCAAGAAAAGCCAGGCTTCATCAATATGCTAAAAGTTTTGGACCCCAAGTATGTGGTACCAAGCCGAAAAATATTCTCAGACGTAGCTTCCCCGAACTATATAATAGCACCAGACAACGGATCGCAAAGGAGTTGGAAGTGGTGTCCTTTTATTCTGCCACCACAGATTTATGGTGAAGTCGGACGATGCAACCATACAGTCTTACTGTGCACTTTATCAACAACGTTTGGACTCTGCGAAGCGTCTGCCTTCAAACGGCATACTTTCCAGAAGACCACACAGGTGAAATAATAGCCCAGGGGCTAAGAGATGCCTATAAATCATGGAACCTTGCCGAAGACACTCATTTGCATGACTACTGATAGCGGCAGCAACTTGATCAAAGCTCTGAAGGACAATGCGTGGCCCAAGCTCCAGTGCTTTGGACACAGATTGCACAATGCTATCTGGAAGTCTAACTAATGGCTATGAATCAAGTGACATTTCTTCCATTCTCAAGACAATTAATGCATCATGTAATTAATACAAGCAAATATTTTGACAAAATGTGTATTTAAATCTTGAAAACACCTCGGGATGTATCTATCTAAAATATGGCTATGAATCAAGGGATATTTTTTTTTATCCTCAAGACAATGAATGCATCATGTAATTAATACATTATATCAAGCCAATCTTTGGACAAAATGTGTATTTAAATCATGAATTTCCCTCTCTGTGTGCGTGCGCATTCATATTTTGCAGAAATTGTAGCATGAAAACAAGTTTGTGAATGTAGTGGTATCACTAAAATGTGTTTTGATATATGTATTCTTCATTGACTACAGAGAATTGTGTGACGGACCCATGGATAGTTTGTGCTATCGGGGTATGCACAAACTATCTTACAGCTGGAAAAGAAGAGACATGACTGAAGTACAGGCAGAGCTTTGTCTACACACTCATCAGCAGATAACAGAGTACCCGACCAGATGGGGTACACGCCAAAGAATGATAGAGATTTCTCGAGCAAGAGAAGGCTCTAGTCCGTGTCCTGGATTCGGACAAGAAAAGTTGCCATCTTGTGCCCAATTGGAAAGATCTTGAGTCGATAAAGCAGTAAAATCCCTCCAAGAATTCACTGATGCACTCTCCGGGGAGTCTTATGTCAGTGTTTCCAACATTAAACCAGTGCTTCATCTGTTCCAAACCAGTCTCCTACAGCCAGAGGAGGAAGACACAGAGCTCACGAAAACAATAACCGATAAAAATGACCCAGACAATGTGGAACAGGTCAAAAAAAAAAGCTGTTGCTGAGCTGATGTCTCCTGCCAATAACAGCACACCACAGCAGCCTTGCACGACTGCACAGTTGCGCCAAGAAGATGCAGCCTCCAACCAAGAAGATGACTTTAGCAGCCTTCTTCAAAAATAATGCAGTGTCATCTCCCAACTAGTCAGAGGAAGAAAAGATAAGGGCTGAAATCCAACTTATTGACCCCTGACGTGGACCCAGACACCAATCCTCTCGAGTGGTGGAAGCGCCAGCAACCGAATTTTCCTAGGCTAGGTGTCCTGGCAAAAAAATACCTCTCAATCACAGCAACTAGTGCACCGTCAGAGAGGGTTTTCAGTGTAGGGGGGAGGCATTGTTACATGCCACTGGGCATGTCTAAAGCCAGAGGTTGTAGACAGGCTAGTCTTCCTGGCTAAAAATGTTTAAAGAAGCGCATGTTCCAACTTAAAAAAGCACCGTATGCTCTCATGCACTGATTTAACGCTTTGTTGAATGTTATGTTGGCACTTCATCAGAACTACCTTTTATCAATATTAATATTTTATGTGTACAGAAATATTTTATTTTATGTTATATGTTACACTGTTTACAATGGCAGGGCCTGCCATAATGCCTTTTTGGCTAGTTATTCTTGATTGCACTTAAACCTCAAGGGGGGAAATCAAAATAATAAATATAAATATATATTTTCGGAGCAACTAATTATTTGTCCTGATATAATTTGGGGGGGGGGGGGGGGGGGGGGTTGGTAAATCGATTTAAATCGGATATCTGAATTATTGTGAAAAAAATCGGAGATTTTCTTTTAGGCCATATCACCCAGCCCCAACTAGGCTACCAACTGATATTTCATTTGGTGGGATTCACTCCAAAGAAAACGACATCTATTTGAGGCCATAATAATATCTTCCTCTTACCGTGTTCTAGCTTTCTACTCCGACCAGGTAGATTAGGTCGATTTTTAAGCACAACAATCACACAGGCTTTCTTACAGCACCAAGATGACATATAACAGACCTTGAAGTTGTAGAGAAATACTCCATTTATTTTCTGTTTGTTATTTTCAGTCATCACTGATTATCCTGATGATTAACGGTAATGGCAAAAAAAAGTTCTTAAGTTTACAACATAGGTTTAAGTGATGTCATAAGGTTAGGATACAAAACTAATATACTTGATTGTTTGACTATTTGGGGCCAAGTTGGCTCCTGAGTGGGCAACGGATATGAGACAATTTCGACATCTTCAGATAATTAAGAAGCTGATTGGAGGCAATAAGTGTCCACCAAAAGTACCCGGAACCTTATTCCCTAAAAGTACTTTTAGAATCTAATGGCGAGTTTCCACCGAGCGGTTCGCTATGGTTAGGTGCAGTAAGGTTTGCGTTTTCCACTGCCAAAAGTGGACGAGGTCCCACTTTTCCCAAAATGAAATACTCGCAAGGTATATCTGGGTGACGGCGAAAGCTTCGCTTATTGAAGAAAATTTTGCGCAAAAGTTTGCCACACTTTTTGGACGTCCACATTTGTGCTCCGTTTAATGCGTCACAATCTTCTTTTTCATTGAATGAATTAGTAGGCTACACTGTGTCCGTCTGCTATAATGTCACAATGCTTACGGAGCGGCCGAGGCTATTGCCATCCGGCTAAAATCCCGCCCTACCATAAGGGTACTGTGAAAGCACCTAGCCGTGACACACCTAATCTTACCGAAGGTTCCTTGGCCCATTCAACCGTGGTCAAAAGACCAGCGACGATTAGCCAAATTAGGGTCATTTTAGATCTGGCACATAACGAATAAAAGCGCAACAAATTTAGAGAAAAATACAACAACCGGCTGCCACAAGAGTTACAACCCAGAAAGTACCATTACAAGAAATAACTCTGCAACCTCACTGCCAAAGAAATACAGTCTTTCAACCTGACAGCATTAAAACACCAAACATGCAATGAGCAGCAAAGAGCATTCCTAAGCCATGAGAAACACTAATTTACTTGAAGCCACATTTCGTTGAACTTCCGGGATTCTTCATTGATTAATAGTGTCACCTAGGGTAACGGTACACAAAAGTCACGGTTCGGTATGTGTCTTGTTTTTTAAGTCACGGTACTGTACCGGACGGTACGGTTCAGTTAAGGGGAAAATTAAAAAAAAACCTTGTTTGGCAACAATGGAGAATGGCCGTAGATCAGCAGCAATGGAAACACCAATAGACTTGGTTATGGCATTTTCCCATTCTGAATTCCCAGACAGGGGTTGTTGAAATAGTGACGTGAGCTGGGTTAGCACAGGCCGTTGTTTTTTTTTCACAGCAACGGTGATAGTAACAGCTGGAAGGTGCCTTTTTCAAATACGAGTGCATGTTAAAGTGCTGTAAGTAGACTAGGGCTGTCAACGAATATTCGAAGTTCGAATATTCGTTCGAAATGTATCCAAAAACGCGAATTCGAACGTGAAAATTAATATTCGAATGTGAAAAAACACTTCCGCGGTACAAGCGCCTCTATCTGCTTTGTGAATGAGCCTCTGTCTGTTCGCGATGTCCCTCATAATATTCGAATGTGAAAAAACACTCCCGCGGTACAAGTGTAACAGACTAGTATTGTGAAGAGCGAATGTATTTTATCCCCTCGGGGTTTCCGTACTTGGATATAGGTATTCCAGCTCGGCTATGCCATTCAATAAGCATCCGAAGTAGAGCTCAGGGAGCTAGTAGTCTGGCTGGTGAAAGCTGCTATAACGCAATGTTCTCGGCAAAGTCCGAGACAGCTTTTTTTTCATGAATCCGAACGGTGCGTAGTGCTGGCCCTTTCGCTGGCATGGTGGAAGGCGTAGGCGACATGCATTTTTTTCTTTATCGATTTTAATAGGCCTTCTCGATAAATGGTAAGCAAAGCAAGGAACGTTACCACTAGCATACTTTGTAACATTCAGAAGCGGGCGTCTTCTTCAGATTACTATAGTTTGCGCGCTTGCAGGTGTGGTGGTGAAATGCAAGCGATACAAAGATGTGGCTTTTCATGATTAGGCCTCCACGTTACTGGGCTGTTTATAGGATATATACAGGTGCTGGTCATATTATTAGAATATCATGAAAAAGTTGATTTATTTCATTAATTCCATTTAGAAAGTCAAACCTGTAGAATGTATACATTCATTCCAAACAGACTGATACATTATAAGTGTTTTTTGCCAAAAAGAAGATGATTATAGCTGACAACCAATGAAAACCCTAAATTCAACATCTCAGAAAATTAGAATATGGTGAAAAGGTCAGATATTGAAGACACATGGTGCCACACTCTAATTAGCTAACTAACTCAAAACACCTGGAAAAGCCTTTAAATTGTCTCTCGTTTTGATTCTGTATGACACACAATCATGGGGAAGACTGCTGACTTGACAACTGTCCAAAAGATGACCATTGATACTTTAAAGAAGGAGGGCAAGACACAAAAGGTCATTGCCAAAGAGGTTGGATGTTCCCAGAGCTCTGTGTCCAAGCACATTAATAGAGAGGCGAAGGGAAGAAAAAGATGTGGTAGAAAAGAGTGTACAAGCAAGAGGGATAAACGCGCCCTGGAGAGGATTGTCAAACAAAACCGATTCAAAAATGTGGGGGAGATCCACAAAGAGTGGACTGTAGCTGGAGTCAGTGCTTCAAGAAGCACCACACACCGACGTATGCAAGATATGGGCTTCAGCTGTCGCATTCCTCGTGTAAAGCCACTCTTGAATAAGAGACAACGTCAAAAGCGTCTCGCCTGGGCTCAAGACAAAAAGGACTGGACTGCTGCTGAGTGGTCCAAAGTTATGTTTTCAGATGAAAGTAAATTTTGTATCTCCTTTGGAAATCAAGGTCCCAGAGTCTGGAGGAAGACAGGAGAGGCACAGAATCCACGTTGCCTGAAGTCCAGTGTAAAATTTCCACAGTCAGTAATGGTCTGGGGTGCCATGTCATCTGCTGCTGTTGGTCCACTGTGTTTCCTGAGGTCCAGGGTCAATGCAGCAGTCTACCAGGAAGTTTTAGAACACTTTATGCTGCCTGCCGCGGACCAACTTTATGGAGGTGACGATTTCATTTTCCAACATGACTTGGCACCTGCACACAGTGCCAAATCTACCAGTACCTGGTTTAAGGACCATGGTATCCCTCTTCTTGATTGGCCTGCAAACTCACCTGACCTTAACCCCATAGAAAACCTATGGGGTATTGTGAAGCGGAAGATGCGAGATGCCAGACCCAACAATGCTGAAGAGCTGAAGGCCACTATTAAAGCAACCTGGGCTCTCATAACACCTGAGGAGTGCAACAGACTGGTCGACTCCATGCCACGCCGTATTGCTGCAGCAATTCAGGCAAAAGGAGCTGCAACTGAGTATTGATTGCCATACATGCTGAAACTTTCCATGTTCATACTTTTCAGTTGGCCCACATTTCTAAAAAATCATTTTTTGTACTAGTCGTAACTAATATTCTAATTTTCTGAGATACTGAATTTGGGATTTTCAGTAATTGTCAGTACTAATCATCCAAATTAAAAGAAATAAACATTTCAAATATATCACTCTGTGTGTAATGAATTGATATAATATGTAAGTTTCACGTTCTGAATATAATTACTGAAATAAATCAACTTTTTCATGATATTCTAATAATTTGACCAGCACCTGTATATATCCCACTAATTTGAACCATGGTTTTGTCGCATTATTGACATATTGACGGCAACTGCGTAAAATAGGCAACCAGATATTCGAATAGTTCGAATTCGTGATTTTTTTCCAAACGAACATTCGAATGTCATTTTTGAACAATTTTGACAGCCCTAAAGTAGACATGGGGAGCCCTCTCTGTAGCCGGAGAGCCTGTCGGAGACCCTCTCCGTAGCTTAATTGCGCATCCAATATTTTTTAACTATCCGTCAATGCAAAAGAGATGGCAAGGGCTGTAATTGGTCATCCAACAAAATCCTTCCCGCAAATAATTTCTCCGGTTTGAGTTTGCACCTTATTTACTTAGTACATTGTTTACTTTGCACATTAAAGACCAATAATACACAAAATAAGATTTAAGAAGCTTTGGAAGTTTATTTACAACCCTGCTTACATGGTTTGTAGTCAACATACAAGATCGATCGGGCGGCAAATTGCATTGCGTATCCGACATCCCGACGGAGAACTGCAAATGCTCGAGGGGTCTCCATAGTTACGGAGTCGGAGCAGTATATTTTGGTGAAACGGTCCGGTGGGAACTCTGACTCAAAGTTTAAATTCTGCATCGCAAAACAAGCCTTTACATTCGCCATATTGACGCTGTGTACGCCACATTTACGCATCGTGGTCCACCTCTTTAACCACCCAGAAGTGCATGTACCGTGACGGTTCGGTACAAATACGTGTATCGTTACACCCCTAGTGACACCGTATGATGTCTAATGTTATGGTGCTTACACACAGATCCACACACTACTAAACTATATCTTATGTTATGGTGCTTACACACTGACCAACACACTATTAAACCATACCTTCAGACCAGGTCTTATAATATGGTGCTTACACACTGACCTGGTTGGTATAGCAATATTTCAATAATTTTCAGACGAGACACTATCGTCAAGATCGATAGTTCATTTGCGTTGAAAGTACAGCGCATTTGCTCCAAATAACAGCAGTTATTCTGTCCTACACCCAAATCAAGGATTGAGTTTGCAATCAGCAAGGCAGGTTAACGCGCACAGCGACGCAGGCAGGCTGGAATTGAAAGCACAGCGGCACCACCGATGTAGAATGACGAGTTGGAGTGCGGTAATGGAAACGATGTTATTGCGTCAACAAATATCGATCAATATCTTACATTTACATTCTGCCTGGAAATATAGAGATACGACTTTTGGTCCATATCGCTCAGCACCTAGACTGACCAACACAATATTAAACCATACCCTCAGACCATTTCTTATGGTGCTTACACACTGACCAACACACCACTTAAACATATCCTCAGCAGAAACACCAAACTTTAGAATGTGGTCCAAAGGCGATTCGCCATGTTTGCAAACGAAAACGTAATCGGACAACAGCCAACACCGACCACTTGTCTGGCACACATGCCTGATGTTGCCATTTGTTTGGGCCATGTCAGATCCAACCTTTACGCAAGCGAGATGTTTAAGGAGAGGGAGGCCTAACCATCAAGCAGCTGCAGCGTCACGGTTCGGTCCAGGTACTCCCACCAGTGCTTCCCGTCCATGGACACTGGGATCTCCCAGTTGGACCACTTGCATGCCAGGTGTATGCACACGCACGCGATCACCGTGGGCTTGTGCTGGAGGCAGAAGGTGGTGAGGTGCAAACTGTGGAGGGGGAGGAAGGGGGTAGAGTCAGTAAGTCATGGTAAGACGAGAGGCTAGAGGTGGGGGAGGTTGAGTCAGAGCATCTGTCAGAATCGGGTGGTGTATACATGAAACATGATAAGGAGCCGTAAGCAGTAAGACAGAAACTATGTTTCGTTTCAGATGTGGGCTCCAGTTTGTTTTTCCAAGTTACTTCATGAATTTGTTTGCTGAAAAAATGTCCACCAGCAATATTAAGTTTGGTTAAATATGAGTTGGCCAACCTTGAAAAGGATTTAACAAAAGTTGTGAAGATAAGGCAATTGGAAAATATGTTGCTTACACACACACACACACCACCCTTACCTTATGAAACGGTTACATTTGGGAAATGTACATACAAGATTTACTGGTCTGAGTGACGTTTCAGTAAAGTTAAATTCGCCCATGGCATCAACGGCAAAGAAATGCATTTATTTGACTACGTTAAATTTTTGGGGTGGTTTAAGGTTTTTCCGCAATTAGCGAATACAAATTCCTGTCCTATGCGAGTGTGTTTAATAAAAGTCAAATATATGATTTCCTCAATATTCGTTACATGTTAATTATTTGTGCCTTACTGAAACTAAGTGTTTCTCAACTCCCATTTCAACAAATGCATGCCGTTTCACAAAAAATAGAACATTCTAAAAACTAGCATACATTTAGCAGTTGAACATCCAACTATAAAGTGGTTAACTGATGTAAATGCATCATCATGGCACCTTGATTTGTCGCCAATACATGCTCTTATTTTAATTTAAGTGCCATCATTTAATTTAAGTACCATCATCAGACAATTCGAGAGTAAACGACAATATTTAATTCAAATAATTCAACTGAAGTCCCGAAACCTTGCAGTGCTTCTGTCTGAAACGTTGAGGCTTGAGAAAGACTTGTGGTTCAGTAGTACAAGTGATGAGGTTAACTTGGTCGCTACGTATTATTAGTTGAAATCTGCGAAATATTTCCCAAACTACATTGCAAATCAATGATGGGACCAAAATAATTGATTGTGAAATTAGGTAGTTGTGAAACAGATGTTTGTTCATACATATTCAGCGACTTAGTTTGCTAGAAAACAAAATTCTAAAAAAATCCCAAATTATACTGTGGTGTGATTGAAAGAAAACTGCGAAACCGGCCAGACCAGACACATCTAAGTAGATGCCATCATTTCCACACCAATAAAAAAAATGCAACGATGTTGAGCTTCTTTATCTTCTAGATAATCCTTTCCGGTTAGGGTATATTTACAATTACTGTATACATAGTTTAAAGCTGTATATATATTATAGAAGTGAAGGTGCAGCCTAATTTGCAGTATAGTTTGGGGGTTCATATTTTGCTCTAGAAACAAAAAAGAATAAAGCAAATTGATTATCATTATTTTGTTAAAAAGACAAACATGTTACTCATACTTACCAGGGGAATCTCTAAGTTTACATCTTTTCAATCTTTAGTGGCAATCTAGGTTCAGGCTACCAATGTGTTATTGCTTTTTGCTTTAGACAAGGAGACCATGGCGATTTAGAGCACCACTACACTCCACAATGTGCATTCAACCCCTATGTGCCAACACAGATGCCCCTGCACAATACACCGCACACAGCGGCCTGGGCCTGGTACACCACACCCCCGCCCCCAGCCCCCCGGCTCGGGGTAAGCCTCGCCGGGGGTCGCAGGAGGTGAGTGGGTTCCAAAGGCCCGGCCGCTTCCGGGGCGTGTGACACAGGGAGGGGGACCCTGCAGTACAGGAAGCTATAGTGTGCCATCACAGTGCAATAAGGGGACAGGATAACCACCTGTTGGTAGCCATGAAATAGGAAGTCTGAGCCAAATCCTTGCTTGCTGTGGATAGGAAGAGAGACAGACTTTAGGAAAGGGGTGTCAAAAGAACAATTCTTGCAATATGTTAAGAGTCATATACAGCATATAACATATACAGCTTAACATTAAACAAATGGCTGTCCACCCAAGAGAGCAATGACACATGGTTGTTCATTTCTGGCACGATGTTACCAAACAAAGGGTTGGTTCATGCTATAAAATTTGAGACAGTCCTTTTTCAACTTATAAGCCAACTTCATGGCCCTTCATATCCAACAGGTCGTTACAGATGGACTTCATGATTATACGTTTCTTCTCGAACAAAATGCAAACAGAAATGAACTCTTGATCAAAAAGCGATGGTAACAATAATAATGTTACAAGGCGTCAGAGAGAAGGAAGTGTATACCTCGCACTAGCTGGGAACACCTCACTACATCCGTGTGTGGATGTTCAACTGTTATTTCAAAACCTGGAAAGATTCAAAAAAGCTGTTCAGCCATTTAGCATGCACAACCGCCCACGTACACGAGTACATGGAAGGGTTGGAATTAAATATACACATGACATGGTAGCCCAGGTACACCCTAATCCTCCACATGTTAGGGAGAAGGGGAGGACGCTCTTGTCATTATCCCTTCAAGTGTGTCAACATAGACATAAGCAACCAGACAGCCCTAGATAAGTGTTTTGGCACACGACACTAATCTGGTACCCCTTAAGATCTGGTTCAAGTTTGCCTCATTGGTAAACAATTAAGAGGCTTCATATCAAATACTTCCGTACCACCTCTTTAAACAAAAGTGGAAGATTCGTGGGTTAAAAATAAATGTACAGCACTACGGCCATGTTTCATACTCTGTAGTGTCCTCGTCCGTTTTAAACGCTGCTACTGCACATCTGGGTGGATTAGGTGATTTAAATCTTAACTATCCCCTTCTGGGGTGGACGCATGGTAAGAAAAGGGAATCAAGCTTGGTGCGGCCTGGCTTGGCAAGCCCTACTATAGGAGTCCCATGAAACCACGTTTTTAATTAATTTACATGATGTCCGTCAGATCAGTTGGTGTTAAAAGGTTGTGTAATTCTGTAGGCATGTAAACACTTATTGAGGGAGAGGTAACTGCTGCCTTCTTCAATTCCAAAATAATTCATTTATGAAAAATATGCAATGTATATATGAGGATAATCGTTGATACTTCCCCCTGGAGTAACGGCTCAACTACTGCAGAAGGGTGCAAACATTGATCAACGGTTACAAGACCACTTACCCAGTGTTTGCAGCACTATAGTTTCTAGCAACACAAGCTCCTGGGCTTGCTGGTGATAGGCCTAAAAGTCGATCAGATATGCAGGATCAGCCTCAACATATTTCATCAACAACACACAAACTGCCATGGTTCTCAACTTGGGAACAAGTCCTCAACAAATGACTGACTGTAAAACAAAAAAGTGTGTGGGGGGGATGTAGGTATGTGGGTTTGTGTATGGGGGGGGGGGGGGTGTTTACACATTTAGCCTTGGATACTGTGAGTTAACGTTAAGTATATATGAAGGAGGAGCAGCTGGAAGACTGGTGGTGGACTCACATTGCCCTTAGTGTCCAGCGGGGGGTCCTGCGGGTTCACGCACGCATGTGCTACTTTAATGACATGTTCAAGTTTCCTGGGCTGCTCCTCGACTTTAGCAGCGAGGAACAACGTGGTCTGAGAGATGATCTGGGGAGAGACGAGCCGACCATCGCGTTAGTCCATCTCAAAAGGTATCAGATAACCGAGGAGAACAACTAATGAGGCAATACTTACATTTCTGTGGAACTTGGTGAACGAATGGATCATATAAAACCTATGCATGTACACGATCGCAGTGTTGATGATCAACTGGGAGCTGTGGGGGAGGTTAAGGCATGATAATGACAGTAATAACATAATGACTTCAGTTAAGAAACCCAACGCTGCGGACAGTCATGAAGTGCTCATCTGAAGGTCTGCTAACCAAATCTGCGTCAGTAACTCCTTCAAATCGAGAGATCAAAATCCTACTCTAGCCTTTTTCCACACACACAATTACGTTTAACAAGCCCAGACGTTCATACATTCGTCGAATCCATCCATCGGCGTTACAAAAGAGTCAAAGGACAAAACAAAAGCCGGCTAACAGAGGCGGGCCGCTAGTCCTCACGGCTACTCTCAATACGGCTAAAACCACATCCGTAGCCACCGAATAGTGGTTATAAAACATACAATCAAACACGACAACGGTGTACACACACATTGTGTGGTGCTAAACGAGCAGATATATATTGGAGGCACAGCGGCTCATTTCTTCCGAGTGAGCCGAGAAGAAAAGAGCAGCGCGACCCGCGGTGATTAGCCAGCTAGCATGCTAGGTGGAAGCTAACTCCAAAGGGTCGCGTGATTAGCATGCTAGGCTAAAGGCTAACTCCGGCTGGGATACACGTTGAGTCTCTGGCCCATGTCTTGGATGAGGTTAGCGGCCTGCTGCCGGTAGGAGAGCTCCCGGTCGGACTCGACTCCGCATCGTCGGGACGGGGTGCTTTCGAGCTGCTCCCGGGAAAAGAGCCATTTCGACGAGGGTCCCCGGTGCACCGACATTACAACGCTCCCACATCAAGACCCGACGACGGAGACGGTGGCGAAGTTGACGGGACCCAGTGGCGGGGCGGCGGAAGCTGTGTTGGTTCCAACGCATGCGTGTTTGAGCGGGTGGGTTTCTGACTAACAGCGCCCCACGTGGCGGACGGACAGATGTTCGTGATTTTCGGTAATATTATTATGTGATATTATTTTAGTCAGTCTCAGAATTAATTAATTACACGTGCATTTTTCATGCGTTATAGGCAATTTCAGTGGATAATGATTGTTATTGTGTATATTTTCATTAATTGTGTTATTGTATTGTATTCTTTGAAAAGTTGATATGCTTTGAAACGTTTTCAAATTGCAAATCACGTAGCCTACATATGGAGGTAGATTTGTGTCTTTATTATGCAATCAAAAATAATAGGTTTGAGAGCAAAACTTTCCACACTGCAATCAAAAAATGTTTTATTGCAAGATAAATTAATGTGATAAAAAAATTAATGGGAATCCAAAAGTTTTGTTTGCAAACCCAAAAGTTTTGTTTGCAAATCCAAAAGTTTTGTTTGCGAATCCAAAAGTTTTGTTTGCGAATCAAAAAGCTTTGTTTGCGAATCCTAAAGTTTAGCTTGGGAATCCAAAAGCTTTGCTTGCTGTTGAGCTGAATCTCGTGGGCGGGACCTACACCGAAAGATGTAAGACACGTCTCTATTGGCCAGTCTCGATCGGAGTGACAGCTTGGCAACATCCGAAAAGCCGCTGCCCCCCGACCGCCTCCAGAAGCAGATTGTCGGCCTGACGGACAGGGTGTTCATTTGTGCCTCTCAATCCGTGGCGGCGGTCAACAACATCGCCCTGCTCTCCTCTGCCATGGTCTCCTTGTCGGCTGACAGGGAGGCCTACGGGATATTCAGGGCGCGCAAGCGCGCGCACGGGACAAGCTCATAAGGCGAAGCCTAGACGGCGTAGCCTACATGAAATAGAACTCCCTCTCTCGTTACTAACTGTGGATGTTGCCAAGCTGTCACTCCGATTGAGACTGGCCAATAGAGACGTGTCTTACATCTTTCGGCGTAGGTCCCGCCCCCCCAGATTCAGCTCAACAGCAAGCAAAGCTTTTGGATTCGCAAGCAAAACTTTAGGATTCGCAAGCAAAGCTTTTTGATTCGCAAACAAAACTTTTGGATTCGCAAACAAAACTTTTGGATTTGCAAACAAAACTTTTGGGTTTGCAAACAAAACTTTCGGATTCCCATTAATATTTTTTTTATCACATTAATTTATCTTGCAATAAAGCATTTTTTGATTGCAGTGTCGATAGTTTTGCTCTCAAATCAATTTTTTGATTGCAGTGTGGAAAGTTTTGCTCTCAAACCTATTTTTTGATTGCAGTGTGAAAAGTTTTGCTCTCAAACCTATTATTTTTGATTGCATAATAAAGACACAAATCTACCTCCATACCTACATAATAGCGTTGTGCGTGCAAAGCCGCATTGGGCTTTTAAAGATTATTCCTTCTTGCACCGCAAATGCTTGGGAGCTACAAAGCATCGAAGACCAAACAGTGACATCTGGTGGTTAGAAGACATGATGGCGGCTGTTAATTCAACATTCCCGGACGAAGCCAAATGTCTATGGGGTCAGAACAGTCTCATTAATAATTCACAAATGTATTTTGTGATTGATATATAAATTACTCTCTTCTCACAAATACATTTCAATGCACACAAAAATGGATATCGGTATGTATAAAAGTACAATAAATCCATAAACAAAAGTAAGTTTCACAAACACATTTCTGATCCACACGCAAATGTGTCTTGTTTTAAATAAATGTGATATAAATCCATAAATATATGAATTAAATGAATTATTTGCTATTTTTATCAAAATGTATTTGGATGTTGTTACATTTAACTGTTAAACTTGAATTTACAAGACGCTTTTCATTTGTGAACTTGTCATTTGTGTGAACTGGGCCCAGTTCCCCGATAACGATGGATCTTCGCTCGTACGATCATTCTCACGATGGATCTTGCAATCCATCATCAATTTCTTGGGAGCGTTTCCCGAAACTCCTATTACAGTTTTTCTCAGTCGCATTGGTACAATTCTCAGATCAGAATTGAAATTCTCAAACTGTTCAATCTTCACATCATTGTGTCCCTGGTGCACATCAAAAAAGCAGTTTCTCATTTATTTTGAACAAGTTGCAAATGCTTTGGTACATTCATCTGCTCTTTCCTACATTATCAATTGCTTATCATGTTGATCAAAATGTATTGTAATGGGTCTCTATTGAATAGTCTCACCCCAAAAACATTTAGGCATTAGTTCATTGCATAAGTCTTTACTTGCAAAATGGTTGAACAAGTTGTCATAATAAGTGAAGCATATTTCTAAACATTTCCATTAGACTTTTTTTCTAAATCTTTCCTGAATTGGTAAATTGATACCAAGTGAATCTTGACCCTCTCTAAAGAAGGGAAATGTGTGAAGTCAGGGACGTGCACAGGGGGGTTGCTCAGGTTGCTTGGGCAACTGCCCATATGCCCTCCTTGACTCAGGTTGCCCTTCCGAGGAAATATTATTTTTTATTTATTTTTTATAATTTAATGGATGCAGAATTTCATGTAGGCCTAGATAAAAAAAATCGCCACTCGAAACATTTCATAAAGTTAGCGTAGCCTCATTCAATTCCGTTCGGGCAATGAGAGTGAAAGTCAGTAGGGGGAGGGCAAACTCTGACGCGCGGCAATAGCCGCTTTTGCCGCCTCCCCTCTGCCGCCCTTCCCTCATTGAAATGAATGGGGACGGCGAGTTGCCGCGCGGCGTGTGAAAGTTAGCTGCAGCGCTGCACGCGACCGGAACACCAGCACCTGTGAGACGACTGCCTTGATGTTGTCGGAAAAGGTGAATTTGAGATGTATAACAAACAAACAATCATCACGTTTTATGAAATGAATTACAATCTTCATAAATCCAGGCTCAGTTTGCCACGTAACGTTTTGCCTAAATAATCAGACAGCTAGCTAGCTTGCAGACAAGCAGCCCGTTATCACATAGTCTACACATTTTTTGGTAGGCAAACTATGCTACATGTCTGCTGATAGTTAGTTTCTAACATTTCGTTTTAACAAGAAGAATAAAAGATGGAAGTAATGCATCACATGAATTCTTTCATTCAAAATGGTTCATGCCTAAATCTTATCACTATTTTGGGTATTGTTTGTTATTGTTAAGTGAAGCCGAAATGCCCAGTGAAAAGAGGAGGATTCAGGAGAGAGAGAGACAACTAAAGGAGGCAGCAAAGAGGAGCACATCACTACCCTGTCCGAAATCCGAAATCAGTGTGGTCAAGAGCGGCTGTCTGACCTCCTCCTGCTGTCCATAGAGAAGGACATACCAATCGACAAAGAAGAGGTTCTGAAGGCTTCTCTTTTGAAGCTTTGCATTTTTAATATGTCAATTTGGAGAAACTTATCAGTGACTTGATAGGATGTTGTTTAATTATGTTTGTGTTCATGTTATGTTCTTCTTCTTCAAGTCATGTTTTTCTGCATTATCGTTAGTAGTAGTTATTTCAGTGTTTTGCTTATTTGTATTAATATATTAATGAAGACCCTTTTATTCTCAGTCCTTCATATAGCCTGTCAGAGCAACTGCCCCTCAAAATTCCTGTGCACGTCCCTGTGTGAAGTATATTAGATCACCCAACGATCAACCAGTTTACTGAAATAGCTCAAAGGTGCATCGCCTGAACCAGGAACTGGCAAGTATATATATAGCTGGAGCATAACACAATGTTACATTGTCTGACAATGGAAGGACGAGGAATTGGACAGGGTCAACAGCCAGAGAGAAGTAGAAGTAGAGGAAGAGGAGTGAGGCTGCGTGAGAATGAGAATTTGTGGCCCAACAGACAGGAACGTCAGGAGGTGTAGGAAGACTGCACTGTCATTCCTACAGCAATGCATGTACAGTTTACCCTAAGGAGATTTTCCTATGTTCTTATTTCTAGCAATGACATGGTCTGTCAACAAATTACAGTACAAACAGTCAAAGCGTAAATGTGAATCTTGTCCAGTCTCTTGCAATCAATCTCCCACATACACTAAGGTGTAACTTACAATTGACAATAATTGTCTTCAAAACTTCAGCCATAGTTTACATCAGAACATCCCTCCAGAGTACACTGTTATATTGACAACATGACTAAGAAATTTGACTGTCTTCCATACACAACGACACAAGGACTTGTCATTGTGATGGCAATGACATGTTCATTGACACAGATACTTTTGAGAAACAAACTAAGGATTTTGAGCAAGAGACTGGATTTTGCATGAAGTCCATGGTGTTTTGCTATTTGTACGAATTGTTTAGAGAAATGCACTTACTGTTTTGCAAATTTCAATTCTGATCTGAGAAATGTACCAAAGTGATTGAGAAAAACTGTAACATGAACTCGCATTCGCTGCACTCCCGACGTTCGTAGGATTGTACCAGTCCACTGACACGGTGCTGAAACGGGCTATGGCACAGGGGGGAGACGCAGGAATGTCGCAGGAAAATGGGGTTAAAAAGGGTTAAAATATCTCCCCATCAAGGCCAACCGCAGAGTAGCCAACAAAAAGAATAGAGTGCAATACTATGAATGCTTAAGATATTAAAACACAATTGATTAGGCCTAGGCCGACATATACTGTATATCAGTCCTAATCCTGAACGCACTGTGCATACATTTCCCCCCCTGAAATAATTCCATAATATAAAAATCCAAAATAGCTTGTGTGATAACTATCTATTTATCTTAATGTGCTGATTTCTGAAACTTTGCGCTGCAAAGAGCCGACTTTATCTGATTCCGCATACGGTTTCATTGATTGGCTCTCTAGTCAAGAATATTTGTAGACATTAAAAATGCAACGTTCCATTCATTCATTATGATTCAAACGCAGAGGCTAGGCATTGACACACAGCAATTGCTGACCCGATAAGAAGAGCTTGGTCTAGATCCTGCCCATATTGTTGGGCAGGATGAAGTAGGCTATAGGCAGGGTTCGAGTTATGCAAATGACAATTCCGCATGATCTGTACGCATAATGGTGAGACTGGAGTTCGGTATGGGTATAAAGTGATGCGTGGTATGTGGACGCATTTGCCCTCCACAGAAGTTAATGCTGGGTTTTGAGTATCATATGCACGCAAAATTGTCATTTGGCCTATGTACTGCACGCATTTCTAAAGTGTAAAACCGTGCGATCTGTACGCATATTGGTGAGACTGTGTTGAGTTATGATTCCATCTCTGTGGGAGACAGTACCGGCCTTGCGCTGAATTTCGACGGGGGGGGGGGGGGGGGGGGGGCAGATATAGGACTTAAATATGGGCTATTATGACACGTCTCTTCTCAATGCCGTGGAACGCTCCGTTCACTTGCATGGGCACTTCACAACAACGCCAGCTTCTTCGGTTGCTAAGCGACATCAACATCTTTGGCTAACTATTTCTCTGCTGATCAATATCAACACTACGAATGGTAACAAATAAATTGTAAAAAGACACCTTGTGAAGTTGAAGCAATTCAGGTCGAAGCACCTCCGATTCGCGTCGGTGTCCGGTTCGCCCTGTCTGGGCTTATTTTCCCGATAATGACCGGCGTTCTGTTATCCCACTTAACGTCAATATTACTCTGCATGTGGAAGGGAAAATAGCTTTACTTGTAATTACAATATCATGCTGCTGTATTTTCAGAGAACCCCACAGATATTTGAGTTTGCTGCTTTCATGGGTGTCAGACCTCTCTCTATGGGAGCTCAGCTCCCACTGGCTCCCACCTATCTCGAACCCTGGCTATAGGTCTTTTTACACTGCCGAGCTGGTTTGGTCGCAGCTTGGCACGCCCGGCGATTTCACCTTCTTATCTCAAGTTTCCTAACCGAGGGGGTCAAATCCCCCGTTCGTCACGGCGCAGGCTTTCTTGGTTCACTGGGGAAGGCGGGGCTGCGCACAGAGTCTCTGACCTCTGTAGAATAATTTGTATGATTGCAAACTCCCGAATGTTTTAATTTTTTTATGAATGAAAACACCCGCATGCAATAATGAGTTCACGTCTGAGGGTAGACTACAAACGCGATTAACTATGGTCAGGGTCAGGGATGTTCGTTACTGTCTAGAGACAGTGTCCAATAAATAGTGAACTTCATCACAGCCTCATCGAAGCGCCTACAGTGCTTAATGCAAACAATCGCAACAAAAAACGCCTGCAGAAATTCTCCGACACCCACTGGTCTCAGGATGATGCATATCTAGCCTATGTCTTCTGTCATTGATCAATATGAGGACATTTTAACCACGATGGTTGAATTAAAATCAGAGGGAGACAGCAAGTTCAGCTCAAAAGCGACCTTCCACATAAGAGCAATGGAATTATTTGATTTTATTATATGCCTTGGGACGTGGCGTTTGATCGGTAAATTTCGGCTGCGCATGTATTTTTGGAATTTTTAATTGCTGCAATAAATTATGTTGTTGTTGACTTCTAACATGTCTATCTTTGCTGTTTAAATCTAACAGTAGTCTATGAGTAATACATCACCGGTAACCACTGGTTTTGGTTGCGAAATTGCTCAAGCTGGGCATTCCGTGGTATTGGATGTGTTTTAATAAAACGCATCCAATACTAGGAATGTCCGCTGGTGACGCCACTGAGGCTATAGTAGGCTACGATGCTCTTGCCTCCTACGAGTATCCGAGTCCTCGTTAGCTACGAGCGTTCGTTACCAACGATGCTTTCAGGAAACGGAGTGAAAACTGTACGACGCTCGTACGACGCACTTCACGTCTGTGCATTCACACCAAACGCGACATTTGTCGCCCGTTCGCGTTGTCGCCAAGGTTTTGTCGCGCCACAAATCATAATCTGTCGCTGTGCAAGTTTTGGGCGAATTTGTCGCGCCACAACTTTTGGCCAACAACGGTGCTTCATGCCAATTCATTCTCAACCACGGCCGAGATAACCACCATTTTCGCGAGAGAAAACCGGCAACAAGTTTTGATTTGTCACGCCACACTTTCGCCGTGCACAGGCGAGCGCGTTCACGAGGATTTGTGGCACGACAAATTCGCTCGAGTTGAAATATTTTGACTTTGACTCGAATTTCGCGTGATGACAGCCAATCAGCGTTCAACAGCGTGGCCACTGAGTCACATGTGTAACGTAACAGCCAATCAGCGTTCAACCGTCAAACTCAGTGCACACTGGTGAACTGCAGCATGGAGGAGAAAGTGAATGTTGCCGTTTGGGACTCCCGGAGCTCTATATATAATATAATAGTATATAATATATTTGTATATATAATATCACGGCCAAAAGCTCTGTGCGCCTCCGGATGGCCGTAGCGTGGGGAGCTCTCATAGGGATTGGCCTTCGCAGGGTTTGTTTACCGGCGTTGCTATGCTTCCGGTCTTGTGTGTTCCAACGGTTTATTAGGTAGGCCTATCTAATAAATCTCTGTCTATTCAATACTTCATTCAATGCCTCTTCCGTGGTCATTACAATATTATGAATATACTGCGTCGGTACCTCCGACGTCTCTCCCTCTTCCACAAAAGGTAAAGACATTCAATGGTGGTTATCTTGTTGTGGCGCGACAAATTCGACAAAACTTGCACAGCGACAGATTATGATGTGTGGCGCGCAGTGTTGTTTTCGTCAGGCAAGACGAAAACGAAAATGACGTCGTCAGACCCCTTTTTCCCATGACGAAAATGAGACTAAGACGAACGTCACCAAAGCCATATAAAGACTAAAATGTGACGAAAAATGTAGACATTTTCGTCAGACGAGAACTAGACGAGACTAAATTGTTAGTGAGTGGACGAACAAAGTTTCAAAACATGCTTTTTTCCCGCCAACTATAATATGCGTGCAATGTCAATCAAGAGCTCAGACATCAGAAATGGAGCAGCCAGCTGCTTGTCCTACCAGTCACGCCCCCATCACACACTAAAAGCCTCGCTCGCGCGCAGCTGCGCCTGCACGCACACGGCACACACACACTCATACACTACAGAGAGAGGCTGGTGGACGAGGCACACACACACACTCATACACTACAGAGAGAGGCTGGTGGACGAGGCACACACACACACACACACCATGGCAGCAGCAGCGGTGCCGGGTGCGGGTGGTCGTAAAAAGAGGGATGATTTATGGTCCCACTTCAGATACAGTCCAAAGGCCAATGCAACAGAATGCCTTGTACGGGCAGTAGGGGGACAGGGAGCCGAGTCGAGCGACGGTCACGGAGACGAAGCCACGACCACAACTTCATGCTGCGGCTTCAAACTCACAGGAAAAAATACCACAAACCTCAAAAGGCACCTGAAGGCCAGCCATCCTGCTATTTTTGCGACCCAACCTTTTGAGTTTTCGTCGGACTAAAACTAGACTAAAACCTTTGGAGTTTTCGTCAGACTAAAACTAGACTAAAACCTTTTGAGTTTTCGTCAGACTAAAACTAGACTAAAACTTTCAAAGATAGAAATGACTAAAATGGGACTAAAACTAAGAAGCATTTCGTCAAAAAAACTAAGACTAAAACTAAATCTAAAATGCCTGCCAAAAACAACACTGGTGGCGTGACAAAATTTTGGCGACAACGCGAACGGGCGACAAATTTCGCGTTTGGTGTGAACGCACCGTGAGAGCACCCAGCGCTACGGCCATCCGCTACGGCCATCCTCGAGCGAAAGTGTGGCGCGACAAATCCAAACTTTCGAAAAAAAATTCGCCCGGTACGCGTCTCTACGTTCACTTTGTATGGGATCTTGTCTCCCCGTCGCGTTTGGCGTGAACGCACGATCCTTTCGGGAAACCGGGCCCAGTCCACACACAATTGCAAAACAGTTCACATATGAAAAGCGTCTTGTTAATTCAAGTTTAATAGTTTGTATATAAATGTAACAACATCCAAATACATTTTTGATGAGAATTGCATTTTTCTTTTTTAATTATAAATTATAAATTTCTACATTTATTTAAAACAAGACACATTTGTGTGTGGATCAGAAATGTGTTTGTGAAAATAATTTTTGATTATGGATTTATATTACATATATACATACCGATATCCATTTGTGCGTGCATTGAAATGTATTTGTGAGAAGAGAGTACTTTATATATAAATCACAAAATACATTTGTGAATCCTTCTCTGTGCATTCATTATTAATAAGACTGTTCTGACCCTATAAATGTCACTGACCCGACACTTTGGGATTAACAGAGGACAAAGTGTTTTGATCCCTTGTGAATAAAATCTCCATGTATGTTTTATAGGGCTGTCAAAATTAACGCGTTAACGCAGGATGATTAATTTGTTGAATTAACGCGTTAATTACTTTAACGCATTAAGGCATGCGCAAAATGACCCGCCCAATATTTCCCGCTCCAGCACTTGCCGCCGCTATTTGCCGCCGCTATTTGCCACTCTAGAGTTTTGACTGAGACACAAGATGGATACAGAACAGAAAGAAGTTGTTGGCCCTCTGGATGGAAAGTTTGAATATAAAAAAAACAAAGATGGAACACTTAAAGGGGTAGTTCGGAATTTTGGACATAGGGCCTGATTCCCAAGTGAGCTTTGGTATTCTTTATCACTGGAGACAGTTTTCAACCCATTTCATTCAGTCTTTCTAGTTGCAGAGTTCGCTCGTGCTAGGCTAGTGCACGTCAACGGGCAATGCTAGCCTGCTATTAAAAACAGTGTTACCCACTCCACAGTACACCCGAGGTAAATCAATTATAACGACAGACTATAAATTTAAATGTCTGTTTATAGAATAATGTTAGAAATAAAACCAACCTTGCATTGCATTGCATTTTGAGGGAATTGCTGGGTCACAGCAGCAGTGTTATATTCCTGGTAGTAGGCTACGGCAGCGGCGGACTGATACCTAGGTTACCGGCTCTAGTTTGTTTACCTGCCGCTGTCATTGCTACAAACGCAGAGTACAGTGAACGAAGGAATTCCATTAGCGTATTCAATTAACAAGATATGGCCACGTTTGGAGGACTTAGCGATGCATTTGCTTTTGAAGACGATTATGAGGAATGTGTTGTATCCAACCAACCGTACATGTACGAGCCGGTGTTTTGATGTCCTAGCCAGCAGCAACAAGCCACCGTTGAGTCCTTTCTAGATCTCGCACTGGAAATTGGTGGAAACTTTGTGGTGCCCATCTGTAGCGTATATTTCTACAATTTCTAAAAGCACACTGAACCACCATGTTGCCTTGTCGTTCAATTGCGCTTCTGTCCCACGCTTCTCTGTTTACGTTCTTCTGTCGTGATTCGGTTACAAAACTAACCGGCGCATAGTAAAATTCCACTTCTGCTGAGAAAGTAGTCCCTCGATGATTCATGCAATGCAAGGTTGGTTTTATTTCTAACATTATTCTATAAACAGACATTTAAATTTATAGTCTGTCGTTATAATTGATTTACCTCAGGTGTACTGTGGAGTGGGTAACACTGTTTTTAATAGCAGGCTAGCATTGCCCGTTGACGTGCGCTAGCCTAGCACCAGCGAACTCTGCAACTAGAAAGACTGAAATGGGTTGAAAACTGTCTCCAGTGATAAAGAATACCAAAGCTCACTTGGGAATCAGGCCCTATGTCCAAAATTCCGAACTACCCCTTTAATAAACAAGCAGTGATTTGCACACTCTGCAAGAAGGAGTTTTCGTTTCACCGAAGCACTTCCAGCCTAAAGTACCATATCAACGCTAAGCATGCGTTTGTCGGCTCTTCAAGTGTGGCAAGACCTGCCAACACCATGATCTGGATTCTTTCATGAATAAAAGAACATGCTAAATGCCTATATATCCACCTTCTGTCATTTATCTTTCCGTTCCTACAACAATATACAGAGAAATTCAGAAATTCTGGGCATATTTATGAATGGTAATTAATCGTGATTAATCGTGATTAATCCACAGCTACCCTGTGATTAATCAGTTAAAAAATTGTAATCTTTTGACAGCCCTAATGTTTTATTTAAACCTTGTTTGTCAGTGCTGCAAAATTTGATTGAATGCACTGCATCCAGAAAATAAAATGAATCTACCATAGCCGGTGTGTTGCTATCCTTGAATAAACATATCGTTGATGTTGACTCACCAGTGTTTCTGAATATTAGAATTGATATAATGACATTAGATTATATTAAATAATATATTGTAGTATAGTTCTTCCACCGACAACACTTGTAGTTGGAGGCGTGGTATCGTGACAGTCTATCAGCAGACGTCCGGGGTTCAATTCCCACATGTCATGCACTTCATCATTAGGCGATGCTCTATTATTGCAGTTACAACGATCAGTGCGGGTCGTATTTAAGACTATTAGCAATAAACCCAAACTTATCCGATACTCGTAAGTGCTTTCTTGGATTATCCATCACAGGCTGTTTTGAGTCGAGGCAATAGGAAAACTCGAAGCAATGTCGATGTTACTTCCGAGTCGAAAGTCGAAGATCTCCCAGCTTTCTTGTGGCATCTCTCGGAGGCACGCCTCCTTCCCCTGTCTTCTGCCGTTGGGTTATCCCTAGGCGTGTGCCGTAGCACTGAAAAATTTGTAATCCCCGCCCACCAACGGCGTGGGCCTCAATTACGTCCGCGTGCGGCGTGCCTCAACAACGTCCGCATTTCGCAGATATAGTCGGGCGCCGGCGGACGTTCTGCTCCCATTTTCTTCAGGACGATCCTGAAGCATACTGAAGTAAATAAATAGATATTATGGACTCAACGGCGAACGGCATCTGCAAGACATGTAACGCGGGTTACATCTTGCCGTATGGCGGCCATGAGGTGTGCGAGGGCTGCCTTGGGCATGAACATGCCGTCTTGGCGCTCTCGCCGCCATGCCTGTGTCGGCATTATGCTGCGCTGCCCAGACAGCGCGGAGCCGACACTGCCGCCGCCATTTCTGAACGGGCCGACGCCTTTACTGTCCTGCTCGACGATGCCCTCTCTCTCCTTGTGAGCTCGGAGTCAGACGACTCCGACCGCGACGAGGAGGGGGCGTCTCTCCCGGCTTCCCCTCTCCGAACGGAGAGGCCCGGGGCAGCAGCATTGCCCGTCTCTGCCGCCACCTCACTTCCAGTGGTTGGAGCTTTGGTGGCAGAGGTACCGGGCATTTTTTCGCCAGGGCAGCCGCAAACCTTGGCCTTTCAGTGCCCATGCCTCAGGGCCCCCAACGCCCGGACCAGCTCCGTGGCATCTGGGGGCTCGAGGCCGCGACACGCCCCGCCCGTCTCGACCCGATCTGGCCGATGTTTCCCGCCTTCAGCCCGTACTTAAGTGGGGCTGCGGCGGAGCCCGGGAGGCTCAGTGCCCCGGTGAAAACATTTATCCAGGTCACGAAGACGGATTGTCTGACAGACCGGGGTTACAGGGCGGTACCGCCGCTGGATCCCGCTCTGTGTGCTGTCTTTGGAGTGAATCCGGGGCTCAGCGACCGCTGCCCCACTCCCAAAGACCAGCTGACGGTCAAGCTTACAGACAGAGCGCATCGGTGTATGATGCAGCAAGAGGCTGTTATGAGTAACATCGCCCTGCTGGCGCATAACATCTCCACCATGGCGGTTGACCCTCATCGTCTGGCCAAACAGGCAGTCGACGTGGTCATCCTCTGCCTCTGCTCCACCGGCGCGGTGGCAGCGGCCCGGACAGCGGCATGGCAGCACCTCATACAGAGGAACCTGTGGCTACAGCAGACCCCGGGCATCCCTGAGCCGATGAGGCGGCAGTTACTGGAGTGCCCCATCAGCCCGGACATGCTGTTCGGGCCCCGTCTGTAATCTATGGTGGATGACATGCAGGCCGCTTCCGAGGAGGCAAAGAAATTCCGGAGACACGTCTCCCGCCCTCCGCCTCCACCCGGGCGGCAGCGCTCCGCTCCAAGCCCCCGTCGCCTCCATAGGCCCCCGGCAGTCACTGTCGCGGCGCCGCCGGCAGCTCCTCCTCCTGGCCCCCAGGCTTACCAGCCCCGCCCCCCCTACATCCCAGGCTACAGCGAGCGGCAAGCGAAGGCCCAGGGCAGCGGGCTCATGGGGCTATGTCCCGCCCCACAAGCGCCGCCGCAGGCAATTACGGGGCGAGGGAGAAGCGTGTGACAGCGAGAAACACCTCTTTACTAAAGACGGCTGTTTTTTCCCCACACAGTTAACGCCGGAGCCTACCGGCTCGGCCATAACTGTTTCGCACACATCTTCTGGTATGGGCGGGCCGTCAATACACCTCGTGTAATTGGTCGAGCCAGCCCTTCATTGATTTAAAAAAACCAACCTCGCCCTGCTTACCAGCCCCGCCCACCTCCATCGCAGGCGGCGGCGAGCGGCCAGCAAGAGCCTCGGACAGCGGGCTCATGGGGCTATGTCCCGCCCCACAAGCGTCGACTATTACGTGGCAAGGAAGGAGCGTGTGACAGCGGGGAACACCTCTTTACTAAAGACGACGGTTTTCTCCCCACACAGTGAACGCCGGAGCCTGCCGGCCCGGCCATAACTGTTTTACACGCATCTCCCACAACATATAGGCAGGCCGTCAATAAACCTTGTATTATTGATCGAGCCAGCCCTACATTACTTTCCCCTCACCACGTCATACCTGGCATGACACGTGGCGAGACGGCCGCTAAAACGAGCTCTCTGTCTACGAATGACACGCAGCTCGTTGATAGTGTCAGCAGTCTGCTGCCCAGTCACAGTGTTATTCCTCCTCGCGTCCCAACGCTCAGGAGAGAGTGGTGGGGAAAAAATTTGTATTTCAAATAGTGGGGGGGACATGTCCCCCCCGTCCCCCCCGTAATTGACGCCTATGAATAACACTCAATGGTTTCTCTCTCCCTCCTCATCAATCTGAGGAGGAGGCAACAGCCCATCTCTTGTGCCCTGTACGCGCGCTTGCCTGTCATGTGAAGCGCACGGAGGCTCTGCGCAAATCTCAACAGTTATTTGTGCATTACAGAGAACATTCCCAGGGCCTCCCCCTGACGAAACAACGGCTGTCGCATTGGCTGTGTGATGCTATCACACAGGCTTATGTGTCAGCGGGGGCAGAGCCGCCTGAGACTATCAGAGCTCACTCGACCAGAGGAATATCGTCCTCTGTCGCTCTGCAAAGAGGGATGCCTATGGAGGATATCTGCACAGCAGCCTCCTGGGCTTCCCCATGCTCTTTTATTAGGTTTTACCTAAGAGACATGTTGCGCCTCTCTATGACGCACTCAGTTCTAGGTGCTTTGTCAGAGTGAGTGTGATTGTGTGACTATTCCCCTCGCATATTAGACAATGTGAGGAGGAGTCAAATATTCATGCTGAGAGCTCTTGTGTCTTATCAGACACATTGGAGCGGCTCGTTGATGACGTGCCGTTAGACGCATGACGTATGTTATGCTACGTCTGACGCATGATACTAGCGCGTATGTAGCTGTGTTTCTGGTACTGATCGGGACCAATGAGGCATAGACTATATCGTGCTTCGCCCTTTAACCCAATAGCGATAGCCTTAAAAGGCGAAGCCTATACGACATAGAACGATAGTTACGTATTGTAACTCTAGATTCTATGAGTAAAGGCGCAGCCTTTTAAGTGTCGGCCTCATTGTCCTTTAAATAGCTGAAGAAAAGCTGTTTATTGGGAGCAGAACGTCCGCCGGCGCCCGACTATATCTGTGAAATGCGGACGTCGCTGAGGCACGCCGCACACGGACGTAATTGAGGCCCACGCTGTTGGTGGGCGGGGATTACAAATTTGTCAGTGCTACGGCTCACGCCTAGGGATAACCCAATAGCGATAGCCTTAAAAGGCTGCGCCTATACTCATAGAATCTAGAGTTACAATACGTAACTATCGTTTTAATATCCATCCGTCTCAGAGGTCCGAGGACGTTGCCTAGTAGCGACACGCACAAACACGCCCCTTTTCCTCAGACGGCGAACTCGCCATCTCGGTTGAACTCAGTGGTGACCGAGCAAAATTCCGAGACAGAATTCAAGATGGCTGCGCCCATTGTGACTTGAAGTATGAACTGTTTTCATTGTGCTTGGACCACTTGGTGGTTTAAATGGCAATTTCAATCACTCGTATTACTGCAATACCTTACTGCGTCCGTATCTCTGCCTATGGCCTATAGCCTACTTATTTTGGAGCGCCTGGTCCTCTGCCAATAATACCGCGACAACAGTGAAATAATAAAACGCTTGAAGTGTGGGCGTGGCATCAGATCCGAGATCCGAGTCGGTTCATAGAGAATACTCGAACGCAGCATTAATCTTTCGGAAAGCCTCCTTTCCTTAACCTTTGTGGAAAACGTCATCGGGTGAAGGAGGGATGAAAAGGTGCTTCCTTTCGAACATAGGAAATGACAGCACTGTTTAAAATGAATTAGACTCCACTCTTCCTAACCGACGTCATTGCGCAGCGGCGGGTATTGCCGACCTCAAGCGTCTCTAGTTTGAAACTACAATTTTCCGAAGATTGACTAAAACAAGTGCTCTTTGTTCCATGCGTTCTTGTCAAATTGATTTCAATCAGGTTATCGCCAACAGTGAGAATCACTTAGGTCGGACTTGGCCAACGGGAATATTTTAGGCCACTTGAATTGTCAGCCGTAGCCCAGGTTAGCATGCCGGTTTCGAAGGCAAGGCTGAGAGGGGTTACCCCCCCCTGAGGACGAGATTAGCATGGAGGGGATAAGGAAATCGCTTGACTTCATGTCGGCGGAGATCGTAAAAGTTGCCGCCCAGCAAAAGAAACAAAAAAAGAGTTATGTATGGTAATGAAGTCAAATGATATACACGTTATGGCTATATCTGAAACCCATCTTGACGCCTCTTTTGAGGATATTGAATTAGCTGTAGGGGGATAAAAACTATTTAGGATAGATAAAACAAGATATGGTGCAGGTGTAGCTGTGTATGTGCAGAATCACATTCCTGTTAAGTAAGAAATTATTTGATGATGGAGGCCCTGTGGATTCAGGTTCAACTCCCACAGACCAAACCAATACTAGTTGGGTGCTGCTAAAGACCACCTAGTGCCGATATAAAATACCTGGATTTAATCTGCGAGATGTTGGATAAATCTTGTGATGAAAACAGAGAGATATATTTTACTGGGGACACTAATATTGATTGGGCTAGCATGTGCCCGTTCAATAGAACTTGGCTTTACGGATCACAACTTAATCGCAATTAAAAGTAAAACCAAGCTCCCTAAAGCTCCTAGCTTGATTATACATAAAAGGGCTTTTAAACGTTTTAATGAGGCAAGCTTTATAGATGAAGTGAAGCATGTTAACTGGGAAACTGTGTGTCTTGAGGAGGATCCTGAAGCTGCTTTGAGTACATTCATGAGGTTATTTTTGCAGATTGCAGATAAGCATGCTCCTGTCAGAAAGACAACTGTCGCCCTGACAATGGCGCCCCCTGGATAGGGATTGAGCTCAAAGCACTCATGAAGCAACGTAACCATAGGCGTCGATTACGGGGGGGATGGGGGGGACGGGGGGGACATGTCCCCCCCACTATTTAAAATTCGAATTTTGCCCCCACCACTTTTAAAAATGTGCAAACCAATTGCGACTGAAAAAATCCCCACATACTCAACCGAAATCGTCAAGTCTAAAATCATGCGATAGGCGCGCACAAAGACATAATTTATTAGATAGGCCTACATAATAAACCGTTGGAACACACAAGACCGGAACCCATAGCAACGCCGTTAAACAAACCCTGAGAAGCCAAATCCCTATGAGAGCTCCCCGCGCTACGGAGGCGCACTGAGCTTTTGGCCGTGATATTATATATACAATTATATACAATCATATACTATTATATATAGAGCTCCGAGAGTCGCAAACGGCAACAATCACTTTCTCCTCCATGCTGCAGTTCACCCCGGACTGCACTGCACTGAGTTTGACGGTTGAACGCTGATTGGCTGTTACGTTACACATGTCACTCAGTTGCCACGATGTTGAACGCTGATTGGCTGTCATCACGCAAAATTCGTGTCAAACTTGAAATATTTCAACTTGAGCGAATTTGTCGCACCACAAATCCTCGTGAACGCGCTCGCCTGTGCACGGCGAAAGTGTGGCGCGACAAATCAAAACTTGTTGCCGGTTTTCTCTCGCGAAGAATTCGCCCCATACGCGTCTATACGTTCACTTTGTATGGGATCCTGTCGCCCCATCGCGTTTGGTGTGTACGCACAGTGAACGCACTGTAGAAGTTTCAAGACAGACAGCCAAAATTGACATTTTTATTCAGAAAATAGCCGGTCCTTTTGCTTCCTGTAAAAAGCATGTTTGTGACACTGGATAACGATATGGATACATCATCTAGCCTGCATGTGGAGGGCCACATAAGGTAAGAAATTGGTTTACGTAAACTTTGCTGCTGGTTCTGTTTGCTCGTGATGACCTGGCCCAGGGGTCGGCAACCTGCGGCTCCAGAGCCGCATGCGGCTCTTTAGCACCCCCCTTGTGGCTCCCTGGAGCTTTGCAAAAATGTGTGAAAATGGAAAAATACGTTTTTTTTTATTGTTGGTTTTTTGAATATGGTTTCTTAAGGGGTAAACATGACAAACATTTGTATGCTGTAAAAATTTACGTAGTTGTAAATATATTTAAAATACCTAATTTCAGAATGGCGCGCAATAGCAAAGTTACGTCCTAGCCTGCGACACAGCAAGTAAACAAACGGGTGTGAGTTAAGGGCCATGGATTTAAAAGGAAAAAAGAGGAAGATTGCCGATGAAAACAGAGGATTTAAGGAAGAATGGACTGAACTGTATGCGTTCATTGCCAATGCTGAAGGGTTGCCGGCATGTTTGATTTGCAATGAGAAGTTGTCGAATAACAAGAACAGCAATTTGGAGCGACATTTCCAGCTAAAGCACGCTAAATTTGCTGCCGATCACCCAGTTGGAACTGAGAGGAAAAGTGCAATTGCAGTGCTGGTGGAGAAATTTGAGGGCCGAAAAAACAGTTTCAAGAAGTGGATTGCATCTCCAAACTCTACTACTGCTGCGAGTTTTGTTGCAGCCCGGGAGATAGTAAAGCATGGAAAACCATTCACAGATGGCGAGTACATGAAGGATTCATTCATTAAAATGTCAAAGCACCTATTTTCGGACTCCAAAAACAAAACCGAGATCATTCAGAAAATTAAAGACATGCCTCTCTCCGCAAAAATAGTGAAGGAGAGGGCAATTAAAATGGCAAACAATATCACCGATCAGCAAATCAAGGACATCAATTCAGCTCCAGCTTTCTCAATTGCCTGTGATGAGTGGTGTGACGTGACGGATATCGAACAGACAGCTCTGCTATGCAGGTACATGAACTCTGATGGGCCGCAAGAAGAAATGATCGAATTGATACCACTAAAAGGCCAAACACGGGGGGAGGACATCTGCGACGCTGTGCTACAGTGTTTAAATGACAAAGGAATACACACTGGCCACCTGATTTCAGTCGCTACAGACGGTGCGCCGAGTATGAGAGGGTCGCAAAAGGGGTTTGTGACGTTACTACAGAAAGCATTGGATCGAGATCTGCTTGCATTCCATTGCATATTGCACCAAGAGGCGCTGTGTGCGCAAACATTCCCAGCGGAGTGTATTGAGGTGATGAACCATGTCATCCAAATTGTCAACAAAATACTTGCAAAAGCACTAAACCACCGCCAGTTCCGTGCATTGCTAGAGGAAGTTGAGAGCGAATATGCGGATCTCCTGCTGCACAACAAGGTCTGCTGGCTATCCAGGGGCGAAGTTTTGCGTCGCTTTGTTGCGTGTTTAGAGCACGTTAACACCTTTCTGAAAACCAAAAGCCTCAACTACCCACAACTGGACGACACAAATTGGCTGGAAAAACTGCATACCATGGTTGACATGACATGTCATCTAAACACGCTCAACAAAAGTCTCCAGGAGCGGGGAAACACTGCGCTTCAAATGCTGGAAGCCGTTTTGTCATTTGAGCGCAAGCTGACAGTATTGGCCAGGGATGTACAGCGAGGCACGCTCTCCCACTTCTCATCCCTGAGAGAGTTCAAAGACGCCCATCACGATCACAAACTCAATAGTGATTATTTGCAAGGTGCAATCGTTGACATGCAAGCTGCATTTGGGGGCAGATTTAGTGAATTCCGAAAGGAAAAGGTGACTCTGTCTTTCCCCGTCACACCCCTGGAAATTGACCCTTCCTTGCTGAAAACATTCCCAGGAATTGATCCAGCTGAGCTCGAAATGGAAATGGCCGATATAGCCGACAAAGAAATGTGGGTTGCCAAATTCAAACGTCTGACAGCAGAGCTTGAAGACGTCAGCCGCCAGAAAGCCCACGCTGCCCAAAGCCACAAGTGGAGCGAAATCGAAAGCCTCCCAACACCCGAGAAACTTGTGTTTGAAACATCTCAAGGGACTCAAGGGACGCAACCACATTGAACACAGAATACCAGGAGAGGGAGAGGAGAGAGGCTAACGTGGCTAACCTAGCGGCTAACAGTTAGCCTTTAGGCTACGAACGCCAGCGGCTATGCCCCCCAAGGTGGACTACAGTGAACTGAAGAAAGTCATTGATGCTCTAAGAGATGAGGTGGCTGCCGTGAAGGAGAAGCAGATCGAGATTCACAGACTGCTCGAGAAGTTGACCGCCATCGACACAGAACAAGTACAGAGATGAGAAAATCAGAGAGCTGGATGACAGGATGACGGATCTGGAGCAATATTCTCGGATCAATGATGTTATCATATCTGGGCTTCGCATCCGACCCCGGTCATTCGCACGAGCAGTGGCCACTAACAACGGGTCCCGGACAGAGCCAGAGGAGGAAGATGTGGCTTCTGCGGAGCAACAGGTGGTAGCCTTTCTACAGGCTAAGGACATCCACCTCGACTGCAGCCACATTGAGGCTTGTCACCCGCTGTCCATGAGGAAGCGCAAAACGGAGCGCACCAACGATAACAGAGATCAGCGACCCGACACCCCGAGAGTTATCCTGAGATTTACTAACAGAAAGCACAACATCGCACTGCTGAAGGAGTGGAAGAAGCTGAAGGGGACGGATGTTTACATGAACGAGCACCTGGTTAAACGCAATGCCAACATAGCAAAAGAAGCACGCGATCTGAGGAAAAACAAGAAGATTCAACAAACCTGGACGAGGAACTGCAAAGTGTTCATCAAACTCAACGGCGATACTCCAGAGGAGGCCAAAGTGATGGTCATCAGGAGCATCGAGGAGTTGGGCAAGTACTGACATGACATCTGTCTCACAACACGCTAAAGTGTCCACCACACCAGACACTGACGCTCTACATTCCAACACGCGCACTGTCAATTCACACCAATCCCAGGATGACATTACCCGTTTATCTGACTTGATTACTGATTACGAGCATGTTCAGCTGAAACCTTCTGAATACACAGATCACCAAACACAGGATATTGATCAAGATATAGACCCGGACAATAACTTTTTCTTCAACCTCAATGAGAACTGTCATTATTACACTAGTGAGCAGTTCAATGCAAAAATTGACTGTACTGGAAAACTGACAATAATTCACTTTAACAGCAGGCATTTGAGCAAAAATTTCCATGCAATCAAGGACTATTTACATACATTTGCCATTCCTTTTCACGTAATTGCTATATCTGAATCCTGGATCACTGAGGGGGAGGAGACCAACTATACTAGAGGGCTATGACTTGGTTAACATCAACAGACAAAATAAAGGAGGGGGAGGAGTGGGGATTTTCGTGATCAATGATTTACAATTTCACATAGTTGATGAAATGACAGTAACAATGGACAATGTACTGGAATGCATAACAATATAAATCTCTATGGAGAAATCAAAAAACATCATAATAAGCTGTATTTACAGAACCCCAGGGACAAGTATTGAAATCTTCATTAACTGGATTGACTCTATGTTCTCAAAGTTTAGCAACAAAGTTGTTTTTGTTTGCGGTGATTTTAATATTGACCTCCTAAATCCAAGTAACTACTCAGCCATTGATACTTTTATCAATACAATGTACAGTGTGAGCCTGTTTCCCAAAATCACCAGGCCCAGTAGAATCACCTCCTATTCTGCCACCCTAATTGACAACATTTTCACAAATCACATTGAAAATAAATCAGAGAGTGGTTTATTAATCAAGGACATCACTGACCATCTACCAGTTTTTGTGGTGTACAATGGTAATTACAAGATAACCAGGGCAGATAGGCCAAAACAGTACAAACGCACAAGGACGGAGGAATCCATCAAACTGTTAAATAACGACTTGGGGGAGCTGCAATGGGAGGTGGTATATGAAAAGGGTGATTCAAATAGTGCTTACGACACATTCATGAGGATTGTTAAGACACTGTATGATAAAAATTGTCCTGTGAAGGAGTGGAATTGCAAAAAGAATTACACCAGCTGTCCCTGGATCACTTTTTAAATGTCTGACGCTGAGTAACGGGGATTTTTTTTTTTAGCCTACTCATTTGCACTACCGTTTCATTTTTATAGTTGCAAGCTTAAACACATTCTGCGTGTTTAGCAGTCTGTTGATTGTTATTGAACAGGGAATTATATTGACGTTTGAAGAGAATTAACTTTCCACACTGTCTGAAAATAGCCTGAGGCTATATGCACTTTTTTTTGGGTTCTGGAGACCTAAAAATAAAAGATGACAACCAAAAATATGTATTTATTCTTGTATATCTATAATTTAATCAGTGCAACAAAACATAACACATTAATATTGTGATGGAAGTTAGGCTAAACTTGAAGCAGCATCTGGCCTATCGTACATGTACTGTAGTCACGTGGTGCGTAATTCTCTCCAGGATGCGCTGCAGGGAAAATAAACATTTAAAGGTGAATGCTAATTTTGTATATTGTAGCCAAGGCCTACTTTGTCATTTTAAAAGTAGGCATATAGCTTATGTAGGCTATGTTGCCTCATATAAGGCTTTTAGGTTTTTGCGGCTCCAGACAGGTATGTTTTGGTTTTTTTTTGGCCAAATATTGCTCTTTGAACGTTTTGGGTTGCCGACCCCTGACCTGGCCAAAGGTTACCCGCGGTCCTAAGCGATTGTGATCTGATTCTGGTTGGTGCTCCAGCTAGTATGCATTGTATATATAGATTGCAGCTAGTAGCAGCTACACACGGTGCGATTGCTATGCCAATGTGGTTATAGTTGTTTTGTCTGATTGAGATATGTGACGACTTGGAGCCTGGTAGGCCTATCCTGACATAAATATGTTCTCGCATAACCGGTGTGATTATCCTAAACTGTAGGGGATTTTATTTGCAGGCAATTTGCTTATGATGTTGTAACGAGTGAAGTCTACATTGGTCCTTCGCAAGTGTTTACTGGTGGTCAGGATTTGGCAGATGCAATTCTCCTCTGGGCGCTTTTTTTTTTCTTTTTTTAATGCAGCATAACCAGTAGCCCTTGCTCGTCTTCAAAAGGCTGATGCTCAGTACCTCGTTTCATTTCGTACCCCCTTTACAGTCTGGCATTGTTTGTCTGGTAAACTTTGTTGATGTCAAGATAAGTGTTAAAATGCCAACACTGTTCTTTGTCCTGTGCAGAGGCGGCGCCAGGGTAGGGCTTGGTTGGGCTATAGTCCAATCAAGAATTGTGTTAGCCCTACCGTTAGCCCTACCATAAAACAACCAAGAAAAGTGCGGAGTCCAACAGCGCCCCCACGTCGTAACGGCATTCAGGCAGCTGCAATGATAACTGTCACTGATCTGGGTTCATTAAGAGTCGGCCTCCAGCATCCGCCGTTATTATTAATCAACATGGACTGTGCTGTCCTGAGATCAGTGGGGAACCAGTCACTCCTGTGAGCGCGCTTTTAGTGTATGCTCGACACAGAGACAGTTTGGTTGAAATTTGAATTATCTTTGTTAGAAGCTACCTGGCTGTAGTAGTTAGCATTAGTGGCTTACAGTCATGTTATTAAGTTAACGTTAGTAAGCTGGTCAAAATTTATCATGGATAAATTTGTTTTTAAACGTCGTCGGACGGAAGAACAGATGGCGGTGGCGGGCGTTTTGGATAAAACTACGGACACACCGTTGACACCTGCGGGGGAAGACGACCACTCAGGTCCCGCGTCTCCCATGTGCCAGGCTCGGCCGGACAAAGATGAGCAAGAAGAAGAGGAGATGGAGCAGCAGGAGGAAGAGGACGAGGAAAGGAGCTGGCATGGTCAGCCACAGCCAACCACTGCCGGCATGGACACTGGCCATGATGCTAATGCTACCACTGACATTAGCAAACGACCTGGAGATGGACCGCAGCGCCCTATCAGGAAAAATTACCCTTCAAGGCTAATAGGTAACCAGCAGAGATCTTTCAATGCTACCTGGTTTGACACATACAGCTGGCTTGAATATTCAGTTGAGATGGACACAACTTTCTGCTTCGCCTGTCGACATTTTTTGGGTGGTGGTGGGCACCGGTTCCATTCAGAGCCGGCCTTTTCTAAAGGATACAAGAACTGGAAACACGCAACAGCAGCCCTTAAAAAACACAACGCAAGTGCGGCACACAAGTTCGCCATGGAGGCATGGGCTGAATTTAAACTGGCAACGACAGATGGCTCGAGATTAGGAAACATGATAGATGCGGGTCATTCAAAAATCGTAAAGGAAAACAGAGAGTATATGAGGGCTGTGGTTATGTCCCTACGTTACACTGCATGCCAAGGTATTGCTCAGCGAGGTCACCGAGAGGATGCAGAGTCAGAAAATAAGGGCAACTTTGTGGAGCTGCTGAACTTAATTGGTGAATTTGATCAGACAGTAGCAAAGAAACTGAAGGATAATCCAAGAAATGCTAAATACACACATAAAGACATTCAAAACGAGATTTTTGAGATTATGGCTGACATGGTCAGAAACAAAATAAGTGAAGAAACCCGAGAAGCAGAACATTTCGCCCTAATGGTTGACGAAAGCAAAGATATCCGTAAAACTGAACAGATTTCCATTGTTGTGCGGTATTTAAAAGGAGACAATTTGCGCGAGGAATTCCTACACTTCGCGCATGCAGATGGCCTGGTCGCCGACTCGCTCCTGAGAAGCATACAACAGACTCTATCACTGTCAAGTTGTCCGTGGTTTTTGCTGTTTTGTACTTTTTCCCCAACTTGAAAAAGGAACTGACATCTATTGGAGGTTTTGGGAAAACTGGATTCTACTCAAAATGTAATGACTTGAGTCCCAGGCAGTAGCTACGTTTTCACTTTTCTTTCCTTTTTATTTTCAGTTAAACAGTAGCTCGTTATTTTCTCTTGCCATTAACCTTTAGGTAAAAAACCTTTAAAGATAAACAGAAACATAGAAAACACACATGAATATCAGCAATCCACACAACAATAAACCGACACCAACATGTGCAAAATAATTGACTTTCTCAGATATAAATTCTTGTACAAAATATACTGGAATTTTAAACTTAAAAAGTACACAAACAAAGCAGAAATTACATTTTTCAATTGTGGAACATTCAATAATAAAGTATTAAATGCATAAACCATCACTTATACAAAAACGGCTACTGCAGCCTCACCATCACCTTATTTCTAACAAGTGACAACTTAGTTTACAGTTCACGGTATAGGCAGACAACATTAGCATCCCCACTTGCAACGAATGCTGCGGTTAGAAGCTATTAATAGCACAAACAACGTTACCGGAGCAGCGGCAGACTTTGATGGAAAAGACCGGAAGTAGGCTACATTCTCTTACCGGCTGCCTCTCCAGATTTCAAAGATGTTCAGTATGTACAATACAAGAGTTTTTATTACACCCGTTTGCTGTGGTTTTCTAACAGTCCTCTTGTTCTCTCTCGTGCCTCCTTGAAGCTCAATTAAAACACCTGCTGCTCGTGTCTGCGTCGCGTGTATGACGTAGCTTATTTTTGCGTCAACCATTAGTTGAGCTGGTGAGTCCTTCCGCTCCCAATTTAAAATTAAATCACTATTTTTTGTCCGTTAATTTCTTCTTTTTTTCAGTGTATTTTCTTAAACCCCAAAGTAAAATTAAAACCACAGTTTGACTCGACACCTCCCACTCGATCTTTCCGGTAGACATACTGGGAAGGTCGCCACCTCAAAGTCAAACTCAATTTAAAAGAGACCTCCCACTTTGGTCTATTCGGGATCCGGTTTGGTCCAAGGAACCTTCTAGCTGCCCTCCAGATCCAAGCAATGGTCTTAACAAGTCTGGTAAGGCTGCTGAACCGTTTGATGTCCACAAGGCTTTGGATTGATGACCCTGCGGGTGGTCTCTGTTGATCTACTTGGACATGGTCCCCTTTCCGTCCTGGTCCCATTGCCTGTGCCCTCGTCAGAGCAGCGACAAAGGCTTTCTTTTGCAGTTTGTTGATGCTCTCTCTGGCAGCAGTAGCAATTTCTTTTGCAGATTTGATCGGCCACTCACACACAGGAAGGCTCAGGAACTCTGGACCATTCTGCCACTCTGAGTCTTCATCAAGTTGTTTGGGGCCGCTTCCTCTCGTGATTAGGTCTGCAATGTTCTGCGGACCAGGGATCCACCACCAGTCCTGGACTTGTGAGTTGCTTTGGATTTCTCCTATCCGATTTGCAAAGAAAGTTTGATAGCCATAGCTCTCTCTTTGGATTGCGCCAAGAACGGTCTGGCTGTCGACAAGATGGAACCACTTCTCAACTTTGATTTGGCTGTGCTTTTCAAAGTACCTCTTCAGGCGGGACGCAAACACTGCTCCACATACCTCTGATTTCACAGCATCGCCCTTCTGATCCAAAGGGGTTAGTTTGGCTTTAGACTCCACCAGCTTGATGATGGGGCCTTGATCAGAGCTCCACCTCAGATACATCACTGCTCCGTAGGAATGCTCACTCCCATCTGAGAATGTAACTGCCCACGGCTTACCGGTATGGCATGAAGGAGTTAGAGCCCTGGTGAATTTGACCTTGCCGAGCTGGACATATTGTTCAAAAAGCTCAATTGCATCTTCCCTGAGGCCCTCTGAGAGCGCTGTGTCCCATGTGTCTTTAGCTGGGCAACTTTTGTTTTTTGCCTCTTGGAATGCTTGGCGCACCAGGATAGCTCCCTTCTGCTTTGCAGGCGTCACCAGGCCACTTGGGTCATACAATCCAGCCACCTGACTGAGCAACTCTCTTCTTGTCAGGGGATTGGGAGTCTGAGGCCTAACCTGTTCTTGCAGGAGGTTCTGACCAAGCCGCATCTTTTGCTTCCTCTTTGAGAAATTTATGGAAGTCATGACATGAAGCCTGTCTTCCCCAACAATGTAGCCAAGGCCGAGTGCCTTATTGTCGTCATCACCCATTTGATTTGGGAGGACCAAGGTTCCCTCTTTGGCTCTTGCGCTGTTGTCTGGCTCGTCCTGCCTCCCACTTTGCTCAGAGAACACCCACGGCTTGAGCTGAAATCCTCCAGCCTTCAGGATGCTCTCAACGTTTGCAGTGATGGCTCTCAGGCGGTCGAGGTCATTTTGCGATGTCAGGACATCATCGACATAGCTGTCCTGCTGGAGTACCCGGCGCTCCTCCTCAAGGTGCATGAACTGAGGGAGTGAAACTGGTTCTTCTATCCAGGGGCACTTGGCATGCCAATGCGGATCCTTGCTGTGGCAGTCACCTGCGACGTACGTGAGTCCGTCTCTCACTACCTCGAGTTCCCGTTCCTCAGCAAGGGTCATCTCTTTCCCACCTGGCTGGCAGTTTCCACATCGACAGCCCCCACACCTTGGATCGCAGGCAGCGCCAATACTGTCCCATCTCCACCATTCCAGGAAGTCTTGCCCAGTTGTGAAGGTGGTTGACTCCTGGATGTCGTGGCAGATACGACTGTTTGTTTGCTGCTGCTTTAAGATCCTGGCGGGGAGTTCCTCATATTTACTGGCGGCGGTCCTCATTGACCTGGCGAAGTGAGTGTTGGATGCGTGGGCTGACACGGCGATGCTCTCAAACAGGTCTGGGTGAGTCCCTCCAACGGTCTTCCCCAACGGTCCGTCCCACAGCACAAGGTCTCCAACAACTCAAATTCGCTGAGGTGCCAGCTTACCCTCTCTGTGACTAATCAGCAAGCTTATCTCCTTGGGTCTTGTGAGGTCGTCGGCTGGGATGTCAGGAAAGAACTTTTGCAGTTGTCTCGCGGTTACGCCCTTGTAGACATCTGCAATGTTGTCCAGTCCATAGCAAATCAACTGGTGGGATTGAAGGGTTCCTCTGGGAGTCTCTACTCTGATCTTTAACAGGTACCTCTTCGTTTCCACGTGAGCCTTCATCCCCCCAACCCCATGGACAACAAGGGTGACTTCCTCGCTTCTGAGGTTCAGCTTGCTTGCAGCTTTGTGGGTGATGTAGTTCGTGTCCGATGCCAGGTCGATCAAGGTCCCGATCTTCTGTCCAGCATTGGCTGTTACTTCAAGGAGCATCAATATGACCGGGAACTCTTGTAGACCACCTTCAATGAGAAGGCTTGATGGCTTGGTGACTGTGCTGATGGTCTTTGAGGCGGCGTTCGAGAAGGCATCCCGACACTGTTTTGCAAGTTCTGGGGAGAGTTTTCTTATGAAGTCCTCCTGGTCAGCAGTGTACTTTTCCTTTGCTTCCCCAGAATGGCGTCTACCCCTGTTCTGGACAGCACTGCTTCTTTCATCAGCATTTGGACACAGGTAGTAGTGATGATCACGACCATCTTTGCAGTCTGGATGCCTACAGAGAAAGGTGGGTTTGCAGAATGCCAAGTCATCATGGATTTCGAGGCACCTCTCACATGCCCCTAGCTCCTTTACGGCAGCATTCCTCTCTGCTGGCTTTAGGGCTCGAAATTGCTTGCAGAAATACAGCTTTGCTCTGTGCTTCTCGTCACCACAGATGACACATCCTGCCTGGGCACCATCAGACTTTGTGGCTCTTGTTGTGGCGTGTCTTGAATCAGATCTTGCTTCTTTTCTTGGTTCCTCATCCATCAGTTGCTCGAGTTGCTCGTAAATGAACTCTTGCTCTTTCAGGAATGCCAAAAGACTGTCAAATCTGTTGTCTGGGAACACAGCATTCCGACTATCAGCCACATAGACAAGCCATTCCTTCTTCAGATTTTCAAGAAGCTTACATTCGATGGACTTTATGACCAACGGATTCTTGATTGCCCCTGTGTCTCCCAGGTCACTCAAATCCTGCAATGCCTTCTCAACTGCTTGAATCAATTCCACTATCTTTCGTGGTTGGTGACTCCTAACAGCTGGCATTTTCTGCAACTCTTCCACAATTTCAATGGCGATGGCGGTTTGGTTTCCATAGCGATTTCCAAGGACACGGAAAACGTCTTCTGCGGTGTTGTAGGTGGTGAGCCTGAGGTCTCTGGTGATTCTTTCATCCAGGCTGTCCAGCAACTGGAATTTCTTCACCTCTCTTGAGCCTGTGGGTTCACTTTAGCTTTGCAGCGCTTCCCAATCTTTCCTCCATCTATGGAAATCTCGTTTAACGCCAGAGAACTTGGGGAGAGCTATTGGCTTTAACCTGATTGTGGGCATGGTAGGATTTAGGGGGGCAGTCCACGTCTGTCTTTCATCCTCTTCTTTCAGCTTTACCTGTATGAATTCAGCCTTCATAGACACAAGCACAGGAACTGTGAGGTCTAGCTCTCTAAGTCGGTCTTGGATGACTCTTTTCTGATCTGATGGAATCCATCGCTTCCAGCGATCATGCAATCCTTTTGCCGTCTTTGTGAGGTCTTGCAAGTGGTTGAGCATGAAATCATAGGCCTCTTGTTTCGTACTTCGGTCTACTGCAGCAGTGAGCTTGCACTCTGACTCTGCGACTTCCAGTGACGTGAAAACATCATTGGCGCCAGAGTTGGACCACAGCACGTTTTGGACAAGATGTTTGATTTCCTTCAATTTAGATGCATTTTCAATGGCAGTGTTTGTCAGGTCGGCCTTTTGCTGTTCTGTTAACACTGCTTCTTCTTCAGCGCCCAGCTCCGCCTCTTTGTCAGCAATGAGCTTGGCTTCCAAGTCATCATTTACCTCTAAGACTTTTTCAGCAGCTTTAGAGAGTGCATTAAACCCATTTTCAAGCTCCTGCTCAGAGAGATCCTCGTAGGTCCTCTGCAAGCTGTTGGCCAGACGAGAAAATGCTCTCTTCGCCACTGTTCTCTCCATTTTCAGCTCCTCCGCCATCTTTTCCCTGTTGCAGGTGACGCGTAGGAGACAAGATAAGAGTTTGTTTGTTATTTGGATTTTATTCCGTCTTTGATTTTCCTTGGTTCCAGTTCCTGGACTCCTCGGTTTTTTACTGTCAAGTTGTCCGTGGTTTTTGCTGTTTTGTACTTTTTCCCCAACTTGAAAAAGGAACTGACATCTATTGGAGGTTTTGGGAAAACTGGATTCTACTCAAAATGTAATGACTTGAGTCCCAGGCAGTAGCTACGTTTTCACTTTTCTTTCCTTTTTATTTTCAGTTAAACAGTAGCTCGCTATTTTCTCTTGCCATTAACCTTTAGGTAAAAAACCTTTAAAGATAAACAGAAACATAGAAAACACACATGAATATCAGCAATCCACACAACAATAAACCGACACCAGCATGTGCATAAACCATCACTTATACAAAAACGGCTACTGCAGCCTCACCATCACCTTATTTCTAACAAGTGACAACTTAGTTTACAGTTCACGGTATAGGCAGACAACATTAGCATCCCCACTTGCAACGAATGCTGCGGTTAGAAGCTATTAATAGCACAAACAACGTTACCGGAGCAGCGGCAGACTTTGATGGAAAAGACCGGAAGGAGGCTACATTCTCTTACCGGCTGCCTCTCCAGATTTCAAAGATGTTCAGTATGTACAATACAAGAGTTTTTATTACACCCGTTTGCTGTGGTTTTCTAACAGTCCTCTTGTTCTCTCTCGTGCCTCCTTGAAGCTCAATTAAAACACCTGCTGCTCGTGTCTGCGTCGCGTGTATGACGTAGCTTATTTTTGCGTCAACCATTAGTTGAGCTGGTGAGTCCTTCCGCTCCCAATTTAAAATTAAATCACTATTTTTTGTCCGTTAATTTCTTCTTTTTTTTCAGTGTATTTTCTTAAACCCCAAAGTAAAATTAAAACCACAGTTTGACTCGACAATCACAGTGTAATATTGACAAAAACATGTGTGTCGGACAGTGTTATGATGGCGCTGCAGTTATGTCGGGCTCCAAAAGTGGCGTTCAGCAGAAATTCAAAAAGGATGTGCCACAAGCACTGTACATTCATTGTCATGCGCACAGGTTAAACCTCGTTTTGGTTGATGTGGTCCGCAATGTTGAAGCGGCAGCAGAGTTTTTTGAAACTATACAAATGTTGTACAACTTTTTCTCCAACTCTGTCGCCCATGATCTGTTCATCAAGAAACAGAGAGAGATTGAATCAGTGACACAGCCCGTTGAACTGAAGAGCCTATCCGACACACGCTGGGCATGTCAATATGCGGCATTGGTGGCAATCCGAAAGTCACTGCCTGCAATACGGGCGACACTTCTGGATATCATTTCTCAGCCTAATGCGCGGAGGAAAACGGAGGCCAGGGCTGTGAATGTACTTGTTGATGAACAGTTTGTCCTGCGTCTCACGCTTTTCGAGGAGCTATTCCGGGTCACAAAATTCATGTCTGACCAGCTCCAATCTCCCACTCTTGAGCTTTCGTCCACAATAGACTTATCAGAGTCAGTCATAGCGACATTGTCAGACAAACGCGCAGAAGAGTCGTGGATTGACATTCAGGACAGAGCAGCGGACCTGTGCACCAAAGCCGGTGTGAGCCAGGACGGGACATGCGAAAAGAGACGGACACTGCCTCCTCGAATTCTTCAGGAGTTTGTTGTCGAGGCCCCAGTTGAGCGCACACCTGTTACAACTTCAGATGCGCAGCGCACACATTTGTATTACCCAGTAATTGACAGACTTGTGGGTGAAATGAGAAGACGTTTCTCAACCGAGGCCGGAGGTGTTTTAACTGGAGTCTCGGCACTCAGCCCCAAACATGCGTCTTTCCTAGACAAGAAATGTCTGCAGCCCATGGCGCAGTTCTATGGAGTGACTGAGGAAAACCTGACAGCAGAGCTACACCAAATTCAGCGTCTGCTGGAAAGAAAGAAAGCACAGGGACATGTAGTGAATGACACTTTGGAATTTCTCGCTTTAATGCGACCTTACCGGGATGCTTTTGTGGATTTATACAGACTCATCTGTATTTCACTGACCCTGCCCGTGACCTCTGCTTCGTGCGAACGCAGTTTCTCCTGCCTCGGATTAAGAACTATCTACGGAACAGCAGCGGTGATACCCGAAACAGCAACTTGGCGCTGCTGTCCATCAACAAACAAAGGACAAAGACTTTGGATGTTCAGCGCATCATCGACATCTTTGCCTCCAATCACAAAAACCGGCGGATTGTACTCATTTGAAAATCTCAACCTGGTGAGTTTCAATATTGTTTTTGGAAACTTTAGTGACGTTTTGCGTGTTGTCCGCATGATGTTCCTTCCTTGCTGCTGTCTTGTTTCTTGATTAGCATATTAAATTAGTTGGAGATGTGTTTTGACTCTTGGCTGTTGTGTGGTAGTATTGTGTTTTGTTTAATTGCAGGGTTGCCAACAGTCACGCCCCTGGCGTGACTCTCACGCTTTCACCATCAATCTCACGCTGTCACGCACACGCAAGAAATGTCACGCCAAAATAAAAAATCCTCCAGTTCATTTTCTGCGGGAGCAGACTAACAGCTGTAACATCTGCCTACCTACAACGTGATCACGGCAGTATTCTCTGATCGTTGATTCGCTGAAAACCACGCACCTGATACTAAGTTGCGTTTGAAAAGGTCAGAGAGAGTTCAGAGCCGGAGTCGGAGCCCACTGATGCGCGTTTGGGGATGGGTCGGTCGCGACCGATCCGTTCACAACCAACGAATCCCGAACGTGAACGACAAGAACTTGTTCCCCAAAACAAGAAGAACTGGTTCTTTGATTCTTTTTTTTTTAACATAAAACAAAAATATGGTCACGTAAATAAAATATACAAACGAACAGAGCTTTGTCTCCCCGCCACCTTATATCGATTAAGTCTACAACGTTCTCAAAGATTCAGCCAATGAGAGGTAGCAATGGTGTTGCCATGGCACCTGGGTAAACAAATGACAAGGTGGTACCGTCGAATTTGCGCGCTTTCTCTGTCTGACGTATCTTGGGTCATACCATTCGACGCGGGGCCACTAATATAATAATAATAATAATAATACATTTAATTTAGAGGCGCCTTTCAAGACACCCAAGGTCACCATATATATCCCCCTACATTTCCAAAAATAGACTTGACCTCCATCTGTTTATTGGATAACCGCATTTCCCAATCCCATGAGCCTTTTCTCCATTCTACGTCAATTCAAGAACAAACAAAGAAATTAAACTGCAGTTCGTATTTTTTATTTATGACCATGAAAGTTCTGTAATGCCTGAATTATGAAGAATTAAATGTAAAGTAAAATAAAAATTATAAATATAAAACCATGAATGACCTATAGAGAGTAAGCAAGTGGTGTAAATATTGGTGGGACGTTTGCCTATACAAAATAGTATATCTTGTCGATTTTCACGGGGGGTAGAGCCTAGCCCAGGGTATATCTTGGAATACTTGAGAATCGGGCTAGTGGCACTTTTAAATTCCCCAAATGATTCAAGGTGGCCCAGATTGTACATTTTGAAAAAGCGTTTCCATTCTTTAACTTTTTTTCATAGATGAGGGTTTATACTAAACGAGGACTATTTTGTATAAAACATTTTTTTAGGGTTATGGGTCGTCCAAAAAATTAGCCGCTCACACTAATATTTTAGAGTCTCACTCCAGCCAAAGTCCCAAAGTTGGCAACCCTGTAATTGGGTGATCTGTGTGTCAAAGAAAATAAATAAATCTTATATTGGTCTCATCGCCTTCTATATCTGCCAAATTTTCAGTCGGATCTACCGGCTGTGCTCTCTCTCTCTCTCTCTCTCTCTGTCTCTCTGTCTCTCTGTCTCTCTGTCTGTGCGCGCGCGTGTGCGTCACGCGTGTGTCTAGCTGTGGGAGGGTATTGTTTTATTGAATGTATATTAACATTGAAATTCTGGCATTGATTTGAGCCCCACGGCTGTATGGGTTAGCCCCACCGTAGTTGAACCACAAAAAATACTCTGGCGCCGCCACTGGTCCTGTGTGTATTAGTATTACATATCCCGAGCCAATACCCTGGTGTTTCCAACGCCGTTTTGCAAAACAAGCCAAAACACAAACTGTGGTTTTCAACTTTTATTGTTCGAATAGGATTTTCAACACCTGAAAATACACTGTAGAGCATATTGTAATGCAGTGTTGAATGGATGAATAGCTTACATAAGGGTACCCAGCACTTTTCAAACCACACTCAAGCTTATGGTTATTGTCCCCACCACGTCTAAAAACAAACTGACGCCCTTGAACGTAACCAGGCTAAAAAGCTGGCTGACTCTTCTTGTCTACTTTCTGACACGTTGATCTACCGTAAATTAAGAAATCGTGTAACTAAAATGAATAGGAGTACTAAAAAAGTACATTATAAGAACAAGATCAATGACTCTAGAAACGATGGAAAACAATTGTGGAAATTTTTTAATCGAATAATGGGAAGATCTATGGAAGTAAATCTGTGCCATCGGGTTTTGAAAATAAAAACACATTGAATTATAAGCACTGAATATTTATCCATTGAAATAACCTATCTGAATTTTTTGCCTCTGAATTTAGCTCTTTACATTTTCAATCTATCATATTCACCTTTATTTTTCAATGTTAAAAAATTCAACGTTAAAAAATTCAACGTTCAAATATTCTACTCAAATATTTTCAACGTCCCAAAATTCATTACTGTACAGTATTACTTAAGATACATTTTTAAGTTTGAGGGAAAGCTTCACGTTCGTGGTTAGCATACTGGCTTAACCTTAACTTTTACCTACATCTGCATTGAAATCAAAGTAATCAAGTTGTTTTACCATGATCATTTTAAGATATGAGCCACACAAAGTATCAAATATATTAAAGAATAACTCATTACGCTTGGATGAATGAAATAGTTTTTTTTTTTATTAAACAATTAGTGTGACAAGAACAAGTGAGTGTGATTGTGTGAACAGATTCAACAATGGACACAGCAGGGAACACTATATAATATACTTAGGGCAAACCATTAACATATAACGTTGCAAATATACTATACTTTATGCCATTACAATACTTATAATAGCCCTGAGCAAATTCAAAATTGGTTTAGATCAATGGTCATACCATGGTTGGCAGTGCAGCGTTTGGATGCTCCAATCGGTCCGAGAAGGGTTACCACATGTATGGCTTCCCCAAGGACCAAGAGCGCAGGAAGAAATGGATGGCAATGGTCAGCCGTCAAAACGTATAAGTGACAGGGGTCAGCAAACGTCAAAAACTCGGTAGATCCATTTATACATTTTATTGGTTTCTGATTGTGGCAGATTATTTAATTCACATTACAGAAATGATTCGCTTTAATTAATTTTCTTACATTGGCTTACATTGGAGATGACAGTAGTTGCAAATGCAAAGGCAAAATACATATAACAGCAACATTACCTTGTAATTATTACAGAGATTGAGGGAGAAATTGAGGTGGATTTCAAGAGCGATGAAAAGGACATGACAGGAGACACAGAGAGCAATCAAGAGGCCACTTTGCCAGGGGCAGGTGATTCAGGGGCAGGTGATCCAGGGCCAGCTGCTCCAGGGATCAGACTGCCAGGGACTGATGGGGCGACTGTGGAGGACCTAATAAGGCAACTAGAAAAGGAAAAATGAATGAGAAGGAGAGCAGAGAGGGCTCTTGTAAAACACAAAAGAATAAATTTGGCACCAAGAAAGAGAAACAATTCAGTCAACAAGAAGTTAAAACGAAAAAGCCATACAGGTTAAATTCACCGCCCATCATAATCAGCATTGTTGAGGCGGCGGCATCTGTAGGGCTTCATGTGCTGAACATCACCCTTTCCAGGATATAATTAAACAAACACACTGTTATTTCTACTAGCTATCGCATCATAAAACCCGTCCTTAAATCAACCTAAATGATCCTAGTAATCCAATATAAATAACTAACTAAATAAAAGTTAGATTCACTACTGAACTTCGTAATTGTTGGTGTAGATACCTTCACATGGCGAAGTCGAGCTCACAAACCAGCAGGCAATCTGTCGTCTATGTTGGGAAAAATAACCTGCTGAGTACATCACATGTACATTACAAATATAGCTAACTCCTACCCTAGCCTGATGAGCACATCACATGGCAGTCACATTACAATATAGTCAACTTTTAACACATAACACAAACATGATAATATAGTCAGGTCAAGGCCAGAGCCAAGGCCCCATTTCCCAAGCAGGCAAATGGTAGACACTCAGACAATGCACCAGTCATCCTCAAGAACGTGAGAGCCACATTAAATTATCACACAGGAGACACTTCGGGGGGGCGCTCCCCCGTTTTAATTTATCACACAGGAGACATTTCGAAGCTCTCCCAGGGCCTGGGAGCCAAGGCCAAGCAAAAACACACAGAACCACACACACCTCAAACGCACACACCTCATCGAGAGGAGGATACAGCATAAAACTGCATCACACAGGGACTCTGGACCTTCTTCTGAAGCAGACCTTCCACGGAGGCGAAGCTCTGGACGAACCATCAGCGCTGATTAGGGACTTAGACATATTCGATCTCTCACGCTTTATGACTCTGTATAACCGTTGCCACTTTACTTAATAAATCCAAGGTCCCCTAAAAGTTGACTATATTGTAATGTGACTGCCATGTGATGTGCTCATCAGGCTAGGGTAGGAGTTAGCTATATTTGTAATGTACATGTGATGTACTCAGCAGGTTATTTTTCCCAACATCTACCAAGATAAAAATATATATAATTACGCTGTGCATATACAAATAAATGTCAGTATATGCATCATAAAAGGACCTCTAATACAATAGACAGTTGACAATGCAAAAGAGGTAGCTATTTAATAAATTTACCCCTGGAGATACGTCCACAGGTGGTGAAGTCGAGCTAACAAACTAGCAGGCAATCGGTCGTCTACCAAGACAAATATATATATAATTACGCCGTGCATATTCAAATAAATATCAGTATATGCATCATAAAAGGACCTCTAATACAATAGACAGTTGACAATTCAAAAGAGGTAGCTATTTAATAAATTTACCCCTGGAACCGTCACCTTATCGTGGTGGAGAGGTTTGCGTGAACCTGAGGGGTGTGTTGTCTGGAGCCTTGTGCTCCTGGTAGGGTCTCTCATGGCAGAGTGGTCTCAGGTGAGGGGCCAGACTAAGAATGGTTCAAAAATCCTCAATGAATAACGTAAGAAGAGGAGATGTGACCCGGCCCGGAGGAAGCCCGGGGCCCCCGTCTGGAGCCAGGCCCAGACGGAGGGCTCGATGGCGAGCGCCTGGTGGCCGGGTTTGCCACGGAGCCCGGTCGGGCACAGCCCGAACAAACTACGTGGCACCCCCCCTCTCTTCATCCCATGGGCCCACCACCTGTGGGAAGACCCGTTGGGGTCGGGTGCGCAGCCACATGGGTGGCAGCGAAGGTCAGGGGTCTCGACGGACCAGACCCGGGCGGCAGAAGCTGGCTCTGGGGACGTGGAACGTCACCTCGCTGTGGGGAAAGGAACCGGAGCTTGTGAGGGAGGTGGAGCGCTATTAGTTAGATCTGGTGGGGCTTACCTCCACGCACAGTCTCAGCTCTGGTACAGTACTCCTGGATAAGGGTTGGACTCTATTCTTCTCCGGAGTTGCCGAGGGCGTGAGGCGCCGGGCGGGTGTGGGGATACTCATAAATCCCCGGCTGAGCGCCGCGGTGTTGGAGTTTACCCCGGTAGACAAGACTATCCGGCACCTCACGAGGGGGAAACAGGGAACCATCCAAGCTGTGTACAGTAAGGAGGGGACTCTGTTGACCTCAACTGAGGAGGTCGTCGGACGTTGGAAGGAACACTTTGAGGAACTCCTGAATCCGAATAACACGCCCTCTATGTTGGAGGCGTGGCTGGAGGTTGATGGTGTTTCGTCGTCGATTTCCCTGGTGGAGGTCACTGAGGTAGTCAAACATGTCCGCAGTGGCAAAGCCCCAGGGATTGATGAGATCCAGTCAGAAATGCTAAAGGCTCTGGGTGTTGAGGGGCTGTCATGGTTGACACGCCTATTCAACATTGCGTTGGAGTCGGGTACAGTGCCAAAGGAGTGGCAAACCGGGGTGGTGGTTCCCCTATTCAAAAAGGGGGACCAGAGAGTGTGTGCCAATTACCGGGGTATCACACTTCTCAGCCTCCCTGGTAAAGTCTACTCCAAGGTGCTGGAAAGGAGGGTCTGGCCGACCGCCGAACCTCAAATTGTGTGATGCGGCTTGAATGAGGATCAGCACCGCTAAATCTGAGGTCATGACTCGTAGCAGGAAACCGGTTGATTGCTTACTCCGGGTAGGAAATTAGTCCTTAGCCAAAGTGAAGGAGTTCAAGTACCTCGGGGTCTTGTTCGCGAGTGAGGGTACGATGGAGCATGAAATTGGCCGGAGAATCAGAGCAGCGGGGGCGGTATTGCGTTCGCTTTACCGCACCATTGTTACGAAAAGAGAGCTGAGCCGTAAGGCAAAGCTCTCGATCTACCGGTCGATCTTCGTTCCTATCCTCACCTATGGTCGTGAGGGTTGGGTGATGACCGAAAGGATGAGATCGCGGGTACAAGCGGCTGAGATGAGTTTTCTCAGAAGGGTGCCTGGCGTCTCCCTTAGGGATAGGGTGAGAAGCTCAGCCATCCATGAGGAACTCGGATTAGAGCCGCTGCTCCTTTACTTAGAAAGGAGTCAGCTGAGGTGGTTCGGGCATCTGGTAAGGATGCCCATTGGGCGCCTCCCTTGGGAGGTGTTTCAGGCATGTCCAGTGGGGAGGAGACCTCGGGGAAGATCCAGGACTAGGTGCAGAGATTATATCTCAACACTGGCCTGGGAACGCCTCGGGATCCCCCCGTCAGAGCTGGTCAACGTGGCCCGGGAAAGGGAAGTCTGCTTGAGCTGCTCCCCCCGCGACCCGACCCCGGATAAGTGGATGAAGATGAGATGAGATCTCCTTATAATTTAATCCTAATCTTAATCAAGGATGAGGACTATTTCATCATACATGATGCATCATAGCTTTTTGCACGCTGGTTGGGCCCATGTTGTGCAGAATGTGCCTTTTTTATTTTTTTGCCCCTGCCCTTCAAACAGTCTGAGTCCGCCACTGGTTGGACTCCTTTGAGTCTCAGCTTTCATCTGACACTGCGGTTGTGTAAATAGACGGTGTTGTGTTCACTACTGCATTGAGTTACTCATACAGTTATGTTCAGTTGAATTGTAAAGCCTCTAGGTGGCGTAGCAAGGCAGACTGATTATAGATGCGAGAGGAGGGGAAGAATAATGTAATGTAGGTTGATACAAGAACGGCGATAAAGATGTTTGCCGGAAAATAAGGCTTTCGTGTTGGTTATTACTACACACCCAACATAACAAGTGGCGACGAGGATAAAGAAACAAAATGGCTTTACTCTGTTTATAACCACCCTCTGCGTTCCTGGAGTGCCCGGGAGAACCGAGGATTATGTTTGAGGCTTGGAGAAAGCTATTTGACAAATACTTGCTAGCAATCGGAGGTGAAGAATTTTCCGTGGAGAGGAAAAGAGCACTGCTGATTCACTCTCTGGGAACAGAAGGATAAAGGTTGTAAAATACCTTGCCGCATACTGAGGATACATACGGTGGTAGCTTTGGAAATCATTTTCACCCCGAAAGTCAACGTGGTCCCGGAGAGGTACCGTTTTCGGCAGCGCACTCAAGCTATGGGTGCGTCAATGGATCACTATGTGGCAGCGTTGCTTGAACTAGTGAAACTTGCAATTTCAGTGCAATGGAAAATGAAATGCTACATGATCAGATAGTGGAGAAAACGTGTTTGCCTCATATACGTGAAAGACTGTTGTTGGAAGCTGAGCTAACTCTTGACAAGGCACTTACCCTAGCCAGACTAATTGAAATCGCTGTTGCTGACGCAAAAACGTTCACTGAGAGTGGAACAAAACTAGTCTCTTCAGTCGACAGACAGGGAAATAAGGCATGGAACCCCGAAGTGCAATATAAGCAAAGGGGAAAACGGAATGATGCCAGTCAACTATGCTACAGATGTGGCTCTGCTGATCACCTTGCTAATGACCAGTTATGCCCAGCTAAAGAAGGTAAATGCAAAACATGTGGGAAGGTTGGCCACTATTCTAGAGTGTGCAAATCCTCTGCTCAATCAGTCAATGAAGTGAGTTTGCCTGAAGTGACTGTCCTCAATGTTGGCAAGAAGACTGATGTGCAAGGAAAACTAATTGGAACCTTCACTCTGGCTACATCACCTACAAGTACACATACAAGTGACATGCTAGTTGACACAGGATCTGGTGTTTCAATACTACCTGAAAAACTGTAAATTAAGTAAATTAAGCCCACCTACAGCAAAACGGTTGACATACTCAAGACAGAACCTAAAAGTATTTGAACGTCTTAAAGCAACAGTAACATACCAACAGAGGACTGCAACTGGATTGTTCAACATTGTGAAGTCTGGTACACCTCTCATTGGGCTGGATCTATGTGAAGAACTCAACATAGAGATTAAAGGAGGAAAGTTGGTGGAACCAACAGTGGACTGTGCCATGCTTTCACAGTCACCTAAGCCCCCTGAAACTACAACCACTTTGGACATAGGACATCCCAAAGGCTTTGTGCATAAAGTGTAGATACTGTAGAATGTTGGTGTATTTTAGTGTCTCTCTTTTGTTCACATTTCTAGTCTAGGAACAGGCAAGGGCCTCTCATACTGATACAAGGTGTTATCCCCAACATTCTGCCATTGTTATGTTTCAACAAGGTTGAACCGACCTGGTCCTCTGGGACATAGCTAGGGCCAGATACCTTATCAATGCTGAGAGTGCGTCTGTTCTCTTGTTATTCATATATCCCCTTTTTGTATAATACTCGCCCCAACCCTTTGGTTCGAGGAGTAGAGGGTTCGACAGCCAAGGAATAAGTCATCGACCACCGGGTCCACTATAGATTATTCAACCTAAGTCTGTATCTCGCTGTATTCCTGGAAAATAAACCATCTATTCAACCCTCTAATCCAACCTGTCAAGCTGCTTTGATTTCGACTTCAAGAATTACTACTACGACTGAAAATACACAACGCAGAGTCTGTCCGAACAGTTTAGAAATAGCTGAAATCTAACAATACGCACAATTGTTAAACCAGTGCAACAAAAACTCTGACGCCTGCCGCTTTCTGTACGGGATACCGTCACTGCAGAGCTGAGTGAACTGGAAAAGCAGGGAATCAAAGAGGTGGTTGATTCATCTGAATGGAAAAATGCCTCTTCAGTCAGAATACATAGCTAGTCAGACTTCAGAAATGGCCATTTGACTGCAATCCTGAATGCGCCTGCTCCTACTGATGCAGCCAACCTGCGTTCATTCCTGGGCTTAAAGGGACACTGTGTAAAAATTACTCGAATCTAGTGGTACAATTGTATATTGCATTCAAACTAATAGTGTTCGCATGTTCAAAAACTACGGTGGGCAGTATGTGCCAAGAAGCAGTGTCATGACATCCAATACTACCTCATCGAGTCATTCGAGTGATGATGAGGTTCGTTATTTCAAACGAATTTCAAACTGCATTTAATCATTAGTGTAAGCTAATGATGTATGAGTAATTATTCCTCGAGCAAGATAGTGAATTATTTCAGTCATCATTCACGCTGGCTCAGAGTGAAAACGCGTTTGCATTTCCTGTACTACGTAGTGCTTTTTGTCCTTCTCAGCAGTTCATAGACCGGAAGAACATGGAAGCCTCCATGAAGCTTACCCGTCCTATGTAACTAGGCCTACACATTAATTATTCTTCGCTCAGGAGGATAAGTGACATTTTTGGCAGAGATAATTTTACACCAATGAGGACTTATTTATGAATAAATACGCTGATTTGAGGTAATAAATGACTTAAAATATTACACAGTGTCCCTTTTAGTGCATGGTATAGCAAATTCATACCTAACTACGCCAGCCTGGTTGAGTCAATGAGTGCTCTGTTGCGGAAGAATACGACATTCAAGGGGAATGATGCAGCACAAGAGAGCTTTGGTCAAGTCAAAAACATGGTGGTCAGCAGCCCAGCACTAACACAAGCAAACCAACAGTGGTCTCAACTGACGCTTCAGATTACGGACCTGGAGCTGTTTGACACAGGTGAATGAGGCCGGAGTTTTTTCGCCTCCCGCAGTTTATCAGATGCTGAAAGAAAGTATTCGATAGGCTCTCGCATGCGTCTGGGCTGCTGAAAAGTGGTGTGTGTGGCTCTGGGGAATGAAGTTCCTGTTACGCACCAATCATCAAGCTCTAACTACACTCCTGACTACCAAGGGAAATAATCGAGCTGTACTTCGGGTAGCCTGGTGGTCTGCTTGCCTAATGGAGTTTGATTATGAGGTCCAGTACAGAGCTGGAACACTGAACAACATTGCCGACTGTTTATCCAGACTACCACTTCCTGCGACAGACATGGATTATACTGAGGCAGTGGAGTCAATCGCAACAATTCTGGATGACATTCAAGCAGTCACTCAGGCGGACTTCAAAGCGGAGAGTAACTCCTGCCCTGTGCTGACCAAACTAGGCCTCAGAGAACTTTACTGGTGGCCTAAAATGGACGCACAAATGTAATCACTCATCAAAGACTGTACTACATGCAGACAAGATGACGAGTCAGTTACTACCTACAATGCCCCACTCCAACCTGTGCCTTTGCCTGATGCCGCGTGGGAAAAAGTGTCAATCGACAAAGTTCGTCCTTTTGAATCTGCACCAAGAGACTGCAGATATGCCATAACGCTTGTGGACTACTTCAGCAAATGGCCGGAAGTAGCTTTTATGGCACAGATCGATACTGCAACATTCATTCAGTTCCTCATAGCAACCTTTTCACGGGAAGGTAATCAAAAATAGTTAGTGAGTGACAATGGTACTCAGTTCACATCAGCTGAATTCAGTAATTTCCTTAAACAAAGAGGAATCGTGCACCTGAAATCATCTCTATATTATCCCTGTGCAAATGGAGAAGTTGAAAGGTTCAACAGAGTGCTTAAAGACTGCCTCCCGACTGCTTCAATCCAAGGGACACCCTGGAAGCCATTCACAAGGCCCTTCCTTATGGATTACAGAGCTACTCCAAACTCAACCACTGGAGTGAGCCCTTCACAGCTGCTTCATGGAAGACAAATGAGAATAAAACTCCAAATCATTGATATGACTCCTGTCCATGTAAAGGAGAATGTGGTGCGTGAAAGAGTTAGAAAGATACAGGAATACTCAAAACAGTACACAGACAGGAAGAGGAGTGTGAGGAAGACATCCTTCAAGCCCGGTGATCAGGTTAGGATTCGGAAGCCATGGACGCAAGGAAAGGGGAACAAAAGTTCACAAAGCCAAGAACTGTGGTGCGGAAGAAAAGCCCATACACCTACCTGTTGGATGATGATGGAACGAATCACATCTTTCTGTACTACCAGAAATGAACACTATGGACAATGACACCGAATAAACCGAACCTCAACGAGAGACAAATGTTGACAGTGGACCTGAGAGGTTTAAGCAACCGCCTACCTGGGCTAAGGACTACGTCCTGTACTAAAGAAGCTTTATAAATATGCCTTTTGTTGGTTGTTAAAGAAAAGAAAAGAATACATGCATGAAAATGTTTGGTATGCAATTACATACTGTTAAATGCTGTTGTAATGGTTGTCATTTTATTATTTTAAAATGTTATAGGCATGGTGTTACTTGAATCCCATTACAAAAGTAATTTTAAGTTTTGCTATGAAGGAATTTGCCTTTATTGAAAGGGGGAGATGTTGTGTTCACTACTGCATTGAGTTACTCATATGTTCAGTTGAATTGTACAGCCTCTAGGTCGCATAGTAAGGCAGACTGATGATAGATGTGAGAGGAGGGGAAGAATAATGTAATGTAGGTTGATACAAGAACGGAGATAAAGGTATTTGCTGGAAAGTAACGGGTTTGTGTTGGTTATTACTATACACCCAACGTAACAGACAGTAAAATAATTGTTTAAGCATTGTGGTTAGCATGTAGCTTCTACCGGGAGTACACCCGGATACGTAGCAAGTACCTAGCCTCTAGCCATATAAACGGGGGTCCCCACAGACAAATGCCCGATGCATAACAATCATGTTTCCAATCGATTAATAATTTTAGCGCCAGTGTAACAAGAAATAACGTAACCGTATAAGCATAACAATGGGTTTGTAGGTTAAATATTGTCGTTGTTTAGGCTCTGCGACGTCCGCAATGGTTAGCTTTTGTGATAGCCTCAACAGAAGTGGGTATGAAATTAAACTGTGATTCTGAAAATAGGATAAATGATCTCGAAAATCTGTTTACCATTGACTCCCATTGTAAAAAAAAACATTTAAAAGTAGAATAGAAAAAACTGAATAGAAGCGAGCATTTCCAAGTTAATCGGAACATTAAAAAATTGGAAAGGAGTGCAAAATTTATTTTGGGAAGGATTAGGGTCCCATAGTTTTTAGGGAATAATAAAGAAAGAAAGAATACAACCTTAAGAAGAACTATCGTTGATTGCTGCATGCAGCACTCAACGATATACTCGTGCGCACGCTCAACCTCTTGTAATTAAACCCATAGCTATAATTTGGAAACCGCAGTCTATAATGTAAGTTGAGTGCTACATGCACTCAAGGCTACGTTGCGTTAGCTTGAAGTCTGTGTAATGCTGTTTAGGCTACTCAAGGCATAATTTATCTTGCTTTGCTAATGTTGTTCTTTTTCTTTCTTAGACAGAATCGGCTTCCTGTGTTGTCCAGGCCATCAGAGCTAATTAACCAGCACCAGATGGGCAGCACCGTGGCTACCAGGAGACAGTAGATGCTCCAGATGAGCTGTGACTATTTTGACTCTAGCGAACGCACCCTACACGTTTTATTCTTGTAAATAGTTAATAGTCTTTCAAGAATAAAACAAAAAAATTATGTTGGTTGTTGTGTTTTGTTTACTAACCCAAGTGCTATTATACTAAGGTAGGCCTACGGTATAAGATAAACACTTATTTCAACTGGGGAGAAAAGGTTGAGTACAAATGCTTGATATGCTGAGCTACTGTATTGAGCAAATGTTTATATGCTGTACAGTAATATACAAATGATGCGTTTGAAAAAACGAGAGCAGAAGTCTAAACTAGTCAACGTATCACATGGATGTCTACACAAAGTTGGCTCGCGCTACCACTCGCGGTAGGACACTGGGTCCTTCCCCTTCCAAATAGAAACAGGCGGGAGTGCAGCGTGGGCAATGCACTGTGGTAGTTTGAGGATTTCTTACTTTGATCCAGAGAGAGCACTTTCTGCCTTTTTTCGGGCTAGGATGACCCGATTTCATTTTTTTTTGCACATTTATAATACATAGAATTATTTACTTCATATAACCTTCATATCTCCACTGGTAAAGTATCCCTTTAAGTTTGAGCAACAAAGTGTAAAGACATTTCAGGAGGCTCAAGAAGGAGAGTAATATGACATTTTAGCAACAAAGTATAGTCTTGTGGGGGACTCTAGAGCAATAATTCACCATACTGTGGAGTGCAATAAATGAGGAGACGGAGATGTGTCGAGTCAGCTTTAGTCGCCACTTCAATGTAAAAACATCACCTCAACCGAAAGTGAGGTCAAACGGACACAGCACGTGAAACCGGAACTGCTATCCCATAACCCTTTCCCTTGGCATGTCCAAAGTCTGGCCCGTGGGCCAATCTTGGCACGGGGTTATATATATATGGCCCGCGGCTCTATTACGAAAATTTATTATTTATGGCCCGCCAGCCTGCCACCGTTGCAATTTCTCTTTTCACCACATGGTGGTGTAACGGTGGTCATTCGTTGAGGAATTGATGAACAACGACGTACTTTTTATCCTCTTTATTTCTGAGAACAGAAGACAAACAAACAATTTGTCTTCATAATGTTGTGGTGTTGGTCCCTACAAGTTCTGTCTCGTGGCAACACCGCTCAAACTAAACTATTATATAAAAATAATACCTAAAAACACAACCACTTCTCAAACATTACAAAACAAACACACACAGTAATCATATAAAACAATGAACAACAACATTAACACAAACCGAAATACAAGATTACCATTCATATACCACACTTTGGAGCATACCTGAGAACAGAAGACAAACCAACAATTTTTTCTTCATAATGTTGTGGTGTTGGTCCCTACAGGCTCTGCATGTATTGTATCAACCCCGACCGTCGGCGGCTTTGATTCAGGAAGGAGATGCACCAAACAGGGTGTGGGTTAACGGGTTTTTTATTACGTTTTCCCACTCATGCACAAAAGGGTAACTTAAAAGTTAAATGAGGTTCTTCCTGGTCTGGGGAAAAAAGGGAACCGCCCCGGGTCCTGTCCTCCTGCGGGGTCGGCGTCTTGCTCCCTTGGGTCTCCTTCTGCTTAGTCCTGGGGAGAGGCGAAATGTCAGTAGCGTGGGCCTCGGAAGTCTCCCCCTACCACGTCTCTCCAGCTCGGACGCACTTCCCTGACTGGTGCGCGCTTGGTCCTTAAGAACGCATCTCCGTGATTGCACGGGTGCGCTCGATGCGCGCTCCCGCGTCGCCGCGCCGAGCGGCACATATCTCCCGCGGACTACCTGTCCGCGGAGAGGGCGCTGGCGGGGCTCGAACTCCTCCGTCGGATCGGGGTTGCCACAGTATGAAAACAAAATGAAATACATTTACCTTCTAATGCAGTAAAATTACTGTGATAGCATAACAAACTTTTAAGCTAGTTAGCATGCACATGGTCTGATGAAAATAATAATAAACGTTTCATTAGTTAATAAAACTATTCCAAAATCATCACAATGCATGCTAAACAACTAATACACACTGCATTAAAATATACCACCTAAATTATGTCTTTCTCCTTAAACAAAATACAATACGGGGAGAACTGTTACTATGCATGCACATACCTGTCTCGTGGCCAGGGGCGATTCTAGGGAGTGTGGGGGCCCTAGGCCGAGGATTGTTGAGGGGGGGGGGGGGGGGATATGAAATGATTATTATTATTTTTTTGGCTCTAGGGGGCCCCCTAGTAGTGGCCCGGGGCCCCAAGCAATTGCGGGGCCCCAGGCAATTGCCTGGTATGCCTAATGGGATGCAGCGCCTCTGCTCGTGGCAACATCGCTCTAAAGAGGTACGGCAACACGCAACAGACAAAACACACCAGACCTGTAGCACACCAGAACTCCACAAGAGGCTCCATTAGAAATAATACAATCTTAGGTTAACTCTTGCGAAACTCACACATAAACAAAACTCTTTCTAACTCTGTTACACCCACCCCCCCTGAATTTTGCCATATATAAGCAGCAACTGCACAGCACAAACTAAGGGACACAAGTACACTACATCCCAAAACTAAATATAGGTTCACCTAATAACGGTAGCCAACCTCAAAAGTGTCCCATAAGGACGAAGCAGATGAAGAAAAAAAAAAAAAAAAAACGCTCCAACCAACTACTGGCGGTGGGATGCCTTATACACCCCACAAGACCCATTCACACTGTGTACTATTAGCCTACAGAAAGAGATTAACATCCCTATAAAACATATATCCTGACCTATATGTTATCAGGTGCATATGAAAAAAAAACTAAACATTTGACCGCATGCAGTGCTTAATTTGTCAAGTGGGAGCTCCCGGAGCGCTGAGGACGAGTAGAAAAAAAGCGGCGGGGGGGGGGGGGGGGCTTTGGTGGGCGCTTTCGAACAACCCACACTTATTTAGTCAACATCGCAAGAAATTAGCCTACTAAAGCCTTGTGAATGGGGATGTACCCAGAAAAAATAGTAAACATATGTTAGGTTGGAGAGACACACAGCCACACGTTATAAAGTTTACCGTTGTTTACTAACAGTTGAGGAATAATGTCATGCACTCGCAGGTGCATCATTGAGTCATTGTATTCTCAACACAACAAAATACACCAAGTCCTTGAAAATGGATCTCCGTCGCATCAAAAGATGAAAACAAATAGATAGGCTACCTCATAGATTATAGTAGGCCTAGTTAGAACAACAATCTGGCATGACAACTTGGCCACGTTAACAAATAGATACATATTATTAACCAGAACAATACCAGAATACCACAAAAACCATAATAATAATAAAGTTCATTTTGGACTTCTTGCCCCTCTTCTCCGCAGCCACTTTCGCTAACTCCTCGCAGATTTATCACACATCACTCAACCGACTCGCGTCACTCCAAGTCCAACCTCTCTTGCTGCACATCTGAACAAAACACACACATGCACACAGTATTAGCCCCCCACACACACACACACACACACACACACACACACACACACACACACACACACACACACACACACACACACACACACACACACACACACACACACAGACACACACACACACACACACTCCAGATCCAGCTGGCGGAGCGCACGTCAGAGCTTCCGGAGCGCGCTCCCCCTTGCTCCCCCTCAAATTAAGCACTGACCGCATGTCATGAATAACTTCCTGTCCTGACATTTCGCAAATCAATCTGGTCACTGGTTTGACTGGGCGACCAAACCTAGACTTGGACCGTGTGAGTGTACTAGTAGGTTCGGACTGCGTGGTCGAAGCCATAGCGTCAGTACACTGTGTGTCACTAGTGTCGTCAGTCTGTGTCACAAAAGCACTTGTCTGCCCTGTATTGCTAATGCTACTAACGTCAGTGTCAGCCACAGAACTAGAATCAGACCAGTCTATGGACTGGTCTTCCACCTGATTTTCAGTCGTCCCCTCTGGTTCGCTTTGAGTGGCAAGCGGGACCGGAGCCATTCTCTAATTGTCAGCGGAATCGGCATGCGAGTGTCCAGTGAACGGTTGCTGTGGGATCCACTCTAGGGTCCTTCCCCCGGAATCCACGGACTCCGGACCAGACAAGGAATCAGCTCTCCCTCTCACATGAACCGACGTCCCATTTTCCATTTCTCCACTCACTTCATCAGGCAAGGAACCGCGTTCCACTTCTGACACAGCGTCAACATTTGAGTCTAGAGTCCGAACAACAGATGAGGACGAGGCCGGGTCAGAGATCATGCTTGCGACGTCCACAGGCAGGAAGTTAACTAACATCAACAGATTATGATGGACAACTTTCTCCTGGCCAGTGACAGTGTCACGAATCCTGTATTTATGAGTCTCAGAATTTCTTTCCATCACCGTGTAGACAGTAGACTCCCAACGGTCTGCAACCTTCCTCTTTCCTCTTTCTTTCTTGTTCGCCAACAGCACACGGTCACCAACATCAATGACGGGCCCTTTTACTCTCTTGTTGTAGAGCTCAGTGTGCCGGCGCTGTTCTTTTGTGATATGCTCTTGGGCTATTACCATAGCTTCCTCCAGGTTGTGATGTTCACGTAACAATGAGTGTCTGTTATCAAACATAGATGCTGGAAAAGAGCCATATAGGCTCATAGGCAGTTGACATATGAGAGCTGGAAATAATACATTGTCTGGCCATATGCTATGTTTACTGTATATTATCCCACTGACTAAAATATGTATGGGACAGTATTTTTAGCGATCACTTAGCCTCCTTATGTGTAGGCCTATCCCTTTAAATAGGTACGCACCTGGGTGAAAGAGGGGGGTGAACGTGCAAAGCGGGGAGGTTTTTGTTTTTTCTGACGGGGGGAGTTTGAATGAGGAAGTGGCGGCAAGCTAAGTTAGAATATCAATGCGACTTAGACAGCAAATGCCAGTTGTTATAGCGATCTTTTGTTTATATGTATGTTTATTTAATACATTCCACCAACTGCTTTCTCTGGACCGATCCACAAAGACATATATAGGAGTACCAGAATTCGGAAGGATTTACTCAGCTCGGGATCTGGTGAGCGAAGCGGTAATTTTGTTCCTGGGTTTTTCTGCGCAACAACCAAATGACTTCTCCCATCTAAATGAAGCTGTCCCACCAGGTTTTTCGTTTATTAGTAAACCCCGGGTTAATGGGAGGGGGGGTGGCCTTGCTCTCCTCCATCGTGATAACATCAAAGTCACCACTGTCACAGTCCCCCTTCATTCCTCCTTTGAATGTCTAGCTGTAAAACTCTCAGGCCCCAAACCCACTATCATTGTCACCATTTACAGACCACCAAAACCCTCCGCCGTTTTCCTCAATGAATTCTCATCACTACTTACATCTGTATGTGCAATGTCCCCCACTGTTATCCTCCTTGGTGATTTCAACATCCACATTGACAACCCATCCTGTACTTTTGCTAATGACTTCACATCACTTCTGGACTGTCTTGGCATCACACAACATGTCAACCTCCCAACCCATAACAAAGGTCACATTCTGGATTTAATCTGCTGCACTGACATCACTCCCACTAACCTTGATGTCATTGATTTCCCCATCTCCGACCACAAAGCTGTACTTTTTGACATTCATACCCAACTACACAAAACCAAGGAACAACGGACCATCTCCTTCAGAAACATCAAACTTATCAACACCATAGACCTCTCCACCCTGATCAGCTCCTACCCCAACCCTCCCCCAGCTTCCTCCCTGACTGACCTGGTGACTCACTACAATAACTGCCTCTCCTCCTCCCTCACCACCCTGGCCCCCCTGAAAACCCGCTCAGTCTCATTCACCCACACTGCTCCCTGGTTCACTCCTCATCTGCGCCAGCTCAAAGCCACTGGTCGTCGACTGGAGCGACTCTACAGTAAGACTCAACTCACTGTACACCGCCAAATGTATTCGGACCACCTCCATCACTACAAGAATGCCCTCACCACTGCCAAAACCTCATACTACTCCAACCTCATCAACACTGGTACAGGCAACAGCAGAGTCCTCTTCTCAACAGTCAGCCACTTACTTCAGCCTCCTAAATCTCTCCCTCCAGACATTTCCACCACCCAATGCACTGCGTTCCTTGACTTCATCTCGCACCCCCTCTGATGACCCACCCTGGATGATCACCTCTGGCCAACCTCTCATCAGCTCCCTCTCTGACTTCACCCTAGTAACAGAACAGACCGTTTCAGAACTCATCCGCAAAGCCAAAACCACCACCTGTCAGCTCGATCCTCTTCCCACCTCCCTTGTCAAAGCATGTCTTCCGTCCATCTCCCCCATGATCACCAACATAATTAACTCCTCCCTCACTACTGGTACTGTACCCCCCACTCTCAAGCTGGCTGCCATCACTCCCATCCTAAAAAAACCTGGTGCTGACCCAACTGACCTTAACCATTACCGGCCCATCTCCAATCTCCCTTTAATCTCCAAAACACTTGAAAGGGTGGTTGCCGCACAACTACAGTCCCACCTCGACACTAACAATCTCCACGAACCGTTCCAATCTGGCTTCCGTCCAAAACACAGCACTGAAACAGCCCTAGTCAAAATCACCAACGACCTCCTCCTTGCAGCCGACTCTGGATTACTCACCATTCTCATCCTCCTCGATCTCAGCGCAGCATTCGACACCATCTCCCACCCTCTGCTCCTGGACCGCCTAGCTGGTATGGGGATCACTGGTGCTGCACTCTCCTGGTTTACATCCTACCTCACCGGCCGTAAACAATTTGTTCAACTAAGCAACCACAAGTCTGGGTGTTCAGGTGTCTCACTGGGCGTCCCCCAGGGGTCAGTCTTGGGTCCACTCCTCTTCACCACTTACCTCCTCCCGCTGGGCACACTCCTCCGTCACCATGGGGTCCATTTTCATTGCTACGCTGATGACACACAGGTCTACATCTCCACCAAACCCACCGCTGCCATCCCCCCCACCTCCCTCATCACGTGCCTGGAAGAGATCCGGAGCTGGTTGAGCAGGAACTTCCTGAAACTCAATGGAAACAAGACCGAGGCCCTGCTCATCGGATCCAAATCCACCCTCACTAAATCAGAACACACCCCAGCTCCACTCATAATTATCGATGGATTCCCAGTACCCTTCTCCTCCAAAGTCAAGAGCCTCGGCGTCATCCTGGACAACACCCTCTCATTCGCACCCCATATTCACAACATCACCCGGACTGCATTCTTCCACCTCCGCAACATCGCCAGACTCCGCCCATCACTGACCCAATCCAGCGCTGAAATCCTAGTTCACTCATTTGTCACATCACGCATAGACTACTGCAACGCCCTCCTCACCGGACTCCCCACCAAACTTATCAACAGACTGCAGATCATTCAGAACTCAGCCGCCCGGATCATCACCCGCACCAAATCATCTGACCACATCACCCCTGTCCTCATTCAACTTCACTGGCTCCCAGTACACTACCGCATCCAATACAAAACCCTACTCCTCACCTACAAAGCTCTCCACAACCTAGCCCCCAGTTATCTCTGCGACCTCCTCCAAGAATACACTCCCTCCCGCTCCCTCCGCTCAACCTCTGCTGGACTACTATGTATCCCCACATCACGACTCACTTCAATGGGTGCCCGGTCATTCAGCTGTTCAGCACCCAGGCTCTGGAACTCCCTCCCCCCACACATAAAACAGTCAGACACCATTTCAACCTTCAAGTCACAACTCAAAACTCACTTGTTCAAACTCGCACACAACGTCTAACTGATCACTGTTTTGATTTTTTGATTTTTATTTATTTCTTATTGCTTATGTTTATTTATTTATTTATTTATTTTTTCCACAATGTCTTGCTTTTTAAAAAATGTATGATGACTATATGCTCTGTAAGGTGACCTTGGGTGTCTTGAAAGGCGCCTCTAAATTAAATGTATTATTATTATTATTAATGGATTGCTGTTTTTGATTTGGATTACGATCAGAGACTGTTTTGCTGGATACATGGTAAAGACAATCGCGGAAACAGGCCGACACTGCGGCCGTGCGAGACTCTGGTTCACTTTGGACTTGATCACGGATCATTATTGTTTTGTTCAATTGTTGTATAAATAACCACACACGCATAACATCGAACACAGACAATATATGTATTATATGATTGCGGTGTATGTGTTTCTGTTGTGTTTCTTTAGCCTATTGGCGTTTAACATTGATTTCCCGATAAAAAGAATAACAAAAGAATGTGACGAGTTTCTGTTTTAATTAACGGAATTTGTTATAAGGTCTTTTGTGAGAGACACCACATACTTGTCATAACTGACCACAGCTGGATCATTCAGAACAGTACGAAACAGCACATCAACTGGAAGACGAGGAACCCTACCAAACATCAGGAAAAAGGGTGCATAGCCAGTCGTCTCGTGAGCTGTGCTATTGTACATGAATGTCAGTGTCTGTAACCGTCTCGGCCAGTTAGCTTTTGTGTCTGGTGCCAGTGCACGGATCATGTTGCCAAGGGTCCTATTGAACGTTCCACACTGCCATTACCCATCGGATGATACGGGGTTGTGTGGGACTTCCTCACACCAGAGACCCTAGGCAGCTCGCTGATAAGATGACTCTCAAAGCTAGCTCCTTGGTCACTGTGGATACGTTCTGGGAAGCCATATACGCAGAAGTACTTATCCCAGAGGACCCTTGCCACCTGCTTGGCCGACTGATCTTTGCAGGGAGACGCTTGAGCCATTCTCGTGAAGTGGTCGGTTACTACCAATACATCGACTGACTTGTTCCTTGAATCCTCTGCCGACCAGAAGTCGATGCAAACCAGCTGGAGTGGCCTGGCTGACGTTATATTCTCCATGGTGCCCTGCCGGCAGGTTCAACAGTTTTGCTGACGATGCAACGCTGGCAGTTGCGGACATAGTCTCTCACGTCCCTGTCAAGGTTGAGCCAGAAGAACCTCTGTCTGGCCAAACTGAGACTCCTGAACTGGCCCTGATGACCGGCATGGTCATGAACACCTCCCAGGACTTCAGCTTTGAGCGACTCAGCTACAACGTATTGGTGACGTTTTGACTTAGTGACTTGATCCCTTGAGACTCTGTAGAGTATGCCATTGCTCACGACAAGTTTCTCCCAGTGTTTCAGGTATCTCACAACTGTGACTGATTCCCTCACTCACTCTCTCCTGGAGGGTCTGCGGCGTCTCCCCACATAACACAAGACGCAAGAGAGATTTCTGTCATTGAGCTGTCCATCACAGAGTTCTTTCTCTGTGTATGCAGGGAGTGAATCCTGACCAGCTGGGATCAACTGTGGCAAATGGTGCAGAGATGCAACAGCACGTGTTCTTGCTCCAACCTCCCAGTCATCATGAGACTGAAGGACAGCAGACACTGCATCCATCTCCACGGACTGAGTGTGAACATACACAGGTGTGGACAGAATTTGAGTAGGACTCTCTGTTGGACCTGGCGTCTCATCACGACCACTGGACCACCGGAAGGCATCTTGAACGGAGATACTCGACACATCTTGGACTTCAGTAAGGAGATTCTTGTAAGGTTCTTGAAGCAGTCTGTGGCCAACACTCTCCTTTACAAAAGGCACACGACTCAGGGCATCAGCGACCACGTTCTGTGGGCCTGGCACATACTTGATGTCAAAGTTGTAGCTTGCTGACTTGGCCACCCAGCGTTGCTCACAGCAGTCCAGCTTGGGCTTCGTCATGATGTGAGTCAACGGATTGTCGTCTGTCCAGACAGTGAACTCATGCCCCTTCAACCAATGGCTGAACTTGTCAGAGACTGACCACTTTACGGCCAAGAATTCCAACCGATGAGCCGGGTAGTTTCTCTGAGACTGAGAAAGGGACTTGCTGGCGAACGCGATGGGTCTTGCTCTATCCTCCCCCTCTTGGATCTGCGATAGAACAGCACCGATACCATCAAGGGACGCATCTGTTGACAACATGAAAGGACGGTTGAAGTCGGGGTGAGCCAGAATGACTGTTTCAACCAGCGATACTTTCAGCTTCTGAAAAGCCTGCTCCATAACAGGGGTCCAGTCAGCGGCACTCAACTTCCTGCCTTGTGACCTTTGTTTAAGCTGAGGTTTCTGCTTTCCTTTCCGTTTCTCGCCCGTCAACAAAGAGAAGAGAGGTTTGGCGATGGCAGAAAAGCCAGGCACAAAGTGCTGATAATAATTGATTATCCCCAGGAAAGATCTGATCCGTGTCTGTAAGGGAGTCATGCCATCTGCTTCCATCAGGTCAGTACTCGTCATCCTTGCGATGCCCTCAACCTTGCTGGGGTCGGTCGACACACCATTCTCATCGATAATGTGCCCAAGGAACTTCACAGATTTCCGAAGGAAGAAGTACTTTTTGGGGGCCAGCTTTAGGTTGTTTGGGTTGGTGGTCTGCGCTGACCAAGAGGGAGACATGAGGGACACTCTCTGGTTCCAGCTGGAACCAGGATAGTTGTTCTTCTGTGAGGTCGACTCCTGCCGCCACTCCTTCGGGTCCCAGGTATATATCTCCACATCGTAGGTCCTCCAGCTGTCCATCCTTCTGGTTGTACCATGGTTCATCGTAGGTCAGGTCCTGCTCGTGTGTGATGTTGAGCTTGCAGTGTAATGGGTCCAACAGTTCATTGTATTCTCCGATTTCCTGGATCCACATTTCCCACTCTCGATATGTGCTTTCCAGTCCTGGAGTTGTCTGTGCTGTTCCCGTCAGTTCCTGCCAGTAGATGGTGGTGTCGTCATGAGCTTCTGGCTTCGGGTCGTCTATTAACATGAACATGTGTGCTTCATCTGGGGCGGGTTTGGCGGGGTGGTACAGGGTGATGCCTCCCAAGTTGCAGGCAAGAGTGATTTGTAGGGAACCCATTAGGTCCCTTCCTAATAGGTTGATGGGGCATTTTGGGGCGTATAGGAATGAATGAATTCCTTTCTGTTCTAGTATGTCGAAGTCGAGTGGGGTTGTGAACGGTCGTTCCATGGGTTTCCCAGAGAATCCCATGTTTTTTAGAAAGCGGCGAGAGAGTGGGGGTGTTTTTCCCGCGAGACTTCCGATAGTTGATACGGATGCTCCCGAGTCCACTAGAAACGTGCAACTGTGTCCACCTACGTATGCGTCCACAGTAGGTAGTCCGAGGCCTAGTTCCTTTCTCGCCCGCTCGTCCTCTGGGCATCCCTATTGTTGTAAGGCTAACATGGAGTTGCCTGCTGCGGGCAGAGCCTTGAAGCCAGTATTCTGATGATGTTGTTGTGACGGGAATCTAGATTGGGCCACGTCGGAGTGGTACTTGGGGCAGTCTTTTATCCAGTGTCCCATTTGGTTGCAATGCATGCATGGAAGCTGACGCATCGGCCTGTCTCTTCCTCTTCCGGCTCCTCCTCCTCTGTATGGATGGTTCTGTCTGGTTTATGGTTGTTGCATGGCGGCGGCCACATATGCAGCGTATGCGGTGGGGTGGCCGCCCTGTCGTAGCCACTCTGGTAGTGGGGTCACCTGAGGGAATGTCTCTTCTTGATGTGGCATTAGGGACATCATGGCCATGGGATCCGGGTCTTCTTCGGCTCTCTTGAGCTGCCGGGTCTCCTCCACATCCTTTTTTATGTTCACCCTCAACATCTGTTTCAATAGTTCCTCCAGACCTCCGTCGTGGTGTGCTTTCTTCTTTTTGCTAAGATTGAAGTGGTGAATGAGGTGTTCCATCCACTCTGCCTTCGGTTTGACGCACAGTCCAACCACCGTCTCCAGTCTATTCTGGGCCTCGGGCGGTAACCCACTCAAGACCGCCTTCCGGAAGGTGCTGTTTGCCAGGTTGGTTTCGTACGGGTGGCAGTCATTCTTGTCCGCCCAGAGTATTTCGGCTCTCCTCACGTAAGCATGGACGGTCTCTTCTGGTTTGATGGTCAGGCCTTCGATCCCCACTGCACTGATGTCTGGTGGGTATTGTAGTTTGAGGTTATCCCAGAAGGCATTCCAGTATCTGTCAAAGGGTGTTTTGTCTGGCAGTTGAGTAGTACGGGTGTTGCGGTAGTTGTGGATTGTATTGTAGCTGCTGTTGGGGTGCGTAGAGTTGGGTTGAGTCGGGTTGGGGGTTGTGTTGTAGCTGCTGCTGCTGCTGCTGATGTTGCTGGTGCTGGGCTGAGTAGGATTGGGTGTTGGGTTGCAGCTGCTGTTGATGCTGCTGCTGCTGGGTGTTGGGTTGTAGCTGTTGATGTTGCTGGTGCTGGGCTGGGTAGGATTGGGTGTTGGGTTGCAGCTGCTGCTGATGCTGCTGCTGCTGCTGGGTCCAGTAGGGTTGGGGGTTGGGTTGCAGCTGCTGCTGATGCTGATGCTGCTGGGTGTTGGGTTGTAGCTGTTGATATTGCTGTTGCTGGGCTGGGTAGGATTGGGGCATGCCGACGTTCGTTGCGCCCGGAGGGTGGTCCGCTTCTCGACCAATTATGGCACCCGGGGCCGCTCCTCCCTTTTATCACGCGGTCGGTCCTGTCCTTTGGCCCCTTCGTCGAGTCGTACTCAACGCCACCGTAATCCTGACATCCTCCTGCGAACGACGGGGGGGGTTGATCGTTGTACGAGATTTCCACAGGCCCCTTCTCTATGTGGAGCATTGGAAATTGGAGGGCAGGGCCTTTGGAATCTCGAGGCGCCGGGTGGTCATAGCAGCCGTATGGTGGTGGGGCCTTTGTATTGTTTGGGAAAGGCGGGTGTTCTTCGAGGCTGGGGTAGGTGTTGTTGCGGAGGCTGGTGTTGTCCTCTCCACATGGCGTCCCTTTGCCCCCAACGTCCGCTCCGTCCAGGGTGAGTGGGGCCGCACGCTCCTCGACGTGAGGTGGTGCAGGCAGCCCTTTCAATACTGTTTTCTCTTGGCGGGAAAGGTCGGTTGGTCGCCCTTCCTTCTTCCGTGCTTCCATGTTGATTGCCGCATTGTAGGCGTTGAGTAGGGCGTAGGTGTACTTCTCCCTCTTCTTCCTGTAGTCGACTTGGTCCGTGTCTCGTACCTTCTTTGTGTTTGCGCGTCTCGTCGCAGCCCATTCGCTCTCCTTCAGGGTGTGCTCCCAGGCCGCTGTGGTAAGGCCGGTGGTGACCTTTACCCCAACAGCCCAAACTCCAACCCATTCCCACTCCTTTCTGTACTTTTCTTCTCGCGCAGCCCAATTTTTCTGTTGTTCAGTGGACAACGCCTTGTCCTTCAGGGCGTTCGCTGCCAAATACCTGGCTACTGCCGCCCTCATCTGGGTCGGGGTGTCTGGATCAGGTCTCGCTTCCGTTAGGCGAGGTTGCACATCGAGCGAGGCCATGATGTCTGGAAAGGCGCGTCTGCTGGGGCTAGGCGTGGGTGAGCAGTTGGGGGCCGCTGTCTGGTGTTGCGGCAGGAGTGAGGCAGGCGTTGTCTCGGCCAGCAGGGGGAGGCGTTGAGGGTACGGGATAGGCGTCGCTGCAAACCAGCAGGGGGAGGCGTATAGGTAGATGGGGGTTGGCCAGCAGGGGGAGGCGTAGAGGTAGATGCCGGCGTTGGTCAGCAGGGGGAGGTGCAGAGGTAGATGGGGGTTGGTCAGCAGGGGGAGGCGTAGAGGTAGATGCCGGCGTTGGCCAGCCGGGGGAGCGTTGAGGCAGGTACCGGGGTTGGCCTACAGGGGGAGGCGTCGTGGTGGGGGAGGGGATCGCGGCACAGGGGCTGCGAAGTACTAAGAGTATGACGGTTTTGGAATTCACAACTTATCTATCGATAAAGAAACTTTTCTCGATTTCTATCTGTACGACAAAAGGCTGTGATAACCTATTACCTATAGCCAACACTTAAATGACAAAGCACACACTATTCGCACGCCGCGCTGCGAGCGTATCCGTCAATAAACAAGTACTCAATGGGATGGGGACGGGGATCCGCGACAGGACCTGCGGAGAGGCAGGAGTTAAAAAGGGGGGGGGGGGGGGGGGGGTCGCACTCCAGGGCCTGCGGAGAGAGATGAAAAGGGTGGGAAGGGGGGGTTTACGACCGGATTTTCAAGACAGGGACAAAAGGGTGGGGAAGGGGGGTTTACAATGGGATCTGTGGAGACAGTGACAAAGGGGTGGGGACGGGGGGGTTTACAATGGGATCTGTGGAGACAGTGACAAAGGGGTGGGGAGGGGGGGGTTTACGATAGGATCCGTGGAGACAGGGACAAAAGGATGGGGACGGGGGGGTCTGACGACCGGATCTGTGGAGACAGGGACAAAAGGGTCGGGGATATCAAAGGAGTTTTCTAGGGGATGGGAGAGAAAGAACAACACCCGCTTTTGGTTACTTATTTCAGTTGTTCCAGTCCTACCGGACTGCGCACCCAGGCCACAAGATGGCACCGGTGCCTTCAAAAAGTGTGAGGGAGAGAGATAGAGAGAGATCTGCTTTTGCCCAGGTCAGAGGTCATGCAGTCTTAACAAAAGACTGACCATTCAGCCCCTACCGACTTGCAGGAGAGAGAGAGAGAGAGAGAGAGAGAGAGAGAGAGAGAGAGAGAGAGAGAGAGAGAGAGAGAGAGATGGAGAGAGAGATGGGGGGAGGGATGGAGAGAGAGAGGGGTCTGCTATTGTCCCAGGTCAGAGATCGTGCAGTCTTAACAAAAGATTTACCATTGCAGTCCCTACCTATTTGCAGAAAAGAGAGAGAGAGAGAGAGAGAGAGAGAGAGAGAGAGAGAGAGAGAGAGAGAGAGAGAGAGAGTGAGTGAGTGAGTGAGTGAGTGAGTGAGTGAGTGAGTGAGTGAGTGTCAAAGTGAGAGAGAGAGCGAGAGAGAGAGAGAGAGAGGGAGCGAGAGAGAGAGAGAGGGAGAGGAAGAGAGAGGGAGAGAGAGGGAGGGAGGGAGAGAGAGAGGGAGAGGGGGAGGGAGAGAGAGCGAGGGAGAGGGGGAGAGAGAGCGAGAGAGATCTGCTATTGCCCAGGTCAGAGATCATGCAGTCTTAACAAAAGATTTACCATTGCAGTCCCTACCTATTTGCAGAAGAGAGAGAGAGAGAGAGAGTGTGAGTGAGTGAGTGAGTGAGTGAGTGAGTGAGTGAGTGAGTGAGTGAGTGAGTGAGTGTCAAAGTGAGAGAGAGAGCGAGAGAGAGAGAGAGAGGGAGCGAGAGAGAGAGAGAGGGAGAGGAAGCGAGAGGGAGAGAGAGAGAGAGAGAGGGAGAGGAAGAGAGAGGGAGAGAGAGGGAGGGAGGGAGAGAGAGCGAGAGAGATCTGCTATTGCCCAGGTCAGAGATCAAGCAGTCTTAACAAAAGATTTACCATTGCAGTCCCTACCTATTTGCAGAAGAGAGAGAGAGAGAGAGAGAGAGAGAGAGAGAGAGAGAGAGAGAGAGAGAGAGAGAGAGAGAGAGAGTGTGTGAGTGAGTGAGTGAGTGAGTGAGTGAGTGAGTGAGTGAGTGAGTGAGTGAGTGAGTGAGTGACAAAGTGAGAGAGAGATCGAGAGAGAGATAGAGGGAGCGAGAGAGAGAGAGAGAGAGAGAGAGAGAGAGAGAGGAAGAGGGAGCGAGAGCGAGGGAGAGGGGGAGAGAGAGCGAGAGAGATCTGCTATTGCCCAGGTCAGAGATCAAGCAGTCTTAACAAAAGATTTACCATTGCAGTCCCTACCTATTTGCAGAAGAGAGAGAGAGAGAGTGTGTGAGTGAGTGAGTGAGTGTCAAAGTGAGAGAGAGATCGAGAGAGAGAGAGAGGGAGCGAGAGAGAGAGAGAGAGGAAGAGGGAGCGAGAGAGAGAGAGAGGAAGAGGGAGCGAGAGAGAGAGAGGGAGGGAGGGAGAGAGAGAGGGGGGGAGAGAGAGGGGGGGGGGGAGAGAGAGAGGGGGGGGAGAGAGAGGGGGGGGGGAGAGAGAGGGATAGAGAGAGAGAGGGGGGGTGGAGAGAGAGAGAGGATGTAACATTTTAGCTGAGCCCCCTGTTGCTCTCGAGCAATGGCGTTTTGTTTCAAAAAAGGGCTCTGACTATAAAGACTGTGGAGGTATGAACAAAGGAAACGCACGTTTCCAAGACGCGGCGTCCCTTTAAATCGTACACCACGTGGTACATCCAATAACGCGGTAGAAACAAACTAGTTCGGTTCGACCCAGATAGCACTGGTCAAACGCACTGTATTGGATCTCTATAAGAATTATGAGATTCCTGCAAGTTTGTCCCCACGGCGGGTTAGCGAGGCATTCAAAACAGATTGGGTTTAAAACTGCGCAAGTTTGCCTCTACGGCTGCGTTATACACTATACGAAATTGCACATTCGATTTTCACATGAACCGGGCCGGAAGGAATCAAACCCATTCAAACTCCACAGCAAACAAAGCCAAGCCACCGGTTATATGCAAGTAAGCTAGATTAACGTTAATATTTGACCTTTTTCACCCCACCGTAATGGCTCAAACGTTTTGTGGTCGGTTATATATAATATCTTTTGTACTGGCTTAACATCCGTACTTTCTTCGTACAACACAAAAACCACAGGTATTTTTTCTCCCACGCGGTACAAACATTAGATCTAGACGGGATCGGATACTGTCTATCTACAAACCCATATAAAACACACTCCTAGCCCTTTGCTTCGTGAGGTAGTTATTTAATTTAATCTGTTAGCGTATCCGAGGCCGTTTATCTAACCGGCTGTTATGAATTTCAATCCAGGCCGAGACCACACGTCCCCGCAGCCTGACGGAGGCAGTACAAGCTATTCACCTAAATGTTACTATTCTAACTATACAGAGTTCAGTCATTGACAACAGGTTCTGTTTACCTTTCTTGTGGCGCCTGTAAGTAGCTTGTACTGCTTCCCGACGGCCTCGTGGTCGCTAGTCTCGGTCCGGAACTTCCCAAGAACGTCAAGAGTCACCAATTTTGCTGAGTTCTTCAAGGAAAGTGGTCAAATCTAAAGGAATAGCTTTTAAGAGACTTTATTTAGTATAAAGTATTTTCGGTATGGTAAACTGATACTCTGAAGCAAAGAGAGATTGAAGATGTATCTAAGCACGTGCGAGCGTCTCCTAGCTGATCAAAAACATTAACCCTTGTACGTCTAATAGCTGCCGAGAAGATTCTGAGGACATGCTCGATCTGTAGGTTGTTATGGTCTGAACAGCGCGGCCCGGAAGTAGTGGGAGGAGCCGGTGTGACGTAACCCTCGGCTTCCTCGCCTGGTCTGTGGTGCTGCCTTCTGTGGCTAAAGTATTTATTGCAGCCTTCAGTAAGGTCTTGCTCCCCTTGTGGCTATGTATAGTATTTACGGCTTATATGTTTGGTCCTACTCCCTAGTGGTTAAGTGAGGGAAATATACCTTGTGCTCTTAAAATACGTAACAGATACGATCGACCACAGCACTCTTCTTCACCGTCTTGAGCACTATGTTGGTTTCGGGGGTACGGCTCATGGTTGGCTTGAATCGTACCTCAGAGATAGAACCCAATTTGTGCTTCATAAGTGTTCAGAATCAAAGCACTGTAAATTACGCTTTGGCGTACCACAAGGGTCGGTCCTTGGTCCATTACTTTTTGCAATCTACATGCTGCCCCTGGGCGACGTTATCCGCAGCTTCGGAATTAGTTTCCATTGCTACGCGGATGACACCCAGCTCTACATTCCTGTAGATTCCGGGGACTCGGCCCAGATTCAAAGGGTTGAGTCCTGTCTGGCTGCTGTGAAGGGCTGGATGTCACAAAACTTCCTACAGCTTAACACTGGGAAGACAGAGCTGATAATTATCGGCTCGAAGCGGGACCGGGAAGAGTTTGAGGATGTCTCTCTGTGGTTGGATGGCCTCGCCATCCCACAGAGTGCGTCCGTCAAAAATCTTGGTGTCCTGTTTGACCCTCAACTATGCTTTGACCAACATATAAGAAGTATAACTAGAATTGCCTTTTTCCATCTGAGAAACATTGCAAGAATCAGACCAATGTTATCTGCAGCGGATGCAGAGACACTGATTCATGCTTTTGTTTCGTCAAGACTGAACTATTGCAATGCACTGTTCTCGGGATTACCGAACTCTACCACAAAAAGTCTACAGCTGGTACACAATGCGGCAGCTAGACTGCTGACCAGAATGAGAAAGTTTGATCATATCACACCTATTCTCGCCTCTCTGCACTGGCTACCAATAACTTTCAGATCAGACTTTAAGGTGCTATTGCTAACCTATAAAGCCTTGCATGGATTATCTCCATCCTACCTGAAGGACCTGATCATTCCTTATAGTCCTTCTCGGTCCCTCCAGTCTTCGGGAGCCGGCCTTCTTTCATTGCCTAATTTTAAAAAGAAATCGGCTGGACAGAGAGCGTTTGCCTATCAAGCCCCCTTCCTATGGAACAGGCTGCCATCAGCGATCAGGGAAGCTGACTCTGTGGAGCTATTCAAAGGAAAGCTCAAAAAGCACCTCTACAATCTTGCATTTGGAGTGTAAAAACGACCAGAGGCGGACAGAGTACACAGCTTCCTTACTTGAGTAAAAGTACAGATACCCCTTGCTAAATTTTACTCAAGTACAAGTAAAAGTACTAAAGTCAGATGTCTACTTAAGTAAAAGTACTGAAGTACTTGTTTTTAAAAGTACTTGAGTATCAAGAGTACAAGAGTATGTTTTCTAAATATTGCATTACTACTGCCACAGTGCTTACATTTATGTATAGAAACGTCCTACATGGAGTTATGAAAAATGTTAACACCTTGGAGAATGTAAAAGGAATTGAAAGTAAAATCAAGTCATTTTCATCTTTTTACCATGGCAATAGCACAATAGTATACAGTATAACAGTATACTCAAGAACATAAAAACAATTGCTCAGCTTACATAAATATGCAATATCAGAAAAGAAAATTCAGCTAACAATTCTATGTATGTGTGAGTTTCTCAGTTTTTTTATCAATCAAATCAACAATCGTCTCTCATCTAATTCTGACCATGGAGTTGGCTTTGGCGGAAAGCGAAGGTGATTGCTGATAGGCTGAAGGCTGTCCTAATCAGTTTGAGAGGGAATCACGTTTGAGAGGGAAACAACAAAGTGAGGGTTTCCGTGATTTTTCTTTTCTCCTTTTATTTTTCAGAAGGAGTAATGGGTACTCACGGTTATGGATAGAAATATAACGGAGTAAAGAGTACAATATTTGCCTCTCAAATGTACTGTACCCAAAAAATGATACTCGAGTAAAGTACAGATCCCTCAAAATTGTACTTAAGTACTGTACTCAAGTAAATGTACTCCGTTACTGTCCGGCTCTGAAAACGACAGATGCGAAGTGAAGACCACTCTGTTTGCTTGTGCTTTTCTTATTACATTATACATTCCCACTGTGTACTTTTCCGTTCTAATTCACTATTCTGTCTGTTCTAGCGTGTTGCGGGTACTGGACTGGATGCCTGGACTCTCCTCATGGATAACCGGCCAGAACCCCATCACCATTTTAATATGATGTGCATGTATTTACCTGTATGTCAATTTGTGGCACCCATGGCACTCCTGACCATCCCTGGAAGAAGGGATCCCCTACAACGCATTTCTTCTCAAGATTTCTTCCTTGCTGATTTCAAGGGAGTTTTTTCTTGCCCGTGTGGGGGCATGGGTAAAGGGGGGTGTCAAATATTTGGCCTGTTAAGCCCTTTGAGACTGTAATGGTGATTAAGGGCTATACAAATAAAATTGAATTGAATTGAATTGAAATTGAATGAAACTCCCAGGACTATTGCAGAGGCCCTGCGGTAGGCGGTTATACTCGTAGGGGAGAGTGAGGTAATGTGAGACACCGGGTAATGTGAGACATCCCTTGTAGCTAGGCAACGCAACACATTTGTGGTCATGTGACCATTATTTTTTCAAGCCCCTCCCTTTCCCCCATTGCCAAGAAGGAGAAGTTGGTGCATGTGCTGTGGTGAGTATTTTATTTACAGAAATGTGTTTTTAGCATGTAAAAGTAAATTTTCTTGCTGTGAACTTAATCAACTGTTGTGTCAAAGCAAATTGATTCAGGTAGAAAAACTTATATAATACATGTTGATTAATTTCCAACATATAAAACCATGTGATTGAAACTAGCTAAAGATTAGCCTGAATTGCTAAGAGATGGGGTTTTTGTTATAATGGTGACTGTGGGGTAAAGTGAGACTAGTGTTTTGGGGTAAAGTGAGACACTGTCTCACTTTAAATTTGCATGGTGGAGAAAGTTGAGGGTGAGGAAATACTCACTCAATTCCTCAGAAGGATCCAGGGACACAAAAAATGGGAGAGACCGACATTTGCCATCAAAGATAAAGATGTGGCACATGTCCCTAAAGGTGATGTGGTGAAGAAGCTGCCTCAACCTAATAGGCCTGGAGGAACCACAAGGAGAGAGCAACTCTTCACCTTTCCCTGTAATCTTCAGGGCTTCAGGGCTGGGATGTAGAGTAGGCCTTGTTATATTTTTGTATTATGTTCAAATCCAGGTGTCAAGTCCTGTGTTCAGAGTCAGAGGCTGTTCTTGCTGGTTCTGTGTTCTAACCTAACTGGTTCTATCCATCATTTGAATGTTTAAAAATGTTGAATTATATTATGTTGTATTTGATTTTGTGACACTGCTTCCTACATTACTAACACATCCCATCACATCCCATCACATTCCAACTGCTAAACAGCACATGTTATAGTTAACCATGTAATTTGTTAACTAGCATAGATTATGTCCATGTTTATAATATAACCGCAAGGCGGCATCAATTAAATATGCACCCGCAATAACGCATTTAAAGCATCAACGACTGATAACAACATAAACTGAACATAGCATGACTACGCAAAACAGCATTATAGATACTTACAGGTACCTGAACCCACACAATTGAAATAATAATCTTCAAACTGAAATGTTTGTCTGAACATCATCTGCATCGCCACTCCTGTGCTCTGCTTTTTGCGCCGCTGGGTACCATCAACTCAATTATCCCCAGACTCTCACTCTGATTGGCTGTACAAGAGTAGCCATCAGGGGTGCATGCACTCACGTGTGGTTGTCAGGAGTTCTTACCGTTAAAACACGTGTTATGGTAGTTTTAAAGTGGAAAAGGTAAGTGGTTCACTTTACCCCATTGATTTCTCTGGTCTGTCTCAGTTTACCCCTAAACTGGGGTAAAGTGAGACACAAGACCATAAAAAGTAAAACAATCATATTTTCACTGCCATTTGTCCTGAAGACATTCTGATCATTTCCATTACAAAGAAACATCCTGAATTAATGGGAAATGTGTTAATTTTACTGATGTATCATTTTAGCTCGCCTAGAGGGAAGCAAATGTAAAAAGTGTCTCACATTACCTCACTCTCCCCTACAAGCCCATGGGAGTGGTGAAGGCAGAGTATTTCCTGTCGTCTTCGTGCAGCAGCATGTTATAGAAGCCAGAGGTCAGGTCCATAGTACTAAACAAAAGGTTTCCTCCGAGCACAGCCAAGCAGTCAGCCTGGTGGGGGAGAGGGTGAGCATCTCTCAGGGTCCTCTTGTTCAACCAGCGAAAGTCTGTACGGATACGGAGATCTCCATTCTTTTTCCACACAAGAACCAAGGGAGATGCATATTCACTGGTTGACTTCCTGATAATCTCCTTCTCTTCCATCTCACCCAGTACTTGGCGCAGCTTCTGATACTGACTGGGGGGCACACGTCTGTATGGTAGTCGGAATGGCCTGGGATCGGAAAGGTGAATGCGATGTATGAAGCCCTTCGCCTCTCCACAATCCAGATGATGGCGCGAAAGATGTCCTCATAGCGCACAATCAGATCAGCCATCTTGCTTCTACACTGTTCCGAAACATTGCAAGAGTTCATGTCAAGCCCACTCAACCCAACCGACTCAAGCTTCTCGTGAGCAGAGTGCATGTCTTCCTTAGTGAGAGGACTCTCAGTGGGCACGGCTGTTTAAGGGCAGCTGATCAGTGGGGCTTCAGCAGAGCTGGTCTCATCCATGTCCTCGAGTGCCATACAGGAGAAAACATCAGCCAGCTTGGCGTTGCGTCTCACCAAGACAGGCCTGTCTGAGGTGTTGATCAACTTCAACGGGACCCATCTGGCACCCCACAAAGGCGTCACCTCTCTCGCCACCAGAATCCCTCTCGGAGCTGAACGGCATGACGTGAGCTCTGTCATCACGGTGCTGCCAGGAGACACAACGCTAGATTTAGGTAGCTTCCCCCATATCAAATACTCACGACCGGGCTCCAGGCACACAGCTGAGTTGCATCGAACTGTACCTATCTTGTCAGGCACGTCTTCACCACTCCAGCGGTTCAGACCGGCAAGCATAGACAAAAACTGCTCAGCCTCTGGATCGTAAGCAGGATAGGGGGTAGACACGGCTTTCCAGTACCCATCACACAGTTTGTACTGGCTGATGATATGCTTGATAACATTGGTGCCAAGTATAATAATAATAATAATAAATGAAATTTATATAGCGCTTAATATGGTACTCTAAGACGCTTTACATATTGCCCTATCAAAACTATCACAGACTAGGAATAAAAGAAAAACAGAGGTTAAACATGAAGAATAAGGTGGGAGTTAGGTGGGGAAGGCTAGTGTGAAAAGGTATGTTTTGAGGGCAGATTTGAAAGAAGAGAGGGTTGGAGAGACTTTGATGTGGGAGGGGAGTGAATTCCAAAGGGTGGGGGCAGCAACTGAGAAGGCCCGATCACTCCAAGTCCGTTGCTCAGTCCGTGGAACTTGTAGCAGGTTGGCAGAGATGGACCTGAGGAATCGGGAGGGGGCGTGGTGATGGAGGAGGTCGGCAAGGTAGGGGGGGGCTAGGCTGTTGAGGGACTTGTAGGTGATGAGTAAGATTTTGTAGTTAATTCTGTGTTTAAAGGCCCACTATGCAACTTTGGTTTTTTCTTCGCTGTTTCTGGGTTTTCGCCGTGTTTGTGCGTGCATTATTCAGTACACAGCTCCCCCTGCAGCTTCGGAATACAACACTGTCGTAAAAACTAATTGACAACGCACCGCCCCCACCCACTTCTCCCGTGTGCGCTTGTTTTCAAAGGAGCCGGCAAAGCGTCTGAAGGATGTCTGAGGTATGTGTGCATTATATCTATTCATGAAGAGTAGACAATGTCTTTGATATTGAAGTACTGTATTCTTGTGTTGTGTTACACTAAATAAAAACCCATCGTTTTTGTTTCGTTGACGGGGAGATGTTTTATCCTAGATTAAATTTGTTGTATATTTTCTGACTGATCAGTGTCAGGCCTACTTAGTGTCGGTCAACATAATACATGACGATAGCATGAACAATTTGCACAGCAACCGTAGTCTACATTTATGTATCTTCTCAAGTAGGTGTAGTAATCTATGTTGTAATTTATTCTATCAAAAATGGTATGCTTATTATTTACATCAGATCATTGTATGCTTTTGCAGACCTCAACTTCTACCGCGTCGTCAGACTTCACTCCTGTGCCGATGGGCTCGAGGAGAAAGCAACGAACTCCACGGGGGGGGTAGAAACAAACGAGGGAAGGGGTCAAGGGACCTTGATGCTGACACTCAAAATAGACTCGAAGATCTGCAGAGGCGCCGCACAGCAGAGACAAAGGTTTGTGTACAACCGCAATGTTTACAATTACAATGTTCACAACCCAACAAGATATCACATACATTTGATTTTAGGCCTACCCCAGTGATGTAATATAAATGGTTGTACTTTTTTTCTTGAAGGAAAAACTAGACTGTCTGGAGCCTGGCCAGAAGGACACGATTTTGGAAAAAATCCTGAACAGGTCTCCAGGCATGATGTTTGATGTCATGTCACTGTTGGAGGAACCCCTGCACCCTGAACCTGACGGAGCTCTCCCCCACTGGTGTACGTGCAGTCACTGCAGGGAGATGGACACTGACCTGGAAAAAGTATGCTGTCGCCAATTGCCACTCAATTGCATCAGCAACATGGCATACATGGCATTTTATGTCTTGGATGAGGGGGTGTTGCGGCTGGCGAGGGCTGCTTGGAACGACGTTTTTGCTCTCGAGGACAGCCAAGAGCCAGGAGTGGAGCAGAGACACTTTCGCTATGCTGCATACAGACAGTTTGTCCTGTGGCAGCATGGCCGCCTCGGAGTGGGCAGAAGGGTGGTCATACCCAGCTGCTGTGTGTGGAAAGTGAGGGACACTTTTCCCGACTCCAGGGGCCAGTACACAGGCTCAGAGTGAGACGATTAGATGTTTAGCTATTGTAAATAAAAATCTTTGTATATAGTTTTAAAATGTTTCCGCCTTTTTTTATACGACTGCAGTTTATACACCTGAATGTTACTTTATAAAGTAAATCAATTTACATCTGTAGCCGAAAATAATGAACCTAATACAATTGTCTACCACCTGGAGATTACCTATGGATGTGCGCAACACCTAGTTTTTTATCTAAATTTCAAAGAATTTCATTAAATTTGTTATATGTATCTTTAGTTTGTTATATTTGTTCAATGAAAGACACTAGAAAAAGATTTATTTTGTTATTGAAAGAGCAAGGCATAAGTGGCGTGGCTATTGGGTGGCTTGTGGGTTTTCTGGAAACATGTTTCCTCGTGCTAGTTGCACCCTCACAAGCTCGGATGTGGGCGGTGGCTGAACAGGGGCAAGCAGGCCGAGCCGTCTTGGGTCACTAGCCCTCATTGTCACTGTTCGTGGCAGGCCAGTCCCACTTGCTATCCTACAGGACAGGATGGCTGTCTGTATCTCCCATATATAGCTGTACTCTTTTATTTCCTTAATTGTGCTGACTGTCCAGTTCTTTGACTTCTTGTTGTACGACCGTTTGTACCTGGTGTCAAAGGATGAGATAGATTCATTTAGCCCAACGCTTATGAACCATAATAAAGTTCTCTTGACATTAGTTAGTAAAATTCTAACAACTTACATCTTGTGCCCTTCCCTATTGCGTGCTGCCTGACGTTGGTTGTGTTTGTTATAATCAATAGCCGCTAGAAGGGTTCGTGTCTTGTACACAAAGGGTGTGTATCCCATGCGCTTTGCTGCGTACATCAGGACGTGGTTCTGGAAACTCTCCAGGACTGATGTGGTCCTATATGGTTTGGTGGGAAATAGATAAGAATAACACCGTTAGCAGAAAAAAACAGCTATGCTTTCCAATACATACACCGACAGTCACATAGTAAAGTAAAGTAAAGTAAAATAGTGGGGGGTGGGGTTTGCAGTTGGCCAGGTCTGGAAATTATGTTTTATGCCCAAAACAGGCATCTCGGAATATGCATGTTCATTAATGAATAAAATTTCAATAGCTGGAACAACCTCAGTCAGTACATTCAGGTTCTCACCTAATTCTTGGAGTACATGTTGATGAACCAAGACCTGACCAACTGCATCAAACTCCTAATTCTTTGCTTAGTGAAATCAGGTGGTGACATTAAAATCATGTGGTGCATCTAAAAGTAATACCAATGAAAATGCTCACCTGAAGTTAAGAAACTTCTTCACCAGGTTCAAAAACCTATTTTCCAGCACGACTGCAGTCAGTGCCTTGTGACATGCATAACCTGTAATCACAACACACAACACATAGTAAGTAAAATGGCTGCATCCATACAGGAGCAGAATCTGTTATCACAACACATCACACATGGAGAATGAAATGGCTGCATCCATACAGGGGAATCAATTCTGCTCTTGTATTATTGTTCGTTAATTACCTTGTACGATTCAGGGCTTATCTCCACTGTCCCCGTCCAGGGGCTCATGTTCACAACAGCCGGTGGCCCAAACATGTTCATTACGAACGTGGTGTAGCACACCAACCCACATCAGCTACACAAAAATAAAAGAACATGAACCAGAGGTTCAAATTATATTGGACAGCATGACAAGTTCTCCCATAAAGACTCGATCACCGATAAGTATGAACAGGATTTATTTAAATAACGACATGGGAATATTTTGCATGGTAAATCTTTGGCATGAGCCTCGTCACTGATCCAGGGTGACGTGCGGACTCGGCGTATCCTGCCAGGACTAGCAGGGGCGGAGCCTTCCCCTGGACAAGTAGACTGAGGCCGACCTGGTGGTGGTGGGGTGGATGGAGGTGCGTCGAACGAAGACCTGAGCAGCAAAGACATATGTTAGACTACTCTTTATAGAGCAGGTGTAGGCAGGTGATTGGTAGCTGGTGATTGGTGATTGGCGGCCAGCCGCGCGTGATTTGAGTCCTCCTGGTAGAACTACCAGCAAGCTTAACATTTCTCCCATAAAGACTCGATCACCGATAAGTATGAACAGGATTTATTTAAATAACGACATGGGAATATTTTGCATGGTAAATCTTTGGCATGAGCCTCGTCACTGATCCAGGGTGACGTGCGGACTCGGCGTATCCTGCCAGGACTAGCAGGGGCGGAGCCTTCCCCAAAAGAGAGGACGTAGGCCTTCGCCAGAAGTAGGAGATACCTCGGCATGTCCTGCCGGGACTGGCAGGGGCAGAGCCGACCCCAAAAATAGAATAGCGAAAGGGGGTAATGAGACCATACATACCCGCGTAGAAGAAGTGGACAAGGATCTATACTGCTTCTGGAAGATAAAAGGCATACCCAATATACGACATATTAAGAGTCAATCATACATACCATAAAACGATAAGCTTAAGACCGTCAGCGAGATCGATGAATCACGTAAAAGCAGTCGACTTAAAATACCTCAGCGAGATCAATTAAAATTTAGAGCACTCTGCAGCTGTTACGCAGCGAGCCACGAGTGCTTTCGTGCTGTACCAACTGCCGTGGTCGATTCACTCTCCAGGGTCGCTGCGTGACCTGAGTGCTTTCGCGTTGAACCACCGATGTGGTCAACGAACTCACGAGTGCCCTTGATGTGCCACCGACGTGGTCACGCACTCACCGGTGTTGCTGCAGCAAATATTGTGAAGTTCCGTGTTGAACACCGACGTGGTCAACGAAATCACGAGTGCCCTTGCTGTGCCACCGACGTGGTCACGCACTCACCGGTGTTGCTGCAGCAAATATTGTGAACTTCCGTGTTAAACACTGACGTGGTCAATGAACTCCGAGTGCCCTGCACTTGAGCTTTTGATATTATGCCACCGACGTGGTAATTAAATTTGCATGTGCCTGAGTAGTGCCCACCGACGTGGTCAACGCACTACCAGGGTTGCTGCAGCGAACGTGGAGTTCTGTGTTGTACCGCACCGACGTGCGCAACGAACTCACGAGTGCTTGAGTTGTTCCCACCGACGTGGGCAACGCACTCACCGGATTTGCTGCAACGAACGTAGAGTTCTGTGTTGTACCGCACCGACCTCACGAGTGCTTGAGTTGTTCCCACCGACGTGGGCAACGCACTCACCGGGGTTACTGCAGACAAACCATGAGTACTAGATAACGTGCCACCGACGTGGTCATACTCACGAGTGCCCTTGATGTGCCACCGACGTGGTCACGCACTCACCGGGGTTGCCGCTGCAACCTTGAGTTTTATTTTCCTATTTTACGCCACTGACGTGACAGCGAACTCAAGAGTGTTTTCTAGATGATCCACCGACGTGGTCACACTCGCCGGGGTTGCTGCAGGTTAACCTGAGTTATGAAACCGAATTTTGCTTTATGAATTTAGTACCTGATAACCACCACCACCACCAGTAGTTGCAAATAATGTCGCTTTTAGCAACGAAAATAATGACAAAATATCGTCATCACGAACCTTTATCGCGTGAGAAAGAAAAACAAACAAACAAAAAACAAACAGGACGCAACGTGCATGCTGGGCGTGTGACAATAACTGTAGTTAAATACATAGTGCAATATATTTCGATAACACTAGAAAGAATATAGACGTAACTAAAACGAATAGACTAAAATAACAGCTAGACACTAAGACTAGAATAACCCTGGAATGGAAACAGGCCGCCAGAATAGTGTTGCTTTTGGCAATGAAAATTATGACTAAGAGTCGTCATCAACAAGCCTTTATCGCGTGAGAAAAACGAGACTGGACGTAACGTGGATGCTGGGCGTGTGACAATAGCTTTGATTAAAAGCATAGTACAATATAGTTGGCGAATAAAACAAGACTAAAAAGTGTTTTACGAAAATAAGACTGCTAAAATGTCTCTTCATTTTCGTTGACCTAAACTAGGCGATAAAGACTTATAACGTTATTTTGTTCAACTGGAACTTCAACTGTTCCAGACATAACATCAATTTTCAACCGTTTACCTTATTTAACAAAACTACGCACTTGTAACTTCGATAATATCTAAATGTAATTACGATAACACTGGAAAGAGTATGAATGTAACTAAAACTAATAAAAACTAAAATGACAGCTTGACACAAGACTAGACTAACACTAGAAAGGAACAGGCCGCCAAAAACAGCTATGGTTGCAAACGTGTAAAACCTGTCTTAACCGACGTTAGAGAGCATCGTGTGCGCTTGAAGAAAGAACCTTGAACTCGACCTGATGTAGGACGTTGAGTACTGTGTTGTACCGCACCGACGTGTGCAACAAACTCACGAGTGCCTGAGTTGTGCCCCAATTGTGCGTTGACATGGTCAACGCACTCACCGGGGTTACTGCAGTCAACCCTGAGTAATAGATAACGTGCCACCGACGTGGTCATAGTTACGAGTGCCCGAGTTTTTACCGCTGCGCTTTGGCCAACGCACTCACCGGGGTCGCCGCTGCGAACCTTGAGTTTTATTTTTTTCCATGATATGCCACCAACGTGACACCGAACTCAAGAGTGTTTTCTAGATGATCCACCGACGTGGTCAAACTTGCCGGGGTTGCTGCAGGTTAACCTTGAGTTATATAGCCAAATTTTGCTTTATGAGTTAGTACCTGATAACCACCACCACCACCACCAGTAGTTGCAAATAGTGTTGCTTTTGACACCAAAAATTATGACTAAATGTCGTCATCAACGAACCTTTATCGCGTGAGGAGAACAATGCTGGTCATATGACAATAACTATAATTAAATACGTAGTGCAATGTTGTTGGCGAATACAAACGAGACTGAAAGTGTTTTACAAAATAAGACTGCTAAAATGTCTTCATTTCCGTTGACCTAAACTAGGCGATAAACTGTAATACGTTATTTTGTCCAACTGGAACTTCAACTGTTGAGACATAACGACATCAATTTTCGACCGTTTACCTTATTTAACAAATCTACGCACTTGTATCTTTGATAATACCTAAACGGAATTTCGATATCACTGGAAAGAGTATGAACGTGACTAAACTAATAAAAACAAAAATGACACCTTGACACCAAGACTAAAACTAGAATGGAAACAGGCCGCCAAAAACAGCTGTAGTAGCAAACGTGATAAACCTGCCTTAACCGACGTTAGAGCATCATGTGCGCTTGGAGGAAGAACCATGAATTCAACCGGATGTAGGATTCGTAAGCTGTGGAAGACCGCCTTCCCAGCCGTTTGATAGACGCGACCGGCAACCCTTGTTCAGCGGCTGTGGTTGCCGCTCCAATCCGGGAGGAGTGGCCAGTGTAGACAGTGGCGCCTCCAGAAGATTATTCCAGGGGTGGCCAATGGGGGCCACAGCAAATCTATAAACATCCCGGGCAGCGATTGTTGGCCGGGGGGGGGGGGGGGGACTACGTTATAATATAATCTAGACTACATTATATATTTTAAATAAATATGCATTATAAAAATTGTCTTAGGGGTGGCAAAGAATGATTTTGGGGTGGCAGTAGCCACCCCTCGCCACCCCATGGTGGCGCCACTGAGTGTAGAGGGGAGATGGTAGGCCGCACCCTTCTACCACCGTCGCGAGATGGACTCTGAACCACCCTTGAGGCATTGGCAGGCCGCAAATAAACAGGTGATTCGGGGACGTGCATTGCCGAAGCTTGAGATAAAGGAACATGGAAGCGTAAGGACAGAGAGTTGTTGATTCTTGAAATGATAATAGTAACAGCTGCTCCTAGGCTATCGCTTTTAGATGGAAAAATGCCTTGTGGCATTTTTGGCAAAAGGCCCCGTGTAGGGGCAAAAGGCCCCGTGTAGGGGAAAAAGTCTGAGTAGGAGACGTGTGCGCATGAACGCAAGAACGCGTAAACCCGTAAACCCGTAGAACGCGTAAACCCGTAGAACGCGTAAACCCGCAGAACGCGTAAACCCGTAGAACGCGTAAACCCGTAGAACGCGTAAACTCGTAAACCCGTAGAACGCGTAAACCCGTAGAACGCATGAACCCGTAGAACGCATGAACCCGTAGAACGCATGAACCCGTAGAACGCTGTGAGAAACACCGTCTCGAGTAATATGTTAAAATAAGGATGAAATCTCCCAGAGAGCACACTAATCTATTCAAAATATCGAGTGTGAGTTGGAGTGGCCAACACACATAAATAATTGTAATACACCAAAATTGTTAACTGTCATACATAGCTAAACAAGCAAATGAAAAATTAAATACCCCGTGTAGGGGAAAAGTCTGAGTAGGAGACATGTATGCATGGACGCATGAACGCATGAACCCGAGAACGCATGAACCCGAGAACGCTGTGAGAAACACCGTCTCGAGTAATATGTTAAAATAAGGATGAAATCTCCCAGCTCTGAGAGAGCACACTAATCTATTTGAAATATCGAGAGTTGGAGTGGCCTACACGCGTAAATAATTGTAATACACCAACATTGTTAACTGTCATACATAAACGAGCAAATGAAAAATTAAATACCAACGCGACTGAAGCCATTAACAATAAGACTATAAATAATAATATAAAATGATACCATAATGTACCTGTTCTTTGTCTTTGGATCTTTTGAATAAATTGATCGATATGTGAATCGCATCGCGAGCAGAGGAACGTGAGAGTTAGTGAGCAGCAGCTGAAGCAATCTAAAAGTCCCTTCGTCAATAAAAACCTTAGTGATATTCAGTTACCACAGTGCCTAAAACCCATCAACTTCATTCATGTTAAAGTGAAAAACCTCAGACACAAGAAGTTAACCGAACAGTGCACTAGGCCCTCTCGAATGCCAGGCCGAAACAACATGTCTCGCTACTGACCTCCTTTCAGCTGCCCACCCCTCCTTCTCCAGCAAAAAGTAATAACAGAAAACGGCTAATAAACGCTTGAGGTGGCGTTATGAAGAGAAAACTTACACATTTTTTAGTACACGGTATAAAGATAATTATGAACCTTTGATTGCGAACGTAGAGTTCTGTGTTGTACCACACCGACGTGTGCAACGAACTCACCGAATTCAACCGGATGTAAAATCCGTATGCTGTGGAAGACCACCTTCCCAGCCGTTTTGACGCTGCTTTGTTATCGCAAAACATGGTTATACGTTAACGCCGCCATGCTTTGCCCCACAGAACGCTAGCTGCTACGATAGGGTAAAGCTCGAACAGCGCAGACGACTCGACCCGAGGGCAAACGTGCCAGCTTCGACTGGCCATCTCTCAGCAAACCATTGCCCTTGGAAGAAACCCCCTAACCCGACCGAGGGAGCCGCATCCTGAAGCTGGACTGGTAGAGCTGTGAGAGAGAATACGCTGCGGGGGCTAACGCGGGGACTGCAATAGCCATGGTAGCAGGGCACGTGCCAGGTGCGTAGCCTGTGAAGGCGGAGGAAGCCGAGGCTGATGGTTGCTGGAAGTAGAAAGGCGCCGTGGCGACTGACGACAGCGGGTTGGGGGCCTGGACCCGTCCGGGAGTTCCGCATGGTGTTTCGACGGCGTCCATCCTGGCGCCAAATGCTTTGCACCAACTCGGCGAGGGTTTGTAGAACCAGGCGGATGTCCGTGTTGGGAACTTCTTGGTGGTGTTGTTGAGGATACCGGGGACCGAAATTAACGGCTTTCTGCGCTCACTTGCCCGGACTAGAAGTAGTAGGCCGACCAGCACGAATCCAAAGTTATGACCTCTTGGTGTGTATTAACCGACATAGCAACTAAGCGACGAGATATGCGAGATAATCAGAAGCACAGTAAAGCAGCAGCATGCGTCGAACGAAGACCTGAGCAGCAAAGACATATGTTAGACTACTCTTTATAGAGCAGGTGTAGGCAGGTGATTGGTAGCTGGTGATTGGTGGCCAGCCGCGCGTGATTTGAGTCCTCCTGGTAGAACTACCAGCAAGCTTAACATTTATTGGAAATAAATACTAAGCAAGTTTATTCCATTTTCACATCTATGGAAACTGCCTGCTCTTAGCCGGCGTTGTTCCAAAGGACTGTAGATGTGAAAGACATGTCCTGACATTTACATATTGAAATATTCTGAAAATATACTAGCCTTAGGTTGTGTTTCAGCCCGCTTCTATGCAAATATCTCTGATGTGCATTGCCACAGTAGAATAGCCAGAACTTACACCTCTTGCCATATCCAACCCACTGAAACCCCTACCCCTCCCAAAAAATGCAGACTGTTCCACTGAGGTGTGGAAGGACACCGATGTCTGAATACAAAGCAGCATATGTGAATCACCCTCAGATTGATTAACCATATATAAATATTCTGCAAAGTTGCTGTAGATAGCAGAATGTTAAATGTGAAAAGGGCTTTAGTCAACAAACCTTGAACTGCTCCTCACTTTCTGCCTTCTTGCTGCAAAACCAAAAATGGTTGACTATGTCCCTTGTCCACACCAGAAGGCCACTGTTCTCCTTTTTGGACCCAGCCTGAAGGACAGAACATAATTGAAACACAAGAAATGTTTATTTACTTTTCAACCATGTCTTGTCACATCACAGTTATGCCAGGATATTAGAACAAACCAACATGCTTCATGTAAATAAACCCTCAATAATTCCAAGACACTACTATGGGCATGAAGTTTCCCCATCCAAAGAGCACCTCCAACTTGACCGAACTTTTGAATGGCTTTAGATGACTCATGGCTGAGAGTACAGTATGGAACAATGTTGTAAAAGCTTACCCGGAAAAGTCTCTTGCTCAGACTTTTTGCAGCATGCCAGATATCAAGTGAATGCTGGATACCCCAATCTTTGTACTTGCCACGCTCGGGATCTGTAAAAATACAGACATAGAAATTATATGTTTACACTGACCCGGTCCTATGGATAAATCTCTGATATCCGTTTCCGTCCTAAATCAGGCGGTTGCTAACGACAGGCAGAATCCTACACATTTTCTAAGGACTTTTGAAGCCAAGACATCACATGGACATTAGCAAAATCAGGATGAGTAAGTCCTTACTTAGCAAGGCAGAGATCTGGGGGTGGGCATCAGTGACTACTTCTTTAATGGGAAGTTCCTGGAGCAGCACATCCATGGTCCTTGTAAAGCACTCCCTCTCCATGATCACAGAATTTCGGCTAGTCTCACGTTTGTCAACCGAAACAATGTAAACTATATCTCTGGAGTCTTGCTCTAGAGTGGTGTAGGTGCAAAACTGGGCACAATGACCTGCAAAGTAAGTACAGCTTGTCACCCTTCAAACAGTGGAAATACTCATAACCAAAAGCAACGCACTTTACATTACCGAACTTACCAGGAGAATCCATTCTGCCATCACCTAGTGAATAGAGCAAACAGAAATAAAGAATATCAGAGCCGACGTTCCCACTTGAATTTGACAGTTAGTTTTTCACGAATATATAAATGCAATCAAGAGAAAACTGACCCAAGACAACAACATGGTCCTTTTCATGCCAGCGCTCTAGGACTTCCACCCTGGTTTTCTCCCAGTATTCCTGCACAGGCTCTATGCAGTAGGCATCCTGCAGCCTGAAGTGTGTGCCCTCTGCAACCATACCCATGTTCATGAATTTGAACAGGAGGGCCACTTTTCTGTAGTTGTTGCCCGACAGCAGAATGTTCATGGACAGCATAAAATCACCACCCTGCATGCCGAACTTTAGTGTCGGCTGTGAATTCCACTGCCACACTGTGTTTCCAAAGGGACACAGCTAAAGAAAAGAAATTAGTTATTCACACAAGATATTCATGCAATCACAAACAAATGTTCACATCTTTGACACATCTATGCACATCGTCACAGTTGCATTTAAAATCAACAGCTAGACAATCAGTAAGCAAATGGCCACACCCGTTTGTAAAAAAGGTTAGGCTATTTAAATACAAATTGTACCTCCTCTACAGGCAAGAGCCCCCAACTCCAATGTGCAGTTGTGAAATTATTTTGGGGGATGAGTTACCAACATGGAAAATCACATAGACAAAACAACAATAATAATAATAAATGAAATTTATGTAGCGCTTAATATGGTACTCTAAGACAATCTTACCCATTCCAAAATGACGCCAGTCCCTCTTGGTTTGAGATTGATCCGAAATGGCCGAGCACCAGGGCATGCTCCAGACTGTTTGTCCTTGTGGCTGCACTTTTTCATGGGCAAACTCAAGTGGTTGGCAAGTGTAAGGAGGTTGTCATTGAAGGCGATATTGGCTCTTTTACCAACCAGGTCCTCCTCAGACACAACTCTACGCTGCCCAGGAAGATTATCTGGTTCCTCATCAACAGGTTCTGGCATTTCGAAGTCCAGCACTGCTTCATCCAAACAAAGTTCAGGTAGCTGTAGTGTGTTGGCACAGACGTTCCTGTATAAATAGGAACACATTTTAATAAAGTACTTCATAATAAATGACATTGTTTCTTGCTAAAAACAAAAAACTGTTGTTTTAGCATCAGGGTACATGCATAATTGAATTCGAGGCAGTCCTAGTGGTAAAAGGGAACATAAACCTTAGATAAAGAGAAGGGACATACCTTAGATAAAGAGAAGGGACAAATCCATCATCGGAGCTGTCTCCATCATCCAGGTCCAAATTAACAGGGTCTTGCATGAAATAGTCTATCTCAATGCTGGGGGTGAGAAAAATAAACATGTCATATACAAGGAAAGGTTTAGTGTGAGTAAATTAAATAGTGATGTACTGCAGAGAGATACTTACATCGAGTCCTGCAAGTTATTGGCCTGCCCCTCATCTGGAGAGTCGCACTCGTCCTCACCACAGCCCAGGGACTTCATGCTACAATGAATCATGTGTGGAAATGAAATTGTTAATACATGAACATTTACTAGCCACTTGGATTTAATCTACCAGCCACCCAATAGTAAACCATTTATAATCCATTGATTGAAATCTACCAGTTCGAATTTACATCCTTACAAAGAATGAATATCTAAATGGGGATAAAAATACACTATTATATATAAAGACAGGCAGGCTACCCTGGCATGCACTTACCTTGTATCCAAACCCTCAATGGTTCCCTCTTCCTCAAGTGGCTGCACACCAAGATCTCGCTTGGTCAACTGTGTTTCGCTGTGTGTAAAACACGGTCGTCCATGATTGTGAATTTATTCATTACAATTCATTCGAATGAAGGCCGGGTGTACAAAAACGTATAGATATAACAGGAACTTACAGGTCAGAGTCCTCCGTGACACTTGACACCGGTGGTTGTTGTGGTCTTGGGCGCTTCTTGCTCGGGGTAGATCCAGTTTGCCATTGCTTAAAACTGAGACAAAAGAAAATACGTTTTTTTTACAAACAGAAGACATAACATGGGTAAAGATAGAAGGCTGGAAGTTTCCGGTTACAGTTCTGTTACCGACGAATATGTGCTAACTAGAAGAGGTCAGGGCACTGCATTAGTGCTATTATGTGCACTCGGACATAGCGCATGATACAGGCGACATTCGACGGCCGATCGCGATATCTGAAAACACAACGATAACCTGGATTCAGAACGCAAACAAAATATGTTGTTTGGTAGCAAGTGACTGCTACGCTAAACCCCCACTAGCTAGCGAGCTAGCCATCAAGAAACCAAGCTAAAACACATACAGGGCTCACAAAAAAACAGTCGCGCAAACAGATTGTTCAACAGGCTATCAAACCACATAACAAAGACGAAGTTCCCCCAAGGGTATGCTACTTACAATTTCAACAGCAACAAAGCCAAGTCGGCGTCCGTTTTGCAGTCTTCGGATTCCCTTACTTAACGCCATTCCGCAAAAGCTTGCCCTATGTTCACCCGTGAATGATCTCTACTCCGGTCCAACTTCTTCTTATTCTCCTTCTGTTCCGCCGACCGTCGCCTCTTGGGTCTCGTATGGGTCGATTGATCCATAATGAATGCAACAACTACCTCGCAACTGGCTGTTTATATACAGCCGGTGTCTGTGCCGTAAAGCATTTTCAAAACTACAATCTGACTACATTTTCGAGGATACTTCCGCCGCGTCACATCCGGAATGGCTCGGTCCGAACACATCAAGTTGCATATGCGCTTTTTCACTGTAGAGGCGACATGGGAAAATGACACCCACCAATCGACCCAGAAATGGATGCAGAACCATCAGCATAACTTTCAACCTGCATACTTAATGTAATTTTGGCTAAAAAAGTTGCATAGTGGGCCTTTAATTGGAAGCCAATGGAGTTAATGGAGGACAGGTGTGATGTGTTCTCTGGAGCGGGTACCAGTGAGGAGGCGTGCAGCTGAGTTCTGGACGTATTGAAGTTTTTTGAGGACTTTGTTGGTGGTGCCGTAGAGAGGACCATTGCAGTAGTCAAGCCTGGATGAAATGAAAGCGTGGATGAGTGTCGCAGCAGCGGTAGTTGACAGGTTGGGGCGGAGGCGGGCGATGTTTCGGAGGTGGAAAAAGGCAGTTTTGGTAATATGGTTAACATTGGGGAGGAAGGAGAGAGTGGGGTCCAGGATAACTCCAAGGTTACGGATTTTGGTGGAGGGGTTGATGGTGGAGCCGTCAATGTTAAGGGTGAAGTTCAGAGTGAAGTGAGTGAGGGTGTCAGGACCAATGATGAGGATTTCGGATTTGTTGGAGTTGAGTTTGAGAAAGCTGTTTTGCATCCAGTTCTTGATGTCAGTCAAAGAGTTGGAGAGGGTTGAGAGGGTGGAAGGACTGATGGTTTCGGCGTAACAATGGAACCGGAGTCCATGGTGACGGAGGATCTGACCAAGAGGAAGCATGTACAGAATGAAGAGGAGTGGACCAAGCACAGAACCCTGGGGGACACCGTGGATGAGAGGAGTAGTGGCTGATTGACAGTTGTTGATGGCGATGAATTGATGTCTGTCGGAGAGATAGGATCCGAGCCAGGAGAGGGCGGTGCCAGTGATGCCAAGGGTGGATTGGAGACGGGAGAGGAGAATGGAGTGATTGATCGTGTCAAAGGCAGCACTGAGGTCAAGGAGGATGAGGATATTTAGGGAGCCAGGGTCAGAGGATAGCAGAAGGTCATTGGTCACTTTGAGGAGGGCAGTTTCTGTACTGTGTTTGGAGCGGGAACCGGATTGGAAGAGTTCAAAGAGGTCGTTGGTGTCAAGGTAGGTGATGAGTTGTTTGGCAACAACACGTTCCAGGATTTTAGACAGAAAAGGTAGATTGGAGATGGGGCGATAGTTGTTAGGGGAATCAGGATCCTGGCCGGGTTTCTTTAGTACGGGGGTGACTGATGCAAGCTTTAGGGAGGAGGGGACATGGCCGGAGGATAGAGAGGAGTTTACAGTGTTAGTGATGAGGGTGGAGAGAATGGGGAGACAGGCCTTTAGAAGTGTGGTGGGGAGCGGGTCCAGGTTGCAGGTTGTTGATTTCATGGTTGAGACTATGGAGGAAAGATCAGAGGAGGTGATGGTAGCAAATGTGGAGAAGGATTGACCGGTGGTTAGGGGGGGATCCGGTTTGGGACGTAGGGCGGGGTCGATGGTCAACTGGCTGTGGATTGTGCTGATTTTATCATTTTTATTTTATCATTAAGAAGGATAGGAAGTTATTGCATTTTTCAACTGAGAAGGAGTGAGAGATGGTATCCAATGGCTTGCGGAGTGTGTTAATGGTGTTGAAGAGGGTCCTTGGATTGCTGCTGCCAGACTGGATGATTCCAGTAGGAGGAGCGGGCTGAGTTCAGGGTGTCGTTGTATAGTTGGAGGTGTTGTTTGTACATTTCCTGGTGGACGGTAAGACCTGTTTTGTGGGCAAGCCGTTCCAGTTGGCCTCGTTTGGATTTGAGATGGCGGAGTTCGTCAGTGTACCATGGGGCAGAGTGGGAGAATTAGACCAATTTAGACTGAACAGGTGCAAGCTGGTCAAGGCAGGATGAGAGGGATGAGTTATAGCAGTTAACCAGGTAGTCGGGGGAGTTGTTGTGGGTGATGGTGAGTTTAGCGATGGACTCAGAAAGACATGTGGAAAGAGAGGATGAGTTGATGGATTTGAAGTTGCGGAAAGTGATGGTGCGTTTTTGCTTCTCGAGGGAGTGTGAGTTTGAAAAGTAATGGCCAGATGATCGGAGATGTGGAGGTTGTTACTGGCCAGGTGACTGATTGTGATGCCAGTGGAACAGACCAGATCCAGGGTGTGGCCTTTGTTATGAGTTGGAAAATCGATGTGTTAAGTGATGTTGAAGAATGACAAGATTTCCAGAAGTTCGATTGCGGGTTTGCAGACAGAGGAGTCCACATGAATGTTGAAATCGCCCAGGAGGAGAACGGATGGAGATATAGCACAGAGCTGGGTAAGGAATGCAGATATATCAGAGGGAAAGGCAGGGTCGGGCTTAGGGGGACGGTAAATGACTGCAATGACCAGGGGCTTGGGACCAGACAGTTTAAAAGAAAGGGATTCAAATGAAGAAGGGGTTGGGATGGATGTTGCACTGGTTTAATGTCATGGCGATGGATGATGGCAATTCCACCACCAGAATGACCATCCAGACGAGGTTTGTCAATGTAAGAGTACCCAGGGGGCGTGGCTTGATTGAGTGAAAAATAGTCCATGGGTTTTTGCCAGGTTTCAGTGAGACAGAGAAAATCCAGTGCTGAATCAGAAATAAATTCACTGAGGAGAAGTCCTTTTTTATTAAGCGAACGGGTGTTGAGAAGTGCAAATTTCAGAAGAGATGAGTTTTTGTTGGTGACGGGTTGAGGAGCTCTGGGTAGCGGAGTGAGATAAACAGTGCGCACGGTGTGGTTGTAATGTTGATGACGTCGCGTCTTTGGCGGGTGCCGATTGGCCCACAGTGAGGAAATGGAATTTTCTGAGCCGGAGTAAACAAACGTCCTCCGGCTGCCTCTGTGGACTTATCGTGGCCGACGAAGGAGTCCGAGTTCTTTGATTGTGTTGGATATAATGTGTCCGGGAGGAGTGCATGGTGAAGAGCGTAATTGGAGGAGCTCGGAGATGGAATACCAGTGTTTAAGCAGGGGACGATGACGGAGGGCAGGGTTGTAGCAGCCAGCTAGCATGTAGTCACCCCGCAATGGCTCACCCGGCAGCCAGCTAATCAATGGCCCAGCGCTGCAGGCGGGTCCCGGACAGCTGACAGCAGTGGCACGGACAGGTAGCATCCAGCTGGTCACCAGCTGGCTAGCTAGGGACCAGTTTCCAGGGGTAGAAGGGGAAAATTGTAGTCCGATCCGAGGTCCAGAAGGGTATCAACTCATCATGTTGCCCTTGGACTACCAGGGTGGGAACCAGGATCTTACAGCCGTACACCTCCATCTCCACATCGATTGATGACTTAGGCTTGACACGACGACCACCACAGCCAACAAGCACAACGTTTGAACTGAACTGGTTGTGTGCTGTGACTACTCCAGCTTCTCTAAGCTTAGTCTCTGCTGCCTCATTAATGCTACAGGCCATAGATCCACTGTCCAGCATAGCACTCAGTTTCACTGCATCCCCAACCGTCACAGGCGTGAAGAAAAGACTGTCACTACTTCCAACCCTATGCATATTCTGATACACAATGATTTCTGAATCATCACATGAACTTTTGTGGGCCATATACACTGTCTCAGCATCAGAGTCATTTTCACTTTGGGAGATTACATTTAGACCCATACTGTCTCCCTCTGAATACAGGCCGTCTAGTTTCCCTTAGGGTGAGGCTCAGTCGAAGACCTGGCGGGACACTCCATCTTCGTATGGCCTGGGGCATGACAGACAAAGCACAGTCACTCTGACATGAAATGTGTGATGGTGCTGTGTTTACTGTCACCACAGACTCGACAGGCTTTCTCACGGGCACCACCCTGGAACCTCCCACCACGAGTAGCGCTGCCACGCTGCTGTACATTTCCCATAATTTGCTCTAGCATGCCCATCATGCGAGTGAGAATCCTCTCCTCAGACTGCTGGGTGTTTTGAGCTACAACATGCGCAGATGGGGGACAAGGAGACTGGCACGAAGCATGGCACTGGGTAGGCATGGGGTTACACACTGGACTATGATCCGGGATGGGGACAGAGTGGGGGAACTGAATATGACACTGCTCAGGCATGGGCTGACTGTAAGGCACTGGGCTGGGCTGCCTGGCGTGAAAGGCAGCGTTGTGGCTCTTTAATGGCACAGGTCCGTTAGCTCTGCCAGAGGCCCTCATCTCCCTCTGATAATAATCAATCCTCATCTGCACATCTCGTGAGCTCCACTCCTGGATAGGCTTACATTTGAAAATACAGGCAAGTTCAGGGTCGGGGCAATGCTTCACAAACATGCGTGCCACCTCCTCACCCGTGCTCTCCATCTGCCTACCCTGCCTGTGGAGGCCTTCATCAGCCAGATCGGCAGCTCTGTTGATCCTCAACCAGTAGTCTACTGGATTCTCGTTGGGTCTGGGCAGGGTAGCATAAAAGTCAGCTAGTGGGAGACATGATGATGCATCACTGAAGTACTGGAGGAGAACATCATAGATCAGACCAGGGTTCTGTCCCACAGTGAGTGTTTGATCACTACGCAGGCTGACCCTCCCATGTCTCTGGCCTTGCCCACCAACCTCCCCATTATCTCTTCAGCCTGCTCATGCACGGGACACTTTTGCTTTCTTAGATAAGCTTTAGTCAAGTCAATCCAGTCCTGGACTGAGTATCTGTCATTTCCGTCGCCCCTGAATATCTGTGGCTCTCTGTCTGATTTGACATGTACTGTAACGTGTAAGGCTTCCTGTCTAACAGCGTTAGAATCGTCAACCATATGTATCGGAGACGATGTGTCGTGGAGTTGTGGTGTCATGTTAACTACACCAGCGGACATTAACTTTGCAACAATGGACTCCCCAATCTGAGTACCTAACTGTCCCATCATGTCTGAAAGTTGATGAAGAGCCTGACCATCAGCAAAACCAGGTGTGGATGTGTGAGGACCCTCCCCCATGAACTGCCCAACAGGAGTACAACCTGGGTTCTGACCTAACCCTGTATCCCTACCGTTGTCAGCTAATAATTGGGAAAGTCCCTCCCCCCTACAGTCCAATCCCCCCACAACAACATTACTGTCTGTGAAACTTGGGCCCGCTCTCAATACACCTCTTCCCTTAGAGAAAATGGGAATAGAGAAATGATCACTGCTAAACCCTGGCTTCTCGGCCATAATGACACGTACTTGCGTTGTGTATTACCAAATGTGAAAATAAAATAGAAACATCAAACAAAATTAAAACAACTATAGAACTGAACAAACATTTACAAAAACAACTCTGACCACACTTGATCTGTATGTCCACGCAGCATCCACGGCGATCGGCGTTGAGCTGATCTAGAAGATCGACGGGTCACGGCATCAGTGTAACGGTGGTCATTCGTTGAGGAATTGATGAACAACGACATACTTTTTATCCTCTTTATTTCTGAGAACAGAAGACAAACAGTTTGTCTTCATAATGTTGTGGTGTTGGTCCCTACAGGCTCTGTCTTGTGGCAACACCGCTCTAACTAAACTATTATCTAAAAATAATACCTACACAGCAAAAAGTCCAGTGTTGAATTAAAACCCACAGAGTTGATTTTAACACTTTGAGGGTTTATATAGCTCCACACTCTCCAGAGTTAAATTAACACTTTCAAAATAGTTAAACATTTAACACTCTGCCAGAGTTCCTCCTTTAACTCTCAAAACAGAGTTAAAGTAACACTAAGGGATTAGACAACTAACACTGCTCCGAGTACATTTTAACTATTTGGGTAGTGTTAATTTCACTCCCTAAAGTGTAAATTATCTACACTGAAAAAATGTAAAATACATTTATTAAATATTTATTCATTAATTTAATATATACTTATGTTAATATTAATTAATTACAATAAACAATATCATTTCAAATAATTTATTTGTGCCAATTCTTCCTTGCAGTCAGTTTAATTACAACATTGTGAATGAAGGTATAATATACAAGCTTTGAATATCAAAAGGTTTATCAAATCTAAGCTCAGACATTTTTAATAGACATCTTTCCACACTTTTTAATACAGACATCTTTCCACACTCTCTGTAAATAGCTTATTAGACAAAAAAATAACGTGATCTCCAACCAAAAGTATTCTTATTCACAAGGTGTAAGTGCTCCTGGATGGTTAAGCAGTCTCGCTCTCAATTCTCTAAGTCTGGGCGACTCCTTCATTTTCCCCACATCAATGTTATACACTGTTGTCTGCAGGAACGTGTAAAAATTCACTAGTGCCACATCGTAAGACAAATTAAACACAAAATGTGCTTTGAAAAGTTCATCGCATGCCCCGAGGAAGCGGATTGCCTTGCATGGGATGAGATGCTTATCCATGGTGATATAGAAGCTGTCAATCTTGCTCTTCTGACGCCCGACCGCAAGGAGGTATGGCTGTCGACCCTGCTGGTTGCGGAGATGCTCCTCCAAACTGCAGCATGACTAGGGTAGAAATATGAAAACTGAACATTAGACACAAGAATTATGTACAGCCACAGAGAAAACGACATTATGGAAGTGATTATTCATACATCTTCTCATTGGCTAGTGCAAGATAGGAATGAAGACTTAATTAAAATACCATCCAATTTTTTAGCAACCCTCATTTACATGTGGCTAAGAAGGTGACGTGACAATTATTATAATCAACGTAATAATATAAATACCTTATGAAAGACAACAAGTCTCTCAACTGCATCAGATGCACTAATTTTTGGAGACTTCAGTCCCCCTGGAGGTGGTGGAAGGAGATGTAACAGCAACAACAGAGAGGCCATTTCTTGGTCGTAGGCTGAGGACCAAGAGACACAAAATAATTAACTGAAAACTTCAAATTTAATACTTTAAGTTTGAATGAGAACAAGGAGGCATTATGAGAAAGTTTTAAACAGTCATCCATCTATTAGTCACATTTATCCAAAAAATCTGATCAACGCTCAAGAGATACACAGAATAAACAAAGGAAATATTGCAGTTAGAGTTCAACTGCAATTATAGCAAATGCATTAAAACAAAAACAACTCACTTGTTTCCTCATCAAGATCATCTCCTTGGGGACTTTCTGCTGACTGCACCAAGTGACGCAACTCTGGTGTTGAAGTGAGCTGCTTAGCCTCTTTTATGACATTTGGCTTGAAGAACAAATCCCATTTCTGAAGAAGCCTGGAGGATGTGTCATCATCAAATAGGAGAGTGAAGTCTTGGTCCACCTTTAAGAAAGAAGATATTCAACTACAGGAAATACTTTCAAAATTCTAGCCAGTCTAAAACATCTCATCTCAAACTTACCAATCCTTTTGTATCCAGGAATCTTGGGAAGCTGGAGAAGATATCAACACTTCTGCCTGGGTCATTAACGAGCTTCTGACGGTGCAGAAAGGTCTCTCTCATCTTCTGGAAATTAGGGAATTGTCTGTGGTATGGTTGAGCAAAGACATGGCCTCTTGGCAAGCATCACCATCAAGCTGCCTTTCAACATGAACAGTTCTTTGGAAATTTGGGCCTCCTGGAGAAGAGCAAATAGCGCCATTTGGTGGCACTGCAGATCCTTGACGAATCTTCCACTGGACTGTTTTCAGACGCCAAGAAATGTATCCTGTGCTGCTTGCAGAATCATAGAAGTGTTCCTGAAATGAAAAATAAATGAAATGTGTTGTCATACCAGGCTCATGAGCAATCTCACGGAATTCAAATATCAATGTCATCCACACAGTTTTTTATCATTACATGAAAGTGTAAACAATAATAATGACTATTACATAGCCCTTCTTGGAATATGGATCCCTGAGGGAAGGGAACAGCATCACTATCCCATGTGCATAATCCTCTCTGGTTTCTTTAGTGGGAAGGTGCCTGAGGAGATATTCAATTAGTAAACGAGTACATTTAATGCAATGACCATGCAGTCATTTGGCACAAATAAAGACAATATGAGAGAAACATACCCATGATTGTCAATCATGTGAGCCACCAGGATGTTAACCATTTGTCTTCTTGCAGCATCTGTCAGGGTTTCTGTTGTTTGGTACTCCTGTAGTACTTCTTCACCTCCGGATTTGCCTCTCAGCACAGCTTCAATCAACTAATAAAAAACAAAAACATGAGAATAACAAACATGCGGATAAACAGCTTTTATCCGCATCCAGATAAAGAGTGTAAAAATGTATTAAGAAGTATTAAGAAACCTGTTTGGCAGACGCAGCATCACGTGTATCCTCGATTCTTTGTCTCTTGCTATAGACCTCAACAGTTGATGTACTTGAGCTGAAGCTTGAGTCAGACAGCCCAGAAGCAGAATACAAGGAGCTGTCAGAGAATTCTAAAGGAATAGAAAACATGTTAGTAATTATATTCTGTAAGGTGTAGTGCTTAATTATGCCTGCCTTTATATCTCACCCTGATCTGAGAAAACTGTCAGCACCACATTGCCTTGTCCAACGAGGTCGCTGAATATTTCTTCATCAACTTCTGTCCCTGTTGCATCCTTGTATGTAACTTTAGCATCAGTGGGCAGGCAAAATTTCTCGATGACTAGAAAAGATAATATCAAACTGAATGTGCTTTTTAAGTCAGCAGTGTTTCTTGCCTCACAGCGAATAACTTTCCATAAAATATCAGCACTGTATAATCATTCAATAGACCTAGAGCATTTTCCCCTCACAACACCCTCCCTCTTAAGTGCAAATTAAAAAATGTATGATTGGCATTTTTTTATTATCTGTATTGGTGTATATTATGCTTTACACTCTATGAAGCACACATTGCAGAACTGACTTTTTGATTTAACCCTATTTATAGTTTAAAAGAGGCTGATAAAGGCATCAGAATACGCAACATTACGGAGCTTACAGAATGAGCATTTAAAATAACATTGGTGTGGTTTTAAACCTTTTTCCTAAGCCTTGCTAACCTTTTTCATGGAATTGCAGGAAGTCAAACCGTCCTTCATCCTCCTCCAACTTCACATATTTCTGCTGTTGGCCGTACCTCACCTGGACCAGCATTTTTACTGAGACATGCAAGGAAGGTTGACAAAGTAAATAAACATTTAAAAGGAAGAACGGTAAAAACTAGAATATGTGTGTGTGTGAGGGTGCATCTCACACCTGTACCTTGCTCAAGTCTAGATTGTTTGGCTAGTGTGAGTGCACCAACCGTACTCAAGTCCACTTCCATTCCTTGGCCTGAGCACACTTGGGAGAGGTGTGCTCAGGCCACGGTGCAGATGCTAATGACCCGACACACGCACGGCTACGCAACCTGAGCTGGATGACGTATAGTCCATGCGACCCTTCTTTCCCATTAAACAATAAACATGACGGCTAGCGGTTCACGTTGGTGCGACTGTGAAGTTGAGTTTTTAAATGGTTGGGTATGGGATTTGCGAAACGCCAGCAGATTTTGAAAACACACAACTCGAATGGTCCCTCTCCTTCAACGCTGACTCCACCCATTCCAAGTACATGGACGCACAATCATGCACAAGCGCGAACACAGATGCGCAAGAGCGAGCCAGGCTAGCTAGGTGGGAGTTTAGGGTTGTCTTCTAGTTCTAGGTCCAAATGTGGATTAGCTAGTTAGCTAGCTCCAGTAGCTACCGCAGGATAACAACAAACAGAAGCTTGCTCTGGGTCACGAGCTTTGAGTACGTGCACGAAGCGGTCACGAACGGGCGGGGGGAAGGGGGAGTGCAGTATGACGGTTTGATTGACGTACTCACTGTCCAATGCCATCAACTGAAAACTAAGCGATATGGAACTCAAACCTTGATTCTGAATAAAGTATAAATTATTTTATTGAAGATACAAGTGTGTAGATATGTTAAATGTTATGAACGCAGGTAAAATGTTAAAAATGTATTTCGTTACGATGTGTCAGAATGGGCGGACGGCGGGAATGGGCAGACTGCGGGAAAAGCCATTTTGTGCTTTAGATTTAACTTAGTACTTAAAATACTTATAAACTTTTAATTAAGTAAATTATCCGAAAAAAACCTTTTCCGAAAACACTGCAGGTCACATAATCTGATGATGGGTCACCAAATACAGTGGTACACCGGTCACACCGACAAATAGACACGTGAAACGCCCGTCTGCGTGTAGGGACAAGTTCGGACATGCAGCCCCTTCGATGAACATAGTGGAGCCAAAAAATCGGCCTCAAACGAGATTTATACAATAAAAATCATAAAGCTGGTCTTTTTATCGCTTTAAGCTTGCATGTGAATTGTTAAATGAAATAGGAGACGGTTTTAGTAACACGTGGTTAGCTTAGCCAATTAGCATAGTCTGCTAAGTGGCTAATCACCAGCACAAATTTGCTGACCAGTCCTGGCATTAAACACACTGAAATACACAGCATAAATTGATTTTTCAGTAAATTTGACTTAATTGCACTTACTGTGTAGTATTGCATGAGTGGTAGAAAATGTCCAGACTTGCCTCCTCTGTCTCCAACCGTAGAAGTGAAATGCATGGGCGGAACTTAAAGGTTGGGTATACACGAAGGGGGAGGGGGAGTGCAGTACGAGTTTTTCGAGCCCTGCCCGTTCCACAGATGATTGACTCGTTTAATTTTCATGTCAATACTTCTAACTCAGTGTCTGTAAGTGGGTTATGATAAGGATTTGAAGTAATTTTGCAAAAATTGCCAAAAAAGAGAATTCCATGCCCAACCTTTAATTACATCTCTGCAGAGTTACGTTAACACTGATGTGATCAACTCTGTCATATAACTCCAACTCTGAACACCATTTAAATCAGAATGTGTTAAAATTACACTCTGGGAGTGAAAAACAACTCGGAAATGTTTAACCCCGAAAATTCAACACTCCAATTTTTGCTGTGTAAAAACACAACCACTTCTCAAACATTACAAAACAAACACACACAGTAATCATACAAAACAATGAACAACAACATTAACACAAACCGAAATACAAGATTGCCATTCATATACCACACTTTGGAGCATACCTGAGAACAGAAGACAAACAAACAATTTGTCTTCATAATGTTGTGGTGTTGGTCCCTACAGGCTCTGCATGTATGAAAACAAAATTAAATACATTTACCTTCTAATGCAGTAACATTACTGTGATAGCATAACAAACTTTTAAGCTAGTTAGCATGCACATTGTCTGATGAAAATAATAATAAACGTTTCATTAGTTAATAAAACTATTCAAAAATCACCACAATTCATGCTAAACAACTAATAAACACACTGCATTAAAATATACCACCTAAATCATGTCTTTCTCCTTAAACAAAATACAATACGGGGAGAACTGTTACTATGCATGCACATACCTGTCTCGTGGCAACACCGCTCTAAAGAGGTACGGCAACACGCAACAGACAAAACACACCAGGGCCCCGTTTCCCGATATCGATGGATCTTCGCTCGTAAGATGGTTCGAAAGATGGATCTTTCGAACCATCGATAATTTCTTTGGAGCGTTTCCCGAAACTCCTCTTAACGTGAACGCGCATTCGCTGCACTCACGACGATCGTAGGATTGTACCTGTCCACTGACATGGTGCTGAAACGGGCTATGACGCAGGGGGAGACGCAGGAATGTCGGAGGAAAATGGGGTTAAAAAGGGTTAAAATATCTCCCCATCATGGCCAACCGCAGAGTAGCCTACGAAAAGAATAGATTGCAATAATATGAATGCTAAAGATATTAAAACACAATTGATTAAGCCTAGGCCGAGATATATGTGGCGAGTCGCGACACGAGGAGGCTTTACTATTTTATGTCAGAGTATCTTCTCTACGTTACCGACAACGCCACCTTGGGTTAGGGCCCAAGGACCTATACACTGTGATTATGATTGTCACCTCTGACGATAAGACACTCAGGTTCGTTCAATCAGGGAGGGCGGGAGACAGAGTTCAAAAATAACAAAGGATTTTATTATTATGAACAGTTTGGCACAAAAAGAGGAAAAAGAGAAGTAAGCCCAACTGGGGAAGGAAGTGGGTACAAGCTGAGGCTTACCGGCTGGGAGAGTGGTCGTCAGGGGGAAATTAAATCCAACAAAAGAAACAAGGGCACCGCCCGGCGCACACACACAGCAAAAACGTGAAGTCCAAACGAATAAAATCTAAAACAAAGCACACAAGGGATCACCACCACCACCCAGGAGGACCACCGCCACCACCGTCGGCCTTCAGCTCTACAAGAAAGGGGCACAGTTAGGAGGGCTCACAACTGACAGACAATATCACGTAACAAATCAAATCAATAAACTAAAGGGCATTAATTTGCAATAACCAAAAATCACTCAAAATGAAAGTAAACAAGAAAATTAAAGAGTCTCGGAACAGAGATATCAACTCAACAAATAATCATAACATATGTTTTAAACAAAAATAAACAAGGGCTCAGATTGAGAAGTTCCCCTTCCAAATGAAAATTAAATGAACAACGACACAAAATTTATGAGATTAACTCAAAACGCACACACGCACACACAGTCCACACTAGGGGTGAGTCCAGGCGGAGCTCGCAGCGGCACACCCGAGCGGCAGCCACACACGCACACACCGCACCACGCACAGCAGCAGCGGGACTCAGGGCTCACAGCTGGAGGCAAGCCGACCAGGGGCAGCAGACAGAGCCCCGAATCAAGTCGGCGGAAGTGGCAGCAATGACAATACAGCAATGATTTAATAGATAACGAGGAAAGCTCAGCTCTCGGTCAAACGTTCATAATCCCGGTTCTCTTGCGTCCCTTCTAAAGAGGGAGAGGGGTGAAGAGTATCGGCGTAGCGGGGGAGACAGCCACCACGCACCATGCGACAAGCAGACTGTTAAAGGGAGAGGAGCGCAAAGTGAGCTTAGCACCGGACCAACAGGCAAACAACAACAAAACGCTCACCATGACTCACCTATGCTCTGGTCAGCGGCGGTAAACGACCCCAATACATTGCCCCGATTGCGATGAGGATCTCGGCAGATCTATTATAGTAATGGTTTAAGTTTTAGTAAAACGCTGACGAATGTACGCAACAGCATGCGGAGGTGAGCCTACCTGTGCTCTGAGGTGAGCGGCGAGGGCAACAACCCGGAAGTGGACGGGCCGAAGAGGCAGGAAGCGAGAGTTCAGGAGGAAGGGCACGGCCTACTTTTATCCCCTCGACAAGCAATGATTGGCGAACGGGCCGGAGAGGGCGTGGTGAAACAGAAGCCTGTGTCTAAGCAGCCGTGTTGCCTCATACCACTACAATCCACCCCCCCCCATCTGCATCGTCGACCCGACGATGCTCTTGAAGGATCTTGACTAAGACCATGGTCTGAAAACTGCAAACACAGCATTTGAATGACCAGCTGAGGGCCCGGCCTGAGCCACCTCATTGGCCGGCCTGGGTAAATGGTGGAAGTTTGAGTGTTGACCAGCTGTAGGTCGGGTTGTCCGACGCCGGACAGCTTCACTCACTGGAAGAGGGACTGCTAAGGGAGCGCCATTGACAGAGGTTGGCTGCACCATCAAGTGGGCCGGAAGTGCAGCGGGCAATGGTGCCGTTGAGGCAACAGGTATCGCCGATGCAGGGGCCGTCTGGACTTCTCCGGCGGGCTGAGCAGCTGGAGGGAGGATGGTGTCCCCTACTGCAGCCATCAAATCTTCGTCGTCGGATGAGCACTCAGACGCTGCAGGCCGATCAAGTGAAATGGAAAGAGGAGCAGGGTTTTTTTCTGAAGCAGCCATCCCGACTATAGCTTTAAGCAGCGTTCGATGTACCCGTTTGACCCTGGCCAGGTCGTCCTCTGGTGCAACCGTATACACTGCACCATTGCCGTGGGGAGCTTTAATCACCCGATACGCCACAGGGTTCCACCTGTCCTGGATCTTATGACGTCCCTTCCAGCCAAACTCCTTCAGACGAACTGCCTGACCCACCACAAGCGGCTCTGACCGGACAGACTGGTCATGATTTTCCTTCCGACGTTGGGCGGCCTCCCTCAGCCTGTCCCGGACGCCTTCAAAAGCCAAATGTAGCCGGGTCCGATGCTCATGGACCCAGTCATTTACCGTCCCCCCAACAGGATCCTGCACCCTTCCCAACAAGAAATCAACAGGGAGCCTTGCCTCACGACCAAACATGAGGAAAAACGGGGATTCCCTAGTGGATTGATGCGGTGTGGTGTTATAAGCATGCAATATCTGAGGTAGACAAGAGTGCCATTCGCGCTTTCGAGAGAGAGGTAAAGTGCGCAGCAAATCATGAAGAGTGCGATTAAAACGTTCGCACTGACCGTTACCTGCAGGATGGTACGGGGTGGTGCGAGATTTTTCAATGTTGTAAAGACCACACAGCTGCTGAATGAGTACACTTTCGAAATTGCGACCCTGATCAGAATGAATGCGTGCTGGAACACCAAACTTTGAAAACCACTCTGTGACGAGCACCTGTGCCACTGTAGAGGCGCGCTGGTCACGAGTGGGAATGGCAAGAGTGTATTTACTGAAAACATCCGTCAAGACGAGGACGTTCTCCAGCCCATTATGGGTTGGTTCGAGCAGGGTGAAATCCATCGCAAGGATTTCGTTAGGCTCAGAAGCAAGGAGATGTCCCATGAAGCTACGACCTGGTGGCCCCGAGTCTTTAGCCACTTGGCACCGCTCACAAGTTTGACACCAGCGCCTCACATCAGATGACATCCCCGGCCAATAGCACCGCTGCCTAAGCAATTCCAGAGTCCTGCCCACCCCCTGGTGACCGTGATTTTGATGGACCTCCGTGAGGACTTTATTCTTTATGGCAGTTGGCAACAGCACCTGGAGAACCACCTCACCCCCATCGGAGCGAAAGGCTTGCCGGTACAATACTCCGGCCAATTCCTTCAATCGCTCCCACTGCTTGAGGAGCACCGAAGCTGATGGGGACAACTGCTTGCGTTCCTCATGATTCGGGTATCGTTTCTGCTGCCAAAACACAAGGGTCCTGGGTCACAGGGTCAGTTCGCTGAAGTTCTCCAATGTCTGCGGGTAGATGCTGAGGCAAAGCCTGGATAGCAGCCTGACATGCTGCAGGCCCTCGGACCTGGAGAGCTTGTTTCAATGGCTGTGGAAGCTGCATACCGGGGATGATCATTTCAAGGTCTACGGTTCTGGGTGGATACAAGCGAGACAGAGCGTCCGCATTTGTGTTACTCTTGCCAGAGCGGTAAAGAATCTCAAAATCGAACGACGCGAGTTGGGCTACCCAACGCTGCTCCAGGGCTCCAAGTTTAGCCGATGACAAGTGGCTAAGCGGATTATTGTCCGTAAAGACAATGCATTTGTGGCCAAGCAAGTACTCACGGAATTTGTCCGCCATAGCCCATTTTAGCGCCAGAAACTCAAGCTTCATGGAGCTATAATTGACTGGGTTGCGTTCGGATGGCCTCAGGCTTCGGCTGGCATATGCTATAGGTTGGACCTTTCCTCCATGCTCTTGCGAGAGCACTGCGCCCAGGCCTCCATGGCTTGCGTCGACTTCCAAGATGAATGGCAGGGAAAAGTCAGCGTATGCCAGTACGGGCTCAGTGGTAAGCTTAGATTTTAAAGCTTCAAAGCCCCGCTGATGTTCTCCCGTCCACCTTTGCAACACTTGCTGTTCGGACCGTCTGGACTTGGAAGCCACAAGTTCAGCAACCAGGCGATGTAAAGGTGCAGCCAACTTGGCAAAGCCCTCCACGAAGCGCCGATAATAACTAGCGAACCCAAGAAAGGACCGCAGCTCCAAGATGGTGGTAGGAGGCTGCCAGCTGGCTACCACTACAACCTTGCCTGGGTCGGTGGAAACACCTTCGGCTGAAATGATATGGCCCAAGTAACGCACCTCGTGTTGGAAGAAGGAGCACTTTGACAACTTTGCCTTTAGACTTTCGTATTTCAACCGCTGCAGCACCACTTCCAATCTCTCAAGATGTTTCTGAAAGGTGGAGGAGAAGACAACAATATCGTCCAGATACAAAAGCAACGACTGACATTGCTGATCTCCGAAAATCCGTTGCATGAGTCGCTGGAACGTGCTGGGAGCATTACACAACCCGAAAGGCATGCGATTCCATTCGAAGAGTCCGAAAGGAGTACAAAATGCGGTCTTGGGTCGGTCGGCCTCTGCCACCGGAACCTGGTTATACCCGCTGGCTAAATCCATGGTGGAAAACCAGCGGGCTCCGGTGAGTGCATCCAGTGATTCCTCAATCCGAGGGAGTTTTATTGTTAAGCTGCCGGTAGTAAAGTAAACAAGAAAATGAAAGAGTCTCGGACCAGAGATATCAACTCAACAAATAATCATAACATATGTTTTAAACAAAAATAAACAAGTGCTCAGATTGAGAAGTTCCCCTTCCAAATGAAAATTAAATGAACAACGACACAAAATTTATGAGATTAACTCAAAACGCACACACAGTCCACACTAGGGGTGAGTCCAGGCGGAGCTCGCAGCGGCACACCCGAGCGGCAGCCACACACACACACACACCGCACCACGCACAGCAGCAGCGGGACTCAGGGCTCACAGCTGGAGGCAAGCCGACCAGGGGCAGCAGACAGAGCCCCGAACCAAGTCGGCGGAAGTGGCAGTGAAGCAGCAGCAATGACAATACAGCAATGATTTAATAGATAACGAGGAAGGCTCAGCTCTCGGTCAAACGTTCATAATCCCGGTTCTCTTGCGTCCCTTCTAAAGAGGGAGAGGGGTGAAGAGTATCGGCGTAGCGGGGGAGACAGCCACCACGCACCATGCGAAAAGCAGACTGTTAAAGGGAGAGGAGCGCAAAGTGAGCTTAGCACCGGACCAACAGGCAAACAACAACAAAACGCTCACCATGACTCACCTATGCTCTGGTCAGCGGCGGTAAACGACCCCAATACATTGCCCCGATTGCGATGAGGATCTCGGCAGATCTATTATAGTAATGGTTTAAGTTTTAGTAAAACGCTGACGAATGTACGCAACAGCATGCGGAGGTGAGCCTACCTGTGCTCTGAGGTGAGCGGCGAGGGCAACGACCCGGAAGTGGACGGGCCGAAGAGGCAGGAAGCGAGAGTTCAGGAGGAAGGGCACGGCCTACTTTTATCCCCTCGACAAGCAATGATTGGCGAACGGGCCGGAGAGGGCGTGGTGAAACAGAAGCCTGTGTCTAAGCAGCCGTGTTGCCTCATACCACTACATATATATCAGTCCTAATCCTGAGCGCACGATCGGGAGGTGGAAGTTGCGCTTTATGGCGCGTTTCCACTGCAGGGTGCGGAACGGATCGGATCGCAAAGGTGCGGGTCGGGTCGCGTTTCCACCGCCAAAAGTGGGCGTGACCCGGACTTTGCCGTACCCGTTCCGGCCCCATTCTCGGGACTCCTCCGTTGCGGTACCCAAAACGAGACCAGACGCATGAAAGGGTCCCGTGAAATTCTAGCTACACCCCCCCTCCGTTGATTGGTCGACATAATCGTCACTTCCGGGCGACGCGGGGATAAAAACAAACAAACAGTATTATTCTTTACAATTAACATGTCGCGTAAAAAGCTTGCTTGGGCGAACAAGGAGGTGGAGACGTTCGTCTGCATTCTTGGGGAGGAAGACGTTGTTTACGATGTTTACGTAGCTGCCGCGGCGATCGACATCCGGCCTACCACCAAGGGTACTGTCGGCAGTGGAAACGCGACCTCGGAACTGAGCTGGGCTATACCGCCCCCTCCCTACCGCACCATTGCGATCCGATCCGTTCCGCACCCTGCAGTGGAAACGCGGCATTAGATGCCTTCACAAGTCCAGCGGAGGGCTCCAGTTTTCGCCGGCCAAGTCATGCGCTGTGATATGTGTGACAGCTATGTTGCACAAAATTGCAGCTAAGGCTGGGGTAGCTTTGGTTGAACCGGAGGACATTGAGGACGATGACGACGAGGAAGATCGGTGTGAGGACGGCCTCCCTCATAACTACGCGGCTGGTTTTCATGCACGTCGAAGAGTGATTGAGACTTTTTTTTAACCCCCTCCACCCTCCCACATGTCACTAAACATTCCCTCCAAAGTGACCAATCCGCACCATATCCCAGCCTTTTGCCTGCTCCATTGCATTTTTTTTTAAATATTTTTATAATTAATATTTTTATTATTTTTTTTATAATTTTTTTATTTTCTATTTTTTTTTTACATTATTTTATGCTAGGTTTTATGAGTAGCCTATGTCAGTCTGCACAAATCCCCCCCACTTTCTCACACATTTTAAGTGCCCTGCCTGCTCAAACATTTCCTGGACTGTCTCTCTCAAACTAAGAACATAATAGCCCACATTAGGCTCAGACGCACGTGATACACCATTACCAATGTGTTATAATAAAACGCAATTCTCCAATACTAGGAATGTCCGCTGGTTACGCCACTGAGGCTATAGTAGGCTAACGAGGCTCTTAGCGTCCTACGAGTACCCTGGAGCACTCGTTAGCTACTCGTGACTTGTGAGCATTTTCAAGACGTTCGTTACCAAAGATGCTTTCGGGAAATGGTGTGAAAACTGTACGATGCTCGTACGACCCACTCTGCGATCCACTTAGGCTAAAGATGCTGTTGGAGCCATTTCTGCTGTTTATGATTTATTTGTGATATTTATATTGTTTGGTAATTTCTGTTATTTTGGAATATTGTAAGTATCGCGATCTAGACTCTGATGTGATGTTTGGTATAGCCTGTGTCACGGGGTGCTTAGTGTTGGGCACCGATTGGGTGTCTAAGCCCCCCCCCCCTTTTTGGTGATTCACCTTTACTTACAGGTAACAGGTGGTGGGTTGTTTTGAATGGGTTGGCGGGTGTAGAAGGACACAGTTTTTGACCGTGGTCTATATCGTGTTTGTTGCAAACCCTAAGTTGTGTACAATAAAAGCTGAAACTCGAAATACTGAACTCGCGTACTGAACATCTATCTACCCTCGTCAAAGTGGATCCATGCGAAATCGCGCTGGATGCCACAACATAAGTCAAAAACTGTCCGAATCAATCAACAAGTCTCCGTGTCAGTCTGTGGATTTGAGCCAAGGAAACAAACTTTCGCAAGCAAAGGACTTTGCCTGTTTTGGATTGCCGAGACAAAGACAACGCATTGGAAGGATTGTTTGACGCATCCTACAGCAGTCCGTGAGTAAAACGTTTGTTACAGAGAAATGAAATACCTTATTCAAACCACAGCCAACTCTTCCGAAGGAGATTGTAAATATTGTCCCAACAGACTGCAAAATGCTGAGAATAGATTGCTGAAAGTAGCGACAAATAATAATTAAAACGGAGTTAAATCTAACTGTGGTACTTTAACCTGGAAAAAGACGTGGATTGAAAAATGAAGCAACTAAAGGATTTAATTGCGTCCCGACGTGCAAAACTGGGAATATGCACGAGAAAAATGAAGGAAACTAAGGTTATTTTTGATGGACACTCGGGTGTTGAAATAATATGCGAGAGCATTGCTGCGTTAAAATGTGCAATGAGTGGATTTAAGGAGGCGCACGCATCCGTTCAAGCTTTGATGTCCGAGGAAGAGAAGGAGACGGATCATACTGAATGGTATGAACCTAAAAGAAATGACTTTGAAAGCTACGTAAATCATATGGATGAGTGGACACATTCTAAAGTAGAAACACAACGATTGGATTTACAAACAGAAACCGCTCTACAGAGTGAAATTACGCCCGGAGACAGTGCGTCTAGGATTGGATCAAAGGCCTCCTCCTCCTCTCTCTCATCCATGCGCGCACAAGCAGCTGCGGAGAAAGCAGCCCTTGCGGCCACGGCAGCAGGGCTGCAGCAAAAGCACGCTCTCGAACTTGAGCAAGCACAACTCCAAACCAGAATGGAGATGATCGATATTCAAACTAAAATGGCTGCAGCTGATGCCAAATTGAAAGCTTTAGAAAGTTACGATTCAAGTGTTCACCTTCAATCCACTAGTGACTTTACATCACACATTCCAGGTGACGGAATGAATGCATATTTGGAAAGCTATGAGGAGAAATCTCCAGCTGAATTCACAGGACTGGGTGCTGTTCCTAAAACACCTCTCCAGAGAATGATTGAAGAGGCACCAAAAACAATGTATCTCAATACTGGATTAACGGTTCAAACAGAAGCACAAGCACAGACTTCAACCACCGTTAATGTGGACCAGCCAGCAAGGATTCGTAATCGGATAGAACATGAACATGTGACCCCCCCTCTCGATCTGCAACCTGGACTGCCACACAGTCCACTAAACACACAGAATTATCTTGCAAATGTAATCATTCAACAACAAAGACAAGCCTCTCTGCCAATAAGAGAAATACCTGTTTTTAATGGTGATCTTTTAAGCTACCGTCCATTTATTCAGGCTTTTGAACATTGTGTGGAAAGAAAGACAGTGACCTCGACCGTCTTTATTTCCTGGAGCAATACACATCTGGTCAGCCAAAAGAGCTTGTTCGTAGCTGTCTACATATGGATGCAAATTATGGGTACGTAGAAGCTAAGCGTCTGCTGAATGCTCACTTTGGAGATCCGTATCGCCTCACAAATGCCTACATTGAGAAGGCCCTGGCATGGAATATCATTAGAGCTGAGGACGGAAAAGAGCTGCATAGCTATGCCCTGTATTTAAGAAGCTGTTGTAACGTAGCCAGAGACTTGTCGGAGATGTCTGAGCTTGACACCCCATCCAACTTAAAGCTGATCCTGTCAAAATGACCATTCAAGCTACAGGAAAGATGGAGAGTCAAAGCATGGAACATACAGGAAGACACGCAGAGAAGAGCTAGATTTTGTCATGTTGTGGAATTTGTTGAAAGGCAGTCAAGAATGTTGTTAGACCCAGTGCTCGGCTCTCTCCAACAGTCACCTGCTAGAAGCATAAAAACACCTGAACAGAGGACTGTGAGCAGGAAAAGTTTTGCTACCACAATCACTCCAGTAGTGACTCATGCACCGCTGAGCGAGGAGGGAACCAGAGAACCAGAGAACCTCTCAAGAGTGGCGTTCACAAAGCCATGCATCTTCTGCAAAGGAAACCACTTCATGGAATCCTGCCACCAGATGGCAGCAAAGCAACATACAGAAAAGGTTCAGTTCTTAAAAGAAAATGGAATGTGCTTTGCTTGTCTTATTAAAGGTCACACAAGTAGCGCATGCAAGAAACGTCTGACCTGCCAAACATGTCAGAAAAAACACCCGACAATTCTGCATATCCATATACAACAAGCCCCAATCCAAAGGCCTTCTGCATATCAGGGCCACACTAGCCATAGTGGCCAAGTGGAGCAGTCCACCATTACCAAAACCAGAAGTAATTCAGTTGCTGTTGCATTGGCTACGAAGCATACTGGGGCCGGTGCGTCTGACTGTAAGCTTGCCGTTGTGCCTGTGAAGGTAAAGAGTGTGAAAAGCAACCAATTCATACAAACCTACGCATTCCTCGATCCTGGAAGCAATGCATGTTTCTGCACAGAGAAGCTGATGGAAGATCTGCATGTTGAGGGCAGAAGAACTGAAATCCTACTACAAACAATGGGACAAGAAAGCGTTGTGAATACTTACCATGTGAATGGATTAGAGGTGAGCAGCATTGATGGAACAGACTTTATGCACTTACCTGAAGTATTCACGCAATCCAGAATCCCAGTGGGCCATGAGAACATTGTTGCACAGAAGGACTTGCAGAAGTGGCCATACTTAAAAGGCGTTCAACTTGCAGCCATTAAAGCAGATATAGGTCTGCTTATCGGTGCCAATGCCCCATGGGCACTGGAGCCTTGGAGAATCATTCACAGCCAAGGAGACGGGCCTTATGCTGTCAAGACCCACTTAGGATGGATCATCAACGGACCATTGAGTGGTGGTGCACCTACTGATGAACGTGGCCGACCGTGTGTCTCTTCCAACAGAATCTCTGTGTCAAGATTAGAGGAACTGCTGGTCAAGCAGTACAACCTGGACTTCCCGGAAAGGGCTTGTGAGGAGCAATCTGAACTGTCTTTTGGAGACAAGAAATTCTTGAAAATTGCTGATGAGTCAACTGTGAAGAAAGATGGCCATTATATGATGCGACTGCCCTTCCGGGATGAGAACTTGACCATGCCAAACAACAAGACTGTAGCAGAGCTCAGAGCCATGGCGCTGCGGAGGAAGCTCATGAAGAATGAGTCATTTCGTTCAGACTACAATAAGTTCATGAATGCAATGATTGACAAAGGCCATGCCGAGCAGGTACCAGATGACCAACTGTCAAGAAGCGATGGTAGGGTGTGGTACATACCCCACCATGGAGTATACCACAAGAAGAAACACAAAATCCGTGTAGTATTCGACTGCGCTGCATCATTTCAGGGCACCTCACTCAATCTTCAGTTACTGCAAGGACCTGATCTGACAAACACACTCCTGGGCGGCATACTCAGATTCAGACAGGAACCAGTGGCCATTATGGCAGATATCGAGGGGATGTTTCATCAAGTCCGAGTCCCTGAAAATGATGCTGACTTCTTGAGGTTCCTATGGTGGCCTCACGGCAATGTCGACCAACCCCTAGTTGAGTACAGAATGGTAGTACATCTTTTTGGCGCTGTCTCCTCACTAAGCTGCGCCAACTACGCTTTGAAGAGAACTGCCATTGATAATGAGGGCCAGGTGGACAGAGACGTTCTAAATACCATCAGAAACAACTTTTATGTCGACGACTGTCTTAAATCTGTTACCTCTGACCGACAAGCCATACGTATGGTCAGTGAACTCAGAGCGGCATGTGCAACAGGAGGCTTTAAGCCTCCTGTTGCACATGCAACCAGAAGAGGCCTCTGCCTTCAAACCAACCTGAAGCGCCTCAGAAACATCTGTCTACCTATCGTCGCATCAATTGTTTGTGAGTACAGCATAGATTGTTTGTGGCTACAGGCTACACAACCTACAAAATGACAACATCACCTGAGGACTCAATCCTCCTGCAAAACGCCCAAAACAAGATAGCTTACCTGACTGATGACATCCGTAGACTTTCTGCTGAGCTGCGAAAGAAAGAAGCGATCCTCTCCAGTTTCAGTGAAACACTCCGGGAGAAGGAACTTTTACTCTCAAGCTTCACTGATATCGCAACCGATCAATCAAAGCAGATCTCCACCCTTAGTGCAGCCCTCCAGGACACGGTCCTCTGGGACCCATCAGGCATCCGAGCACCTGTCTCCTCCACTCCTGGCCCTCAACCCTGGACGGAGGTCATCGTTCGCGACCGAAGAAGAAGGCACACTAGGGCGGTCATACCTGCTCTGCCCCTCGGAAATCGGTATGAGGCCCTCGCCGCAGTCGAAGCTTCAATCGCTCCACCGGCCGGGTCGGACGAACAGCAGGACCTGCCGCGTGCCTCGCCGGCACAGTCATCACCTCCGGCAACTTCCCGCTGGACGCTTGCCAGTGTCCCGGCGATTGGGGCTGCTCCTCCGGTCGTTTCCTCCCTGGGGGCTGAGGTTATATCCAACGGCTGTCCAGGGGTTCCTCCGGTGAAGCATCAGTCCGTCGCCGCATCTACCATCCAGTCCGATCAACCAGGCCAACAGCAAAATGGATATTCCTCATCCCGGCGAAGACTGCTGCAGGAGGCAGTCTCCAGGCGATCGGCACCTGAGGCGGAGCTTCCTGAGGCGGAGCCCGACGGTGCCTCTCCTCTCCAGCCCTCGGTGGAACAGCCGCTGCAGGGAGCCTCTGGAACCACTGCCACCACACACTGTATCCCCGGCCCCAAGATCCCAGTCATTCAGCCACTGTTCCCACCATCCACTCTGATTATCGGCGACTCCATCACTAGACATTTGCGCTTCTTCAACGTCATCACGCGTTGTATGCCAGGCGCCTTGGTTACTGATGTCCTGGCTGAGCTCCGGGATATGCTACCAACTCTCCCATCCACGATTCGGAGGATTATCGTCCATGTCGGGTCAGATGACTCTGCCCGTTGTCAGTCAGAGCTCACAAAAACTGACTTCAGTGTTCTCATTAGCTACCTTAAGCAGTGTGATAAATCTGTATTTGTCTCGGGTCCAATTCCTACCATTGGACGCGGGAACGAGCGTTTCAGTAGACTTTTGAGCCTTAACACTTGGCTTCGGGACACTTGCGGGGAAACCAACGTTGGCTTTATTGAAAATTTCGATGTTTTCTGGAACAGACAATCACTCTACTTGAGGGATGGATTACACCCAAACGCGAAAGGCTCACGCCTACTGGCTGCAAATATCCACTATACCATGACATGCATAGACACATCCAGATGCAGTCGCCATGCACAAAAATGACTTCCTGCCTCTGACTTCCGCTCCTCTCCTGTGGAAACTACGATCCCCCTACAGCTTACAGCATCTAGCGCCCTCTGCTGGCCCATTCCGGCATTGACAACAAATAGAAAAATACCCAAGACTAGGCAAAGTGGAAAATATGGAGGTCATCGCCGCGTATTAAGGAGCTTGCAGAGACTTTACCCTCAGCTCTGTCCTCCTATCACCATGGAGCTGTTTTAATGCACATCATCCTCACAACTAAATCCCTCCTCATAAATGACCATATTATAGAGAAAGGCTTGACTTCATGTGCCTAATGAAACCTGGCATAAACCAGCGGACTACTAGTGCTCAATGAAGCATGCCCACTGGATACAACTACATGGAGAAAGCCCGCAGCTCTGGTCGTGGTGGTGGACTGGCCATCATACACCCGGGCGGAACTAAAATATCTCCTCTGCAAATGCCTGACCTTTCCTCTATGGAATGTCTGGCCTTCAAATGCAAACACACATACCCCCATGACAGTGCTTCTCATTTACCGTCCTCCAAAGCCAAACTCATCGTTTATACCAAGAGATAAGTGATCTGCTGACCCTCACTCTGCAGTATCTCAACCAAACATTGTCATTGTTGGTGATCTTAATATCCATGTCGACAACCCCTCCTGTCTGTTCGCAGCAGAATTCCTGAATGTGCTTGAGTGTCTTGGCCTGCAGCAGCATGTTGAGGTCCCTACTCACACCAAGGGGCACACTCTGGATCTGGTCATTACTGACACTGCCCTAATAAATAACATACAGGTCTACGATCTTGGTGTATCTGACCACAAGGTGGTCTCAATGGCCTTTACTTTTATGCTGCCAACCACTACCACTTAGGGCGTCAAATGTCTTTTCGCAACTGGAAAAGATTGACGCAGCCACTATGAGCATGGATCTCCAGCTCATCCCCTGCCCAGATCTGCCTCAGCGGATGAATTAGTGGAGATCTATAATACCTCACTGAGCAGTGTTTTTGATCTCCATGCCCGGTCAAATCACGTATTGTTAATTTCTCACGGTCTGCTCCATGGTTCACTCATGAAAGGAGGAAAATGAAAACAGCTGGCGTGTCTTGGAACGGCGATGCCGGCACTCTGGGCTCACAGTCCATAAGCTGGCACTTCCGTGAGCATCAAAAGGCATATTCAAATTCCCTTAAAGATGCTCGCTCACAGTTCTACTCCAGCCTAATAAATGAAACCCTGGAAACTCCTAAACAGCTTTTTTCCACCACTAAAGCATCTCCTGAAACCACAACCATCCTCCTCAACTGAAGCTACAGAAGAGCAATGTAACAGCTTCATCGACTTTTTTAGATCAAAGTCGACAGCATTCGTCTGAGATGCCAGCTCTCATCTCTGCTTCCCTCTGACGCCAACACCCTATCTGCAAGTGTGTGTCTCCCCTGCATCTTGCTGAGGTTCAGGAGAGCCATGTGTTGAGGAAATCATCCAGGAAAATGAAACCCTGTACCTGTACCCTGGGACCCCATTCCCACTGCTCTGCTCAAGTCACACATCCCCCACTCTCAGTCCTCTCATCACCAAATTGTCAACCTTCCCTTCAAGTCAGGCTGTGTTCGCCGGCTCTCAAGGTCGCTGTCATCCGTCCCTTCTCAAGAAGCCCACCCTGGACCCGGAGGTCCTAGCCAACTACCGGCCTATCTCCAACCTTGCCTTCCCTGTCCAAAGTGCTAGAGAAGGTAGTTGCTTCTCAACTTCAGGACCACCTCAAACACCAACAACCTGTTTGAAAAATTCCAGTCAGGATTCCGTTTAGCCCACAGCACTGAAACCGCCTTGCTCAGGGTGACGAATCGACCTGCTGATGACAGCCGATGCAGGATCACCCTCACTCCTCATCCTCCTGGATCTGACTGCTGCATTCGACACAGTGGATCACACAATCCTCCTAGAGCGCCTCCACACCATCATTGGAATGTCAGGCTCTGCACTCAAGTGGTTCCAGTCATATCTATCTGGCAGAACTGAGTATGTCTCACTGGGAAGATGCAATTCCAGACAGCTCCCTGTCTCCTGTGGTGTTCCACAAGGGTCTGTCCTCGGCCCCATCCTCTTCATTATCTACATGCTCCCCCTCGGCTGTGTTGTCAAGCAGACATGGGATGTCCTTTCACTGCTATGCCGATGACACACAGCTGTACATCAAAACTGCCCCAAACCCCTCTGGCTGCCATGTCATGTCTCACTGCCGTCTTGGGGAGATAAAGGCATGGATGAGAAACAACTTTCTCCAGCTAAACAGCAGCAAAACCCGAGGCCCTTCTTGTTGGCAACTCACACCAAGTTCAGTCATCCTCCATAAACTCATCTCACTTTTCGCAGTCAGGTCATACCCCTCTCCACCACAGTAACAAATCTAGGAGTTAGGTTTGACCCTCACCTCACCTTCAACGATCATATAAAACATCTGTGCAAAATCTCCTTCTACCATCTCAAAAACATCGCCAAGCTCCGCCCCACTTTAACCCTGCCAGATGCTGAGAAGCTCGTCCACGCCTTCATCTCCTCAAGACTGGACTACTGCAATTCACTGTTCACTGGGATCACTGGCAGGAACATCCAAAAGCTGCAGTACATCCAGAACAGCGCTGCAAGGATCCTGATGAGAGTCAGGAAATACAACCATATAACCCCCATTTTACACTCACTGCACTGGCTCCCTGTCTCATCCCGCGTCAACTACAAAGTCCTCCTACTCACCTACCAATGCATAAACGGTCATGCCCCCCCTTACCTGCAAGAACTCATCACTCCCCAAAAATCAACCCGCCCCCTCAGATCCAATAACATTCTGTCCCTGCAGATCCCAAACACCAGGCTACGCACCATGGGCGACCGGGCCTTCGCCGCTGCAGCCCCTCGACTGTGGAACAGCCTCCCGGACCACTTAAGGGCAACACAAACACTAGCCTGTTTTAAGACTGGCCTAAAAACCTTTTTTATTCATAAAGGCATTTCCTACTTTTTAAAAATTGTATACTAGCACTCTGAGATTCTGCTAGAATGAAGAGTGCTCAACAAATAAAATGAATTATTATTATTATTATTATAACTAAGTGGGTCAGCAACAGCAGATATGTGTTAGCCTCAATCCCAGAAGAAGACCGAGCTTTGAAGGAAATTGCAGATGTCAACCTGGAGAAGAGTGAGCTACCATTAGAGCGCCCTCTTGGTGTGCAGTGGAAAGTTGCGTCAGACACCTTTGGCTTTAATCTCTCTCTAAAACAACAGCCTTACACACAGCGGGGCATTCTCTCAGTGGCCAACTCTGTTTTCGATCCTCTTGGATTTCTTGCACCTATGGTCCTTCCAGCAAAGAGGATAATGCAAGAACTCTGCAGAGGAAGCTATGGATGGGACTCAGAGATTCCTCCCTCCGCTGCCAAGAGATGGGAGACATGGATCGGTGGTCTGAGCCAGTTGACAACCCATAACATCAGAAGATGTTACCGGCCACAGGACTTCGGAGAAGTTTCTGATGCCCAGCTACATCATTTCTGTGATGCCAGTGAGGTGGGATATGGCACAGCGAGCTACTTGAGACTCACCAACACCAGAGGTCTCATTCACATTGCCTTTGTGATGGGCAAAGGAAGAGTAGCCCCGCTGAAACCGATCACCATTCCCAGACTGGAACTAGCAGCCGCAGTCCTGGCCGTTCGAATTAACAGAATGCTGGAAAAGGAGCTTGAATACTCTCTTCAGCCACCAGTCTACTGGACTGACAGCACCACTGTCATGAAATACATCTTCAGCGACACCATCCGCTTTCAGACATATGTGGCGAACAGAGTATCCACCATCAGGGATCTGTCAGAGAAGTCTCAGTGGCGATACGTGAGCAGTGTCCTCAACCCTGCGGATGACGCCTCTCGGGGCCTGACGGCTGAAACATTTCTGAAGTCTGAACAATGGCTACATGGTCCAGCCTTTCTGAAACAGCCAGAGAAAACCTGGCCCAAATACCCAGAGAATTCCATCTCTCTTGCTGCTGATGACCCGGAGATCAAAAAGACTGTTGCAGTCTTTGGCACAGCTGCAACAGAAACACGAGATCCGGTCACTGAATTCATACAGCACTTCTCTTCATGGGATCGCCTCAAAAGAGCAACAGCAAGGCTCCTGCAATTCAGGGATCTGCTCATGCATTTGAGTAGAAAGAGAAAGGCCGCAGCACTCGCTCACCAACAGTCCGAGGTACCTGGAAAAGATCCAAAGGTACAGACACAGGAACATCTGTCTGTTGAAAATCTTGCACGTGCTGAAGAGACTCTCTTGCGCTGTGTTCAACAACTACACTTCCGGGAGGAGATCTCAGCACTGGAAGCAGGAAAGATTACTGTTAAAGCTAGCACCAAGCTTTTCAAACTTGACCCTTACCTCTGTGATGGAGTACTGAGAGTAGGCGGAAGACTGAGTAGGATGGCAATGCCGGAAGAGTTCAAGCATCCGGCCATTCTACCCAAAGACAGCCATCTGACCAGACTGCTCCTCCATCACATCCATATTTCGGTAGGACATGGTGGCAGAAACCAGATGCTTTCAAAACTTCGCCAGAAATACTGGGTCATAAAAGCCAATTCTGCCACCAGAACAATCTTGAAAAGCTGCATATTCTGCAGACGTTGGCACACTCCCCCTAGTGTGCAGAAAATGTCTGACTTGCCTCTCAGCCGCACACAGCCGGACCACCCTCCCTTCACCTACGTGGGCGTTGATTACTTTGGCCCAATAGAAGCAAAGAGGGGCCGGAGTGTGGTGAAAAGGTACGGCGTCATATTCACCTGCCTTGTCAGTAGAGCCGTCCATCTAGAGCTGGCACCTTCTTTGGACACTGACTCTTGTATCTGTGCTCTCCGAAGATTCATGTGCAGAAGGGGTCAGGTCAAAGAAACGTTCTCTGACAATGGCACAAACTTTGTAGGAGCAGAACGTAAGCTGAGAGAGTCACTTGCTCTTTTGAATAATGACACGATCCAGCAGCGCTTGTCAGCAAGAGGAATAAAGTGGAGTTTCAATCCGCCTTTCGGCTCACACCATGGAGGCGCATGGGAGAGACTCATCCGTACTGTCAAAAAGGTCCTCTACTCTGTCGTCAGACAGCAGATGTTGGATGACGAGAGCCTGCATACTGTTCTGTGTGAGGTAGAAACCATCCTAAACGATAGACCTCTCACTGCAGTTTATGATTGTGCACGTGATCCAGAGGCCCTCACACCCAATCATCTGCTCCTGCTGAAAGGAAAACCCCTGCTGCCTCCCAGAGTGTCTCAGAAGGATGACTGCTATTCCAGACGGAGATGGAGACAAGTGCAGTACGTCGCTGATCTGTTCTGGAAACGCTTTGTCAAAGAGTACCTCCCTCTCATGCAGGAAAGACAGAAGTGGAACGTAGCCAGAAATAATCTCAGGCCAGATGACCTGGTCCTGATTGTGGATGAAACATCACCACGCAATTCATGGCCTATGGGGAGAGTGACAGAGACAATCCCGGACAGCAGAGGACATGTCAGACGAGTAAAGGTCAAAACAAAGAGCAACATCTTGGAGAGGCCCATCACTAAACTATGCCTTCTCCTGGAGGCCTGAGTTGATTTGACTCTGACTGACCCTTACGTAGACACCGACACTTAATTAACCTTTCTTTGCACTTTACAGGAAATGAACATTATTTTTGGATTTAGAAAGCCTTTTTTCGAAGAAGAATGAATAATTTTTCATTGGACTTTATTATGCAAAATGTGTGGACTCTTAACATTTAAGAATTGCGAAATGCTCCACGTTTATTATTGTATAATTGTCAATTGGATATTATGGACAATTAGGGGCCGGGATGTTGGAGCCATTTCTGCTGTTTATGATTTATTTGTGATATTTATATTGTTTGGTAATTTCTGTTATTTTGGAATATTGTAAGTATCGCGATCTAGACTCTGATGTGATGTTTGGTATAGCCTGTGTCACGGGGTGCTTAGTGTTGGGCACCGATTGGGTGTCTAAGCCCCCCCCCCTTTTTGGTGATTCACCTTTACTTACAGGTAACAGGTGGTGGGTTGTTTTGAATGGGTTGGCGGGTGTAGAAGGACACAGTTTTTGACCGTGGTCTATATCGTGTTTGTTGCAAACCCTAAGTTGTGTACAATAAAAGCTGAAACTCGAAATACTGAACTCGCGTACTGAACATCTATCTACCCTCGTCAAAGTGGATCCATGCGAAATCGCGCTGGATGCCACAACAGATGCTTTCGGGAAACGGGGCCCAGACCTGTAGCACACCACAACTCCACAAGAGGCTCCATTAGAAATAATACAATTTTAGGCTGCTTAACTCTGGCGAAACTCACACATAAACAAAACACTTTCTAACTCTGTTACACCGGCAGCACCATTCTGGCGCTAGCCACATCCGCGACCCCCATGAACCTGTCCCCTCCACCCCACAGGTAGTCTAATAAGGGTTAGCAATTGCATGGACGTATTCCTACAATCAACTCTCACATTTAAGTTATCTTGATTGGGCTTGATTTTCATTAGTTAATAAATGTACACTGTAAAAACGAAAACTTAAAATTGTTGGTCTTGTTACGTATTTTAAGAATCTAAGCTACCCACACATAGACCCAATGAAGCAGGACCAAACATATAAGCCGTAAATACTATAGATAGCCACAAGGGGAGCAAGACCTTATTGAAGGCTGCTCCACCACAGAAGGCATCACCTTTAGTTAGGCGAAGAAGCTGAAGCCATTACGTCACCCCGAGCCACGCCGACTACATAGGCCACGCCCACTTGACGGTCTCTACCTGTGGACTCGAGGTAGAGAGCGTCAGAGATTTTCACGCGCACCCGCGAAGGGTCACGGGCCTCTGCCCGTGGCCCGAAGTAGCTAGAGTTATTATCTCTCACACGTGTTCAACACGATTCCTAGACTTTCGTTCCATAGTCAGTTACCATACCGAAACATGCCTACTTTAACAATAAAGTGAGTTAAAAGCAATCCCGGATTTGAACCCTTTCCTTGAAGAACAATTCAGCATTTGGTGATCCTGACGTTCTTGGAAAAGTTCTACAGAGACTCTAACCACGCGGCCGTCGGAACGCAGTACAAGCTGGATGCAGGCGCCATTGAAAGGTAAACAGAACCTGTTGTCAATGACTGAACTCTATAATAGTTAGAATAGTAACATTCAGGCAAATAGCTTGTACTGCCTCCGTCTGGCTGCGGGGTCTCGTGGTCTCGGCCTGGATTGTAATTCATAACAGCCGGTTACTTGGACGGCCTCATATACGCTAACAGATTAAATTAAATAATTATATTAAAAGAACAAAGGGCTAGGAGTGTGTTTTTATGGGTTTGTCGATAGACTGTATCCAATCCCGTCTAGATCTAATGTTTGTCCCACGTGGGAGAAATAATACCTGTGGTTAAATGTTGTATGGTGTATGTGATGTCTTTATGGGATTGTTAATAGACTGTATCCAATCCCGTCTAGATCAATGTTTGTACCGCGTGAGAGACATATTCAATGCGGTTTAATTGTTAAAATGGTGAAGTACTGATGTTAAGCCAGTCCACCATAAGGTAATGGTGAAGTACCGAAGTTCAGCCGATACCACCATAAGGTATTATTTATTGCCGGCCACAAACGTTCCAAACTCTTATGGTGGGGTGAAGGATAGGTCAGGTTTTTAACGTTAATCTAGCTCAGTTGCATATTAAACCGGAGGCTAGGCCTTTGTTTGACCTGGAGTTAGAATGGGATTGATTCCTGCCGGCCCGGTTCATTTGAAAATCAAATGTGCAATTTCGTATAGTGTAAAACGCAGCCGTGAGGCAAACTTACGCAGTTTTAAACCAACTGTTTTGTATGCATCGCTAACCCGCCATGGAGACAAACTTGCAGAAATCTCATACTTCTTATAGAGATCCAATACAGTGCGTTTGACCAGTGCTATCTGGGTCGAACCAAACCAGTTTGAATCTACCGCGGACGTTGGGTGTAACACGTGGGGTAGGATTTAAAGAGACAACGCGTCTTGGTGACGTGGGTTTCCTTTGTCCAGACGTCCGCCATCTTGGGTCTTACAGAGACCAAGAGCAGCGGGGAGCCCAACTACCGTGTTACATTCTCTCCCTCTCTCTCTCCATCCCTACCCCCCTCTCCCCCTCTCTCTATCCATCCCTCTCCCCCCCTCTCTCTCTCCATCCCTCCCCCCCTCTCTCTCTCTCCCCCCTCTCTCTATCCATCCCTCTCCCCCCCTCTCTCTCTCCATCCCTCCCCCCCTCTCTCTCTCTCCATCCCTACCCCCCTCTCCCCCCTCTCTCTATCCATCCCTCTCCCCCCCTCTCTCTCTCCATCCCTCCCCCCCTCTCTCTCTCTCTCCATCCCTCCCCCCTCTCCCCCTCTCTCTATCCATCCCTCTCCCCCCTCTCTCTCTCCATCCCTCTCCCCCTCTCCCTCTCTCTCTCTCTCTCTCTCTCTCTCTCTCTCTCTCTCTCTCTCTCTCTCTCTCTCTCTCTCTAGAGATATGTTCTCTCTATCTCTCTCTCTCTCTCTCTCTCTCTCTCTCTAGAGATATGTTCTCTCTATCTCTCTCTCTCTCTCTCTCTCTCTCTAGAGATATGTTCTCTCTATCTCTCTCCAAGCACACAATTATTGAAGGCAACAAGTATAATATTGACCTGGGTGCTCCTGGCTGTTTTGATAAAGGCAATGGTAGCCTGCACAAAGGGACCCCCGGGGTGTTCTGTCTGTCTGTCTGTCTGTCTGTCTGTCTGTCTGTCTGTCTGTCTGTCTGTCTGTCTGTCTGTCTGTCTGTCTGTAGAAATATGTTCTCTCTCCATAAATATATTCCCTTAAAGGCCCACTATGCAACTTCGGGAATTTCTTCGCTGTTTTCTTGGTTTTGGCACGCACATTTCTCTACACAGCGCCCCCTACAGCTTCGTAGTAGATATTTTGCAACACTGTCGTTACAACTCGTTGACGACCCTTCCCCATGCACTTCTACGCGAGCCATGTGCATTTGTTTTCAAAGAAGCCGGCGAATGCGTGGAGCCATGTCCGAAGTAAATGTTCATAAAGTGTAGGCAAGGTTATACATTTTTAAAATGGTGTATTTGTATTGCAATAAACATAAAGCCATCCTTTTTATAGTTGACGGGGAGAATTTATATCCTAGATTATAATTGTTTTATCTTAGGTTGAACAGAACAATCAGTGTGAGAGTGTTGGCCAACATAATAATCTAAATAAACAAGAACCTGGATTCGGGGATTCAGTCTGTATCTGGGGGACGAGACAGACGAACAGCAAAACACCAATGGAAACAAAGGTGTTTATATGGCTGCAACCAAGCAAGCTAGAAACATACAGGGCTCACAACAAAACGGTCGAGAAAACCATTTTTACAGGGCTCACAACAAAATGGTTGAGCAAACACATTTGTACAGAGACTATCAACATCAAGAATACCACGAGGACAAAGTTCACCCAAGGGTACTTCCAATTTCAAAAGCAACACGGCCAAGTCGGAGTCTGATTTGAAGTCTTCTTTTTCTTTCAGTTCACGCTATTCCTGAAAAGCTTGCCCAACGTTTACTCGTGTCTGGCCTCTCTGTCGGTCAGTCTCCCCTTTCTCTTCTTCTGTTCCTCCGACATTGGGTTTCTCTGTCTCTTTTTAGTCGGCTGATCTATGATGAATGTAACAATCCCTTAGTTACTTGTGTTTATATCGAGCCGGTTCCGTGTTTGGGGGTCTGTGCCGCAAAGCAATTCGTTACTTCGCGAGACCCCCGCGAGAGTGGGCGGCGGGTCGCCGGCAGAAACATATTAATTTTCTCCGCCAAGATGCGCAAGGGGGAGTTGAAACAACGAACAATCGAACAAAAATGTATAATGGAACCATCGCAATGACTCCTAGCCTGTTATATTAAGGTAAATCAAGCCAAATTGCCTCGCAACTGGCAGTTTATATCTAGCCGGTGCCATGTTTGGGTGTGTGTCTGTGCCGTAAAGCATTTTCGAAACTACAATCTGACTACATTTTCGAGGATACTTCCGCCGCGTCACATCCGGAAGCGCTCGGTCCGAACACATCAAGTTGCATATGCGCTTTTTCACTGTAGAGGCCACATGGGAAAATGACACACCCACCAATCGACCCAGAAATGGATGCAGAACCATCAGCATAACTCTCAACCTGCATACTTAATGTAATTTTGGCTAAAAAAGTTGCATAGTGGGCCTTTAAAGATCCATCTGTTTCAAATGATAACAATGTTTTGGCAGCTACTTATTCAGCCAATGGTGCAAGTATAATTGTCACATTTCACTAGTCAAAAGCTGGAAGTATTATATTGTATATTTCATTCCAATATTTGAAGTATTTAGTTTGATTTGATTTAAATATCAATATCTAGTTCATAACTACAGTTTCCGCACGCTCATTAAGTGCCCTCATCCTCTACGAATCAATAAATCCACAGCAATAAGTTGAAAACCATCGGTAAAGCAATAGTTTCTGGACACATAATATTTTGGCTATAATTTTGTAGCTAATAGCATTCAACATCTATGGGAGAACAATATTTATGTATACATGTGATAATATCTGTAAATCCACTTTGTTTATACAGACATATTACTTTTGGGCAACCAGGAAGGTTGTTCCACAGTTTCAATATGGAATATTGAAAAGTAATTAACTTTGTACAATCTTGTAACTCCCAATTCCTCGCTCTTTCTCTCTCTGTCTGCCTGCCTGTCTAAAGGTAGGCCCTCCCTCACCCCGTAAATTCCTTCCCCATCCTTTTGTCTCTCTCTCTCTCTCTCTGTCGCTATTTTTAACAACGATAACTTCTATTTGTAGTTCCCCTTATCATCCAAGGATCTCATAGGGCTATCTGTGTACATATAAATGTACACACAGCGCAGAGACAGTCTATTGAGAACACAAATTGCGGTTAAGTGGTAGCCTTATGCTTTAAGGTACCACAGTTTTCAGCCGGACAGATAGAACTCAGAGAAGTTTCTGTAGTCGGCTGATACGTATGTAGTATGCCCAGCCACCATATTTGTAGTTCTTGGTAGTGAATCCAACCCCCCCTCTCCCCTCCCTTCGATCCCCCTTCGTAGATCTCCTCCTCGTCTCTTCTTCCCGCCTAAACCCTCCTCGTAAATCCAACCCCCAGCCTCTCCCACGACACATCTCTCTCTCTCTCTGTCGCTATCTTTAACAACGATAACTTCTATTTGTAGTTCCCCTTATCATCCGAGGAACACATAGGACTATCTGTGTATATATACATGTACACACAGCGCGGAGAAAGAGTGTACTGAGAGCGCAAAATGCGGTTAAGTGGTAGCCTTATGCCATAAGGTACCCCAGATATCAGCCGGACAGATAGAACTCAGAAAGTTTCTTTTATCGGCTGATACGTATGTAGTTTGCACCGCAGCCATATTTTGTAGTTCTTGGTAGTGCCCCCTACTCGATAACACGAGATTATTCCCAATTACATCTCAACATCTCCAAATGTACCACAAGAATATAACTATTATAAGTCCCAACTAGATGACCCCCAGCTTTCCAAGCAGCCGATCTACTGTTTTCCCCTCATCCTGCTCAAGAATCCCCTTAATTGTCTGCCCCCACCAAACGAGACCAAATGGCCTTGCCAACAATAGGGTAATTAAATTAGCCGTTCAAACCACTCTTGACTTTAAACATCATACCTGAATCAGAGGGAGTCTAACACATTTACTTACACCCCTATGCCACATCAACTGAATAGACAAAGACCTATTGCTTTCCCGTGCAGATCCACAAAGCCCTGCATATTAAAGAGGAACACACCTAGGCTGTACCTTCAAACGCTCTCTACCACACACCGCCGTACTTTACCATTACTAAAGAAGAGGCAAACCCCTTCCTATTGTCAGTTAAATTGAAGTCTTATCTCATTGTTCTTCTACCCCTTGCCCCTCCCACCCCTAACACCTGGTAATAGTTGGAAACCAGAATGTAAATTTGGTATAGGTTTGTATATTTGAGGGTCTGTGTGTCTGGGTGCTGAAATACAGGGAGCCAGTCCCTAGTTGATATCGGCAAAACACGCAAATATTTGTGTAGGTTGTAATCAATGTTTTTTGATTCACCAACATTAATAGTTTAAACGATCTATAAATGTCTTGCATTTGTACTAAATTTGTTCTCTTTTCTCGTCAGGCCTTTGCAACCCGAGCAGTAATGGATGCCCGACATTCATCATTTTAATCGTTAACATTACTACAAATATTCTCTTTTCTAATCAGGGAGTGGCAACACAACGATCAGTTGCCCACGATCATCATTGTACTTCTGTGCATAAAATCTTAATTCTCTTTTCTCTTTAGGAGGTGGCAACACAAGCATTATAGTTGCCAAACACTCATCTTTTTACTTCTCTGCATTGATCTTAATTCTCTCTCTCTCCAGGAAATGGCAGTATAAGAATGAATGCCAAACACTGACAGTAATTATTTTTTTCAGGTTGCTAAGCCCTTCTGTCTATTCAACATGCGTTTTGTGTAGCAAGACAGGTAGAGAGAACCAGGCTGGTTCAAATAGACACGGGGTTCAACTGCTAGAATAATATGTCTAATTAATAAATGGTGCACATGGTTTTAAACGGTGCCCAAGGAGGGAGTTAGCTTAACTGCTGTAGACACAATTAATATACGTTTTTTGCGAATATTAAAGGTACATGGGTTAAATTCTGCTATAATCAGCTACTACATACGAATAAACTGAATAACACTGCATGAGGTGTTCAAAGGTCAACTATTGCTTCCATTGGAGCGATTGCAATAGATATAATATCGTACCACCAATATGCATGCATTATCTTGCATTCAACAATTAGGAAAGCCGGATTCCAGAACCGAAAGAAGTCCTACAAAAGGACACCAACCCAGGGGTCTTACATCAAACCAGATCCCTGTACGACAGTTACACGGTGATCTTAAGAAAATATATATTTCATTACAAACTATGAAAATAACAATATTTTAATAAAAGTCTTCACATAATCTATGGTTAATAATTGGCAATATTTACAATTAAATTACATAAGTAGAATAAAATGTAATCCATAATTCATCCTAATTTTGATTAACAATATACGTGTTACGTTTTTTCATTACACGCCAAGACAGTGGATACTCAATTATTACAATATATCACAACCAGTTTAATGGTCAACCAAAACGCACAGCCGTACGTAACCCCGACTGTCCCCAACTGACAACGTTCCCGGTAACACCAGAAGTATGATGCCTAATATTGAAATGCAGATTTTAATATTAAGATATTTTGATAATGTACAAATTTAAGTTTTGTATGTTTGTATTTTCCCATGTGGTCTTGTCACCCTGTTATTCTGCAGGGTCGTTCAAAATCCTTTGAGGTTAGTGGAAATCAGTTCTCACTCTGTTCCTTTGTTGTCCTGTGTTGGTTTGGGCCCGTTATCCTTGATCCCCAGAGAAGCGCAGAGACGCAAGTGATAAGGAACGGCCAACCCCATATTTATGACATCTTAAGGAATGATGACTTAGATGACCATATGGTTAACAAAGGCTTTTGGTTTGTTGTGAGGCAGCTGTCTTCAGCAACACTTCTGAATGTGTAAGAACTCCTGGCCACTCAGCGGACCTCTCTCCGGACCCTTTAGAAAATGAAGGGCTCCGCAGGAAGAAATCCCATCTCAGGTCTCAAATTGTTGAATAATATGCTTATTTTTAGGTCTGTTGATGCATGTTATGATGCATCTTCGTTCGTGCTTTTCTTACGAATGTGTATATAGAGATAGAAATAACATGAAATAAAAATAAGTAAATATAAATGAAAACAAATGGTGGATTTCATATACCATGTGTGAATGTCCTCTGTGTGTGTTCAGAGCCACCAAAATAATGGAGGTTACTCGACTGTTACATACCGAGGGGATATTGAAAGCATACCACATATAAAACTAAGATAATTAGAAATGGTTCATTATAATTAACTTGCAATAACATCTTGCTTCAGTTTTTTGTTTTGTTTTAGAATGTCACCCTATATTTAATACCCAGATGTGCATAATTGTTGTGAGTTCGGATGACTCTTATTCTACCTAGTTTAGACAGTTTTAATTGACCTGGCTCAAGATTCCCCCATAGACTTGGTGTCAGACGTTGGATTGTGGCGCTCCTTGGGAGCCTCCGAGCCACGCGTTAATCGACTAATCGTTCCTGCAGTGTTCTGAGGTGGTGACGGTGGAGCTCAATGGGAGGCTCCGGGAGAATTCACAATCACGGGTTCCTTCGGGGAGAATTCAAGTGGGTCAGGATTAAAAGGTTGAATTAATGTATCGATTTGATGTTGACAACAATAACAACAACCATCAACAATAAACTAGATAATTATAATAATAAATACTGTTCATGTAATGGTATAGTTAGGTCTGGGACCTGCGTAGCTAAAAAAACTGTTTTGGAAATAGTAATAGACGTGTCCGGGACATGTATAGCTATAAATAAGTAAAGATAAAACTGCGTTTTACTTTACTTCACTTTGCTAAGACATATTGATGTGGTATGCAAAAGGCAGAGAATAAGGCGTATACACGTTTGATGTTGTCTGCAATGTACATAGGAGTGAATCAAAAGTGTGGACAACATCAAATGCGAACAATACGTAGAATAAATGAAGATTAGGTCATCCAATATACATAGTTAGTGTAGGACAATCGGGTAGTATAATGAAGGTAACTGTTGGAACCAGATACGGTTACAAAGAAGTGATATTGAACATAAAAATCTTAACATTGTTATTTCCCTTTTTTCATCTTTTTGGGTTTATAGATAAGAAATGGATTAGCGATACATCTGCTCGCCAGGGACAATATAGACTCATTTTAGATTCAGAAGTAGTGGGTTAACCTTTCAAATGCCACTGCTACTGCTGTAACGCTTTGTTACAACGTCAGCGTCTCATAGTCTGATATTTCTTTTACTCTGATAAGTTACGGCACACAGGTATACTGACTCATGAAACATTTACGGGTTACTGCATTTAAGAACAGCGTGGTCTCAAGACGGCTGCATAGACCCACCACTATTGACCTTTGGTTTTGTATGTACTGGTCTTCATTTCTCATCACAATCGAGATGGTTTATGTACAAATGATTAATGAAAGGAACTTCAACTTGGTTGCACTACACCGTTGTTAGGATTGGTTAATTTAATGTGCATGGCTGAAGCAATGCGCAAGGAGGGATGTAGTGTGAATATTAAATCAAGGTTGAAGGTTGAAATTAGCTCAGAATAAGGAATGGAACACTCAAAACAAAAATGTAAAATCTGTACAAGCACTAAATAGAATTGATTTGGGTTTGGGGTCTTTATTGTTTGTGTGTTGTTTATTGTGTGTAGTGTTGCCGCCACCGTTACCGAGACTTGCATGTCCGTTGGTTGGGTGTGCGGTGCGCTGTGTGTTGTGGGTGTGTGTTAAATAAAGGCAGCTCTCAGGATCGTGCGGTGTATGAGGCACGAGAGTTGCGTCACCGTTTAACCTGGGCTCCCGTCTCGTGCAGAACATGTTTGACCATAATGTTAAACTTAGATTTAGATTTAGGGCATTTAGCAGACGCTTTTATCCAAAGCGACTTACAATAAGTACATTTGTCATAAGAAGTGCATCAATATATCGCTGTCGGTACAGAAAGGATGTTCATAGAACCAAGTGCAAGTACCACAATCGCTAGGCTAATCAATTCCCCGTATTACAGACATGATAGCAGCTGCTGCAGTTGCTACACAGTTAAGTGCTACGATACAATACAATACAATACTATTAAGTGCTACAATACAATACAATACACTACAATACAGTGTACAATGGTGGTCAGAAGAGGAAAGGTGGCTATGCAGGGTCGAGGTGAACTCTGAACAGGTGAGTCTTGAGTCCTTTTCGGAAGATAGTGAGCGACTCTGCGGTCCTGAGAGCGGCGGGGAGCTCGTTCCACCACTGAGGCCACAAAACCGAGAAAAGTTGTGACTTTGCTGATCGACCTTTGCTAGCTCTTAGCGATGGTGGTTCCAGTCGTCCAGCTGAGGTACTCGAGCGGAGGGATGGAGCAGGGGTGTGTGGCTTTAGCTATGCTTGGAGGTAGGCAGGGGCAGTTCCATCGACTGCCTTGTATGCCAGTTCTGCACTTTGTTCTGCACTTAGGTTTGCTGCACTTAGACAGCGATTCTCTGCTGCTGAATTAGCTACATGTTGCTTGTTCTATTGCTGTCTGGCATTCAGAAATGTAAAATGGCAGTGTAACGGGTTTCAACGAGTCAGGACACAGTTTTTAGGAGAAATGGAGCGAACTCCTGTTTATTTCCCCTTCAGGCAAACAAACACAGCGTCACAAAAGGACAAAAGGACAACTACTGCATGTTCTTTCCGTCCGTCACTTGGTCATACGACGCTCTCTCTAGCTCGCAGAGAGCGTCTTCCTTCTCTCTCTCTCAACCCCTCACTGAAAGACAAGCAGGCACATAAATACACACTTCCTGATTGGGTCAGATTGCAAACACCTGTCCGCAATCAGACCCCATCACCCCAGCAGACCCGGTGCTCCATGCTCCCCCTGCAGGCCAGACGCCGCCCCACCTCCACATACCCCCACCGCCCGACACAGGCCGGGGACCCATCCGGCCGTAAACCTACTCCCCCCCCCCGGGACGGGAGAGGAAGTCTGCCACGACCATCTGCGCCCCCGGCCTGTGGGCCACCCGGAAATTGAACGGCTGCAACGCGAGGTACCACCGGGTGATCCTGGCGTTGGCATCCTTCATCCGGTGGAGCCACTGGAGGGGGGCGTGGTCGGAGTAGAGGGTGAACTGGCGACCCAGCAGGTAGTAGCGAAGGGCACCGACCGCCCACCGGATGGCGAGACACTCCTTCTCTACCGTGCTGTACCGACCCTCGCGGTCCGACAGCTTGCGGCTCAGGTACAGCACCGGACGGTCGGTCCCCTCAACCTGCTGGGTCAGGACCGCGCCCAACCCCCTATCCGACGCGTCTGCCTGGACGGAGAAAGGGAGAGCAAAATTAGGAGCACACAGGACTGCTTCCCCACAGAGGGCTGTTTTAATAGCCTCAAACAACACCTGGCATGGCTCCGACCACTGGACGGTATCTGGGGCTCTCTTCCGGGTGAGGTCGGTCAAGGGGCTGGCCAGGTCGGAGAAGTTCGGCACGAACTGCCGATAGTAACCCGCCAGCCCCAGGAACCGCCTCACCTCCTTTTTGGTCCTGGGTCGAGGGGAGGCGGCGACCGCCGCCGTCTTACCGACCTGCGGCCGGACCTTCCCCCGCCCCAGGTGGAACCCCAGATACTGAATCTCCCTCCGCCCGATCACACACTTCTTCGGGTTGGCCGTGAGCCCCGCCCGTCTCAGCGACTGAAGGACGGCCGCCACCTGCTGCACATGCTGCCCCCACTCGTCACCATAGATGACGATGTCATCTATGTAGGCGGCAGCATATGCAGCATGAGGCCGTAACACACGATCCATCAGTCGCTGAAAACGTGGCCCGGGGCCCCGAACAACCCGAACGGAAGCACCTTGAACTGGTAAAGACCGAGCGGAGTGGAGAACACAGTTTTTTCTCGGGCTGCTGGAGACAACGGAATCTGCCAGTAGCCCTTCGTACAGTCCAGGGTCGTATAATATTTGGCCATGCCAAGCCGGTCCACTAGCTCGTCGATCCGAGGCATTGGGTAGGCATCGAACTTTGACACCGCATTCACCCTATGGTAGTCGACACAGAACCGGACAGACCCGTCCGGCTTCCCCACCAGCACGACGGGACTGCACCAGTCCTGTGGGACTCCTCGACGACGCCCCAACTCTAACATTGCTGCCAATTTGCGCCGTACCACGTCTTGCTTGTGGACGGGCAGCCTGTAGGGACGTGTCCGCACCGTTAACCCGGGTTGCGTCTCGATGTTGTGAGTTATTAATGGGGTGCGACCAGGCAGGGGCGAAAAGATGTCGGCGGACTGGAGCTGCAGACTGCCCACGTCCGCCGCCTGACTCCCCGACAGATCCTCTCCACGGCCGACCGGAGGGACAGGCCCCGGAGTAGGGACTTCCGGTCCGAACTCCTCTCCCTCCGGTAGTGTCGTGGCGAACGCGACCGGGACCACATCAATCCACCTTTTGAGCAGATTGATGTGGTAGATCTGTCGGGAGTCGCCCCGGTCTGGCCGCACTACCTCGTAATCCACGTCCCCGACTCGCCGTGTGACCGCGAAGGGACCTTGCCACTTCGCGAGTAATTTGGTGCTAGAGGTGGGCAGCAGAACGAGAACCTTATCCCCCGGTGTAAGATCGCGTAATCTAGTCCCTCTGTCGTACAGGCGTTTCTGATTCTCCTGGGCTTGGTGCAAATGCTCACGTGACATTACCCCGAGTGAATGGAGCTTTGCACGCAAGTCCATGACGTACTGGATTTCGTTTTTACTGTCGCTGGACCCCTCCTCCCAGGTTTCTTTAATGAGGTCCAGGACGCCCCTGGGCCTGCGCCCATAGAGCAACTCGAATGGGGAAAACCCCGTGGAAGCCTGAGGAAGTTCCCGCACCGCAAACAAGAGAGGGTCTAGCCATTGATGCCAATTTCGAGCATCCTCCAGTACAAACTTCCGGATCATGGACTTTAACGTCCGGTTAAACCTCTCACACAAGCCGTCAGTGGCTGGGTGATAGACGCTCGTGCGGATGGCCTTGACCTTCAACAACCCGTAAAGTTCCTTCATCGTGCGTGACATGAAATTGGTGCCCTGGTCAGTGAGAATCTCTTTTGGGATTCCCACCCGCGATATGACATGAAACAACGCCTGCGCAACACTCTTCGCAGAGATATTGCGCAACGGAATTGCTTCCGGGTATCGGGTTGCGTAGTCGATCAGGACTAACACAAATCGATACCCTTGTGCGGAACGTTCTAATGGCCCGATAATGTCCATGCCCACGCGGTCGAATGGGGCCTCCACCAGAGAAAGGGGCCGCAAGGGAGCCCTGGGAATGGCGAGGGGATTCACCAACTGGCAATCGGGGCAGGAGGCGCACCACCTACGCACTTCCGCCCGAATCCCCGGCCAATAGAATCGAGCCATTATCCGGTTTAGTGTCTTCTCGTACCCCAAATGGCCCGCCATTGGGTTGCAATGCGCCGCCTGGAAATCATTTCCCGGCGGCTCCTGGTTACCAGCAACTGGGTAAAAATCTCGCTCACTCTCGTGTCACGACCCATCCGATAAAGCCTATCCCTAACGACCACAAAGTGTGGGTAAGTCAGCACTGCGTCTGGCTGTACCCTCGAACCATCAATAGCAATCACTTGGTCGAAGGCTGAGCGTAAAGTAGCGTCACGAGACTGCTCGAGGGGGAAATCGTCCACCGGTGGGAAGCTCGGCGCTCGGACCTCGGGTTGAGAACCTCCCGCCACCTCCCCCGATCCCTGATCAGCGTCGGACACCCTTGCATCGGCGCAGAACACAGCGCAGGACCTACATGTCCCTATCTGTCGTGTCCGCACCCCCGTAGTCTCGCTAACCGCCCCTGGAAACCCAGCCCAATCTAACCCTAGAATCAGGGGGTGCGTGAGGCTCGGACTAACCGCCGCCTTGACTCTATGCGTTTTCCCCCCATAATGAATTTCGATAGGGACCAAGGGATACGTGTGAACATCCCCGTGTAATACATCTCACCGAAACGCTCGATGCCTCTATCAATGCCTCGGATCGCACCAGGCGCTGATGGATCATGGTCTGCATACACCCCGAATCCAACAGCGCCTGGTACGTACCCCGCTGTATCCTCACCGGGATACGGTACGCCTCGCCGGGACCGTGGGGAAGAGCCGGGGCACCGGTGACGCGGACGACCTGGCCCACCTCCATCAACGGACAGTCCCGCCGAAGGTGGCCCGGCCGTCCACACCGCCAGCACGCCTCCCCTGCCGTCTGAGTGCCCGTCTGCGGGATGGGGTGGGAAGGTTCACTATGTGCCTGCTCGTGACTGGGACCCCCACCCCATCTCGCCCTCGGTCCCGGGGTGGGCCTGTCCCGCTGCAGGGCTGCTGCACCGGTCCGCGGGCTCGGGATCGGTCGTCGGTCTGACAGAGGGGGAGCCAGGTGGCCCTCCGCGATGTTGACGGCCGCCGAGAGGCTCCCGGGCTGGTGGTACCGGACCCAGGTAGATGTTCTGGTTGGAAGCCCCTCGACGAACCTCTCCAGGGCCACCTGCTCCACTATGTCCTCCGGTGTGTTTTGTTCCGGGCCCAGCCACCTCCTCGCCTGGTCCCGCAGCTGCTGGGCGTAGGTGAAGGCCCGGTCGCCGTCGGTGAAGGCCAGGGCCCGGAACCGCCGGCGATGTTCCTCCGGGTTTAGGCCCAACCGGTCCCGGATAGCCCTGGCGACGAGGTTGAAGTCGTTCTGGGCCGCCGCTGGTAGGCTGTGGGCTGCGAGCTGGGCCTCTCCTGTCAGCAGAGGCAGGAGACGGTGGGCCCACTCCTGCGGCGGCCACTCTGAGACCTCGGCCACCCCTCGGAGGGTCTCCAGAAAGGCCTCTGGGTCGTCAGCCTTCCCCATTTTAGGAATAAATATTTGTTGGCCCGGTCGGGTTACCCCGCCACCTTTTCCTGAGCCGAGTAGCTCCCGCATGGCCTCCCGGTCGGCGGCCAAGGAGCGGGCCAGCTCCACCAGGACCTCGTTCTGGACCTGCTGTAGCTGGGTCTGTAGCGCTGCTGTTTGCGCCAGGTGTCCGAGGACACTGGCCAATGGCGATTGTTCCATACTTGACTCGAGCCCCACATTGGGCTCCACTGTATCGGGTTTCAACGAGTCAGGACACAGTTTTTAGGAGAAATGGAGCGAACTCCTGTTTATTTCCCCTTCAGGCAAACAAACACAACGTCACAAAAGGACAAAAGGACAACGCTGCATGTTCTTTCCGTCCGTCACTTGGTCATACGACGCTCTCTCTAGCTCGCAGAGAGCGTCTTCCTTCTCTCTCTCTCAACCCCTCACTGAAAGACAAGCAGGCACATAAATACACACTTCCTGATTGGGTCAGATTGCAGACACCTGTCCGCAATCAGGCCCCATCACCCCAGCCGACCCGGTGCTCCATGCTCCCCCTGCAGGCCAGACGCCGCCCCACCTCCACAGGCAGTTTCCAATTATTAATTTTAATAAAGTGAACTTAAAACTTGTTTTGCATTCTTTGAAATGCTTTTCTTTTTTTAAATAATGTTAACCTTAATTTGAAATATTAAGTTAACAACCCTGACTTACTTTTTTGAGTTTTGTAAAATATAAAAATCTTAGTTGGTATAACTCTAACTTTCAAGTTTGTCTAAAGAAGAAAAATGATGTTTGGTTGGGCTCAAAACTCAAAAATTGATTGCAGTAAGTTGCCTTGCAATTTTGAGTTTTCTTAACTTTTATTTTTTACAGTGTAAGTACAACTCACTAGTATATCAGTTAAATCAAACTATAGATTTAAGTAATCTTGATTGGACTTTATATTCAATCAGTTCATAAATGTAAGTACAACTCACTAGTATATCCGTTAAATCAACTTATACAGTGAAGTAATCTTGATAGCAGTTTATATTCAAACAGTTCATAAATGGAAGTACAACTCACTAGTTTAGTTGCATCAACAAAAAAATATATGTTACTTATAATGCTATTTAAGTTTAATCAACAATTGAATTTATGTAGTATTGACTCAAGGTTAAGTTATGTCACCTAACGGTTTCAAGTAATATGGAGTGAAAATGGAGTCGAGTCAAATAGCAATATTATTTAAGTTAACTTATTGTCTTAGTTGTCTTGACATACAATTTCAAGGCAGCATGGACACTCAAATTTTTAGGTTGAAACAACAAGTTCGGGTTTACAGTGTATTTCTCACTTCTCGCTTGTGTGGAGTGATCTGGAAATTGTTAGAGACCTATTGTATGTTTATTTTTTGCGTGTGCATTTTTTATGGTCAAATTGTTGTTAGTTTCCTATTGTTCTGTGTTAATGAAATTGAAGAAAAGGCAATATTTTTATTTGACAGCAATTGTAATACAGTTGAATTTGGTATGATCAAAAAGTAGTCATGAAATCATACATCATCACAATCATACGTCTTCTCAAATGAACTTGGACAGCTATCCCTCAATGCTTGTTTCTTGTGTTGTGTGATATACAAGTTGTTAAAGAGACTTTGTTTCTTCTAGCATTTGTTATTGTCAAATTGAAGTCTATTGCAGACTATTGTATATCTTTAAATAAAAATGATGAAATGCAATTAATTTGTTTGTGACTTTATTATGGTCCAAAGATATGACAAAGATATGGCATTCGCCCCTCGAGATATTTTGCCCCCAAATATTGCCCCCTTTGAAAAAAGTTTGGACACCCCTGAAGGTACAGTCCCTCGGTGAATGTCTCTTAATCTTACTTGTGGGTCACCACACAGGCCCCCCCAGAATTCACCCAAAATAACAGGGCCAGACCGAACAGGTACCCCAAAGAGAACACAGGACACCGACTAGTGCAAAACAGAACAGACCAGCTCATAATAATCCCTAGAAAAGTCAATGTATAGGGGGGCGGACCAGGCGGCCAGAACGGCTGCGCTTAACAGGAGAGAGGGTGCCGCAGGGGGGCGCCCTCACCGCGGGGGCTGGGCCAGCTGGAGCGGTTCGCCAATATCCACATGAGTAGGCTTGAGATGGTCTATAGCTACCCGCTCAGGCCTGCCCCCCATATCCACAACAAAGTTCTTAGACCCTCCCTCCAGGACGCGGAACTGCCCATCGTAGGGTAGCCGCAGTGGGGTACGGTGGCCATCGTGGCGGATGAAAACATACTTGGCTGACGGTAAATCCCTGGGAACGTAGGACCGGGGGAGAACATGGTGAGACGTCGGAATGGGAACGAAAGCGTCGGCAATGTCCCGGGACACAGCACGAAGGGTGGCAACCAACCACGGGGCTGTGGAATCTGGAAGAAACTCCCCCGGGACGTGCAGGGGCTGGCCGTACACCAGCTCAGCCAATGAGGCTTGAAGGTCTTCCTTGGGGGCAGAGCGAAGGCCCAGCATAACCCATGGGAGGCGGTCAGCCCAGTCGCTGTCCGTAAGGCTGGCCCTGAGCACGGCCTTCATGCGATGAAACCGCTCGCAAAGTCCGTTGCTCTGTGGGTTATAGGCTGTGGTATGGTGGACCTTCACCCCCAGGACCCCGGTGACCGCAGTCCAAAGCTCCTATATGAACTGCGGACCCTGGTCCGAGGAAAGTTCGGACGGTGTGCCGAAAGCCATAATGAACGCCCGAGCCACTTCAGCTGACATGGTGGAGGTCAGGGGAACCACTTCTGGCCACCTGGTGTTCCTGTCCACCATGGTGAGGAGGTAGGTGGAAGGAGGGGGAAAGTGGGCCTATCAGGTCCACATTCAGATGATCAAAACGTCTCTCTGGCACTTTGAAGGGTGCCAAAGGGGCCTTGGTATGACGAGTCACCTTTGCACGCTGGCACGCCACACAGACCGCAGCCCAGGCCCTGACGTCCTTCCGCAGGCCCGGCCAGACAAACTTTGCCCCCACCAGCTTGGCAGAGGCCTTCACCCCCGGTTGGGAAAGGCTGTGGATAGTGTCAAAGACCTTACGCCTCCAGCCAGCAGGTACCATGGGGCACGGTTGGCCAGTGGAGACGTCGCAGAGGAGTTTAGTGTTTGCTGTGCCAAAAACCACTTCTACCATGAGCAGCGCCCTGGGGGCCGTCCTGTAGACTTGCACCTCAGAGTCCGCAGCCTGATCCTCAGCCATGGCTGTGTGGTCGAGGCCCAAGTGGACGGACCCAGTAACCACCCGGGAGAGGCAGTCGGCTATAAAATTGTCTTTGCCGCCAACGTGCTGAATGTCAGTGGTGTACTCAAAGATGGCGGAGAGCTGACGCTGCTCTCGAACAGACCATGGCTCTGAAGATTTGGCCATGGCGAACGTCAGCGGCTTGTGACCAACGAAAGCCGTGAACCGTCGGCCTTCCACCAGGAAACGGAAATGACGGGTGGCGAGGAAAAGAGCCAGGAGCTCCCTGTTGAAGGCGCTGTATTTCCTCTCATTGTCACAGTTGTGGCCAGTGTTGGCCAGCACGGTTTTGGCAGCATCGAAGGCATCAGTCATCTCTTGGGACCAATCAAACACTTCCGCCGGCCTCCTGCCCCGCAAGGTGTCATACAAGGGTCGTATGAGTTGGGCTGTATGGGGAAGAAACGGTTGTAGAAGTTCACCATGCCCAGGAATTCGGTGGCCGAGGGAAGTGATGGACGACCGGCCAAACTCGCACTTGGCCAGGTTGACGATGAGACCATGCTCACAGAGCCGACCGAACAGCTGCCGTAGATGCGTCATGTGGTCGTCTGCGGACAAACTGGCCACGAGAATGACGTCCAATTTGCGGCACTGGGTACCGGTCGGGGTTGCTGGCGTTGTTCAGGCGACGGAATCACCACAGGGACGCCAACCACCATCAGCCTTGGTCACCATGTGCAGGGGGGAGGCCCAGGGACTGTTCGAACGGCGCACGATGCGGAGGCGCTCCATGTTGGCGAACTCCTCCCTAGCGACCGTCAGCTTGGCAGAGTCGAGGCGCCAGGCTCGTGCATAGACTTGGCCCATGGTGCACTACATCACCATGGGCCAACCATGGTGATGTAGTGCTCCATGTCATGTTTAGCCACCGCCGATGCAAACGTGGGCGTGGTGATGTCAGGAAACTCAGCAAGCAGGCGTTGATACAGGTCCCCAGTAGAATACGTGTTCAACAGACAAAGCGCCCCCACCCCTCCCAGCGTGCAGGGGTACGAAGCAAAAGAGAGGGCGTTGATCAGTCTGTAAGCGCAAAGGAAATCCGCCCCCAGGAGCGGCATAGACACGGCGGCCATGACGAAGTCCCAGCCGAAAAGCCGCCTGTCGAAACACACTTTCACATACCTCGTGACATAGGTATGAACTGGTGTGTCGTTGGCGGCGTCCATCGGGGGGCCACACCCACCAGCCACGGTGTCCACAGGCTTCACCGTCAGGATGCTGCGCTGAGCTCCAGAATCGACCCGCAGCCGCCAGCCGACAAACAACAGCTTGCAGTCACGGCCAGCGCTCACAGCTGCTAATGAGCGCTGGCCCGGGCTTTTCCCTGGGCCCCAAAACTGCAAGGTTGGTGACACTGCTTGGCCTTGGCCCCAAACCTGGAATGGTAATAACACCACCCGTCGTCACGCTGTCGGCGGGCCGTTACAGCAGCTGCGGTGTCCGGGTCGTACCCAGGGGGTGGAAGAGGGGCAGACGTGTGCTGAGGGGGTGGCAGCGCATGGACAAACTGCTGCCTGTTGGCGAGGAAAATCCTGTCTGCCTCCACAGCCAGTGTCCAGTAGTCTCTGGAGGAAAAGGGGGGGAGCTGGCCAGTGCGGTGCGCACGGGTGCTGAAAGCTGCCGCAGGAAAATGTGGGCGAAGAGGAATGAGGGATCCGCCGAGCCCAGAACAGCCAGCATCCTCTCCATTAACTTGGCCAACTTGCTGTCGCCCAGGCCGTTCAGGGAAAGCAGGCGGTCTGCTTTCTCCAGCTCCGACAGTTCAAAGAGGTTCAAGAACGTTTTGAGTGCGTCGTATTTCCGACAGCTGGAGGAGCCTCCAACTGCGCCATTGCCCTGGCTGTCGTCGAGGCATCTAAGGCCGCTACTACGTGGAAATACTTTGTAACGTCCTGTGTTATTCCTCTCAGCTGGAACTGGGCATCGATGTGTTGAAACCACGGCTGTGGGTTGTGCTGCCAAAAGTCCGGTAACTTGACAGTGGCAGCGTAGATAGCACCGACGTTAGCCGCGCCGCTAGCAGGGGCCGGCGCCGCAGCAGCAGCCTTTTCACCACCGTCGATGTGTGACATAACTCAGTGTCACCAATTATGGAGGGCAATAAATGAGGAGACAAGAGACGGAGATGCGTCGAGTCAGCGTTACTCTCCACTTCAATATAAAACTTCACCTCAACCTAGAGTGAGGTCAAACGGACACAACACGTGAAACCGTAACTGCTATCCCATAACCCTTTCCCGTTCCTTGTTGAATGTCTCTTAATCTTACTTGTGGGTCACCACAATACTAGTTATTGACATGTTTTTCGACTTGTTTGCTGATATGCAAACAAGTCGAAATCGCAAGACATTGCGGGATGCTCAAGGAATAGTTTTGCAAAAAAGCGTTGCATCGTCTACGTCCGTGCGCGAGTGTGTCCGGTGTTTGTGTGTGCATGTGTGTGCGGTGTGTGTGTATGCGGTGAGTGTGTGTGTGTGTGTGTGTGTGTGTGTGTGTGTGTGTGTGTGTGTGTGTGTGTGTGTGTGTGTGTGCGTGCGTGCGTGCGTCTGGAAGTCTGTGCATGCATGCATGGTGTGTGTGTGTGAGCTGCGGGCTGTTTGGCACATGCGCACTTGACCAAGTGTGGAGGAGTAACTTCTCCGACAGGCCTGCTATCATATAGTAGTAAGCCAGTAAGATACTGTGGGATTGGAAGGACTGCTTCCTAAATCTGATGAAAAGTTGCCTTTTGTTAGACCCACTATGGTCTGAAATAGGACTAGACCCAATAGGACTAGACCCACTATGGTCTGAACGTGTAACAATATAATCTGTGAATGTGCTAGGAGTGTGTGTGTGTGTGTGTGTGTGTGTGTGTGTGTTTGTGTGTGTGTGTGTGTGTGTGTGTGTGTGTGTGTGTGTGTTTGTGTGTGTGTGTGTCTGTGTGTGTGTGTGTGTGTGTGTGTGTGTGTGTGTGTGTGTGTGTGTGTGTGTGTGTGTGTGTGTGTGTGAGCTTGTGCATGATGTTTTCCTTTTTGAGAGTAACATCGATGACATGGTTTTCCCTTTCAAAATAGTTTGTTGTCATGTTGGTCTATCATGAGCAAGTCACGTGCTGCTTCTCATTTCCGAGATCAAAGAAGGGGTCCGCCTATCAGGAGGCAGTGCGACGACGAGGCCACGTGAGACGCATGTTTCCACCGCAGTGGAGCGCGGCGACTCGCGAGCGCAGCGCACAGAAGACGGGAGCTCCGCCTCGCGCCCCACAGCACAGGTCTCGTGAGTTACCCCACCTCGTGGAACTCCACCTCGCGCCCCGCAGCACAGGTCTCGTGAGTTACCCCACCCCGTGAAGCTCCACCTCGCGCCCTGCCACACAGGTCTCGTGAGTTACCCCGCGTCGTGGACGACTGTCTTCTGCTCTTTTTTTTTTCGCAATTAGAACCCGCGTGTTTGCAGAATCACGACTTCGAGCGAAATCGACGTGTGGAATGCGTGCGTTATTTCGCGCTCGGTTTTCGTTGCCTCAAGCGCTCACGTCGGTCCTCCCCACACCTTGGACGCCGCTTAATACTGACGGCTGCTGCCCCACTCCTGCCGCTGCTCTCCCCCCCTCCACCCACCTCACTCCCTCTGTTGCTACAGAGTGACATACCGCACTTGTCACGCCCTTCTGTGAGATTTTAGGAGTGCCGACGTTAGTTTAACCCCATGGTTCACACGATGTCAGACCCCCCACAGAGCCCTGATCCGGCGGTGATCCACAGCCCTCCCCCGGACCCAGCTCTAGTCCCGGACCCGTCGGTGCCGAACGGAAGGTGCGAGCAGGCAGACATCGCAGAGCAGCAGCAGGAACCCACGGGGGACAGTCCGGTGGAAGGCTTCAACATGGACCAGGAGATGAAGATCACGGACAGCATAGAGGACCAGGGTGGGTCAAACTAAGATAATCAGGCCAAAGTTGTAGAATGTTGACCGTAAGGAACTGCATGAGACTGCTGGGTCGTTGATACAGTTGTTTTAGCTGTAATTGTCTATCAAATGGATCAATGTAGTCCATTCACACCATGCAGACATTGATTGGAGATGTCAATGTCGGTGAGTCTTGACTCTTGACATCACTGTGGAAACAGATCAATGCTTGGCCATTCTATTCAGTGTTTAAGAATAACTGCCAATATCATTTAGTTCAGCCTGTTTACATTCAATTCTGGTCAGTTTTTGCCACACGCACGCACGCACACGCACACACGGGCACACAGACACACCAACGTACACACACACACACACACACACACACACACACACACACACACACACACACACACACACACACACACACACACACACACACACACACACACACACACACACAGGCTAGTCCCCCTCATAACAAACACTTTTCTAATGGTTGTGAGTACTGCTAGGGTTTGTTAAGTAACCCCAATGTGTTTATTGTTATCCCGATAGTTTGAGGGAGTTTTCAATAACATTGTTTAGCTGGCTCCACAGTCAGACCACACCCGTCCTCGTTAGTCGTCATAGTGTTTAATGTTGTTCTAACGTACAGTGGAGCATGTGTGCTCTACATAAGTAATAGGATTACTGTAACTGTAATACCATCACTGTGAAAAGTAGTAAATTGATTATGACAGCGTTTATTTTTTAAGTAGTGTACGCAAGTACCGGATCCGGAAGGCTAAACACACACACACACACACACACACACACACACACACACACACACACACACACACACACACACACACACACACACACACACACACACACACACACTAAGAATGATGACGATGGTAATGAGGAAGATGGTGGTCTGGCCTCCACAGGTCTTCTGGAGAGCAGCATGCGTCTGAAGCCCCACGAGGCCCAGAGCTATCGCAAGAAGGCCCTGTGGGTGTCCTGGGTGTCCATCGTGGTGACCATCCTGCTGGCCATCGCTGCATTCAGTGAGTACTGCTCACTGAATGATCCAATAGACAAGCCCTGTTCCATTTGGACCTTGTCCCCTATGTAGTGCACAAATTACAGGGGGTCACCATTTTGTAGTTTGGTGCAAGTTTTGAGTTAAAGGTGCTTAAGGTACTTAAAGGTGCTGTAGGAACGATTTTAGGGTGATGATGTGAGTGGAATCTGTTGAAAAGGGCCCAGCCATCTAACAACGGCTTTTGAATATTCAACAGGCACTTGAGCATGGAACACATGTTGTTTGTATTCATGCATATAAGAAGCCTTCTAAGCTGATATTTTATAATAAAATTAGTCCTTTAATATCCAGACCTTGATTTTGTAATATTTCTGTTAGAGCATTTAATAAAATGGTTTCAAGCTGACTGATCATTTTGATGGCCTTGCTGGTTTTATTAGAAATCTGTAGTTCACAGGAGATAATGTGTTCTAAGATAAAAAAAATATGCTATTAAACAACAGCATTGGAATTTAACATTTAAATATCCATTATTCAAAGCTGCAAACTTGTTGCTTTTCGGCGACAATCGCCGTTTTCTTGGTCAATTTGGTCATTCACGTGAATCGTGTAGAACCGGAGAGTTTTGTTTTGGGGAGGGGGGGTCCAGAATTGCGAAAAAAATTATTGGATCATTCTTATAATTGACATTTCTCTGGGCCAATCGGAATCTCAGCACTTGCTTCAGAATCTTTCTTATAATTGACATTTCTCTGGGCCAATCGGAATCTTGAAGCACACAGCACCAACTGAGCTTGCCATTGGATGAGACGGTCGCCTGGCTACCGCGCATGCGCTTCCGCATCCGCATGCGCATGCGGCCAAACAACGCAAGAGAGCTTGCGAAACACTCGTCCAGAGGGGTGTTCCACGAACGGAGGTTTAACAAACACTGAGTAAACACTGAACTCTAGGTTGATTTACCCTGTGCCGACTAACCCAGAGTTTTCGGTTCCACAGCAGCGGTTATGCATTGGTTCAAATCAACTCGGGGTTGGTTAACACAGGGTTGTGCGCTTCCACGCCAAACCTAAAAAGACGTGATGTATGGATCATGGAAACCCTGATCGAAATGGCGAAACGGGCCGCTTATTTCAAAGAAATGGAACTTCAGGTTCCCCTGGAGAGCTATGACGAGGAGAAGGACATTAACACAAGAAAAGGGAACGCTAAAGTGTCTGCAACCCGGAGAACCAAAGCCTGGCAGCGGATCGCTGACCGCGTAAATGCGTTAGTTACACGTCAAAAGCATGATCCTTAATATTTCAGCCATGAATATATAAATATCCCAGTTAAGCATTCTTAAAGATCCTACCACATAACCCCTTTCTTCTAAAAAAATATGTACTCCGATGGCTTCCAAGCGGTCAGCGGATCAAGTATAAAAATGAAGTATAAAAAACATACAAACTGGTAAGCTTTTCCCACCATCGTATTGGTATAAATTTAAATAAGCCATTTTTTTAAGCCAATCGTGAAAAGGCCGACAGTCGGCAGACTGGATCTGGCCCTCAAATTGTCTTGACCCCGTTGGAGGAGCTGTTAAAAAACATAAATTCAGGGCGCCCTGGCATGGAGGGGGTACCTGGAGGTACCTACCTCCTCAGAGAGTCAGGGGCCATACCCCACTGGTTGAATGTAGGTTTTTGTGTTTTCTTGTATTTTATATATTTTTTGCCTTCGAAGTAACACATGCAAACCATGTGCTTGCCACAGCGCATACTATTCCAAAAGATAATTTTTTTGGTAACTGGGTAGAAAACCTAAAAGTGACAATTCATCAACTTCACAGATCAAGATGGATTAGTGCGTGTAACGATCAAACATTCTCCAGTGGATGCAAGTCCACTGGAGACTATAGTATAAAAGAGAGACTATAGTATAAAATAGTCCTCCACTGAGGACTAATTTATACTTTGTGTTGTAAGTGCCTCTCGGCATAGTACTCAGACAATATTGCTCTTTGTATGATAGGAGGCCGATACAAATCTTGGATGGGTCATCTGAAAGGACTGAGATGTGCTCAGCATCTCCAACATTATAGCCTAGATAAAACTACCTTTTGCAAAAAACGGAGGGCTACGCAAATAGTCTGGAGTGAACTGAGGCCAGGTCCTCGATTGGTAGTGTTGGCTATGTAAGGCTATTTAAATATATTAAAGATTTGCGTGAGAATCTATAGGCCTATCTCTCCACTCCAGCAAAAAGTCATTTGATATGCCAAGATGTCGAGCCGTGGTCTTATCAATCGCTCCTGGTGGATTGCACGTATAATTTGCGCTCCGATATCAGCAGTTCTCTCATCAAAAGGGCATGCCATTGTGAACACATGAAATCTGCGGTGAACGCGGGTTTAAATACCCAAAACTGGGTTATGTTTCAAACTTAACCTGCGCAAAACCTGCTCCGACCAGGTTTGATTCAGAGCATATGTTTCTATAGCAACTAACATACCGTGATCCTTTTGGAACGGAAAACCTAGGGTTACAGCAAACCCTGGGTTAACTTACCCGGTTATGTGATAAAACCGGCTTTGTGGAACACCCCACAGGCTAAGAGTCAAAAAAAAATTTGACAGTTGTAAATAAAATACTTTTTATAAGCCTCAAGGATGTTTTGACTTTGATTTTTGATAAAGTATGCTGAGTTTTGTTAAGTCTCGCTCAGACTAGTGTAATTTGCATATTACAATGAAAAAAAAATCCCCCCGTGACACTGTCACCTTTTTTCCTCTGAGGAGTTTGCAGGTCTGATTATTACAAGCTTCAGCTAGAAGAAGATAGAAAAATTATTAATGGTGATGATTAATATTAATAGTGAGACTAATCACACCTATGGACTCCTGCTGTTCTCCAACACAATGACAAGGTGCTAGTTTCAGCGCCAACGAGATGCATGACTCTCGAGGGCCGAGGCGTGTTCGTTCTCCACTGCATTATAGCCGACCACCACCGGAATACACAAACACCTGACAAAGACAACACAAAGACCCAGATCAAAACTCTGTTGGACTGTGTTGCTTCAGTGGATTGTCACTGGGTTGACAATTCAGCTCTGCGTTCCACCCCTTTAGGCTGTTGTTGTCAACTTCCTGTTGAGTCCCAATCAAGACCAACAGAGTTAATGAGGTAGGCCCCGCCCCTTCGGCAGGGGACTGGGTGATAAAGCAAACAGACCCATTCCATTCGATTGGTTTCCCCTGATTGGTTGATTCCGTTTGGCGGGCTAAGCTGGAAGGCTGCTTGGCCGGACTGATCAGAATTGACCAGAAAGACAAATGAACACTAGGGGCCCTATTTTAACGGTCTGAAACACAAGTGAGAAGCGGCAAGCGCAAGTAGCTTTGTGGGCGGTTCTATGGCGATTTCGCTATTTTACAGGCGCAAAAATGACTCTTGCGCCCGGCGCAAATCTAAAAATGGTTGGTCTGAAGTAGCCTAATTACCCGTAGGTGTGGTTTTGGCATAACGTGCAATAAACCAATGAGAGTGCCAGCTCCCATCCCCTTTAAGAGCCATGAGCACATTTGAATCTGATGAGTTGATATTTTGACACCGCGTCTGCAGTCTCCGATGAGACAGATGCACATGCATTTCAAACTTCAAATGGCTCAGTTTATGGCCAAATAATATTGCCTAATTCACACATGGAATAAGGTCCTCAAATAAATTTCGGCAAAGAAAACTTAACACACATATGATATGCGGTAACTGTGGTTCTATTTAATGATATACGCAATACATTATAAACATTGTTTCTTATCAGTATCGTATGCATTATCGTTATCGACTTGTGTTCCTAATATGCATGTGTCCCCCCGTTAATATACATTGCCATGGACTGTATTATGCGTTACGTGTTTAGTTTGCGTGTGTTTGAACAGAGGGACGCACACACGCGCACCTGCAGTCATTCATTCTTTTTAACACTCGCGGTAAAACAATGTTTTTTCACGATCAAATACTCATCAATCCTAAAAGTTATGGGCATGTACACGATGTCTGTGTCAAGAAAATATGTGTTTGCTGTACGGTGTTTGCAGATGCATTGATTTAAAAGTACAACTTATTGCCGCTGTATCAACTGTTCCCAAATAATTTACCAAGAATGTGTGGCTAGGTAGATGAGAGAAGCAAAGTGTATGCTCGAGGTGCACAAGCAACATTATGCATGCGCCCTTAAAATAGCATCTGAAAAAGGCGCCGCTGACTTTAAACCAGGTATTTCCTGGTTTGTGGCGCAAATGGTTTCTGAAACTGCAAAATAGCACCAGGGAACGTTTGTGCCAGAACACGCCTCCTCCTTGCGCCAAACCGCCCCTTGGGTGCAAGATCATTCTCTAATTTACCGACGCGTGGCGCAGGAGGGAAAAGAACGCTCTGGACCAGTTGCAAACTAGCAACGACGCATGCGCCAACGAGAAAGTCAATTGCGCCGGACGCAAGATATGGCCCTATAAGTCTTTTTAGATTAGTGTCAAGTGTAATATCTTTACCACTATCTGAATGTCTGGAGAATCCCATGGTCCAGAATGACCCTGTGTTGAATTGAGACTTTGATGAATCAAAACCTTTTATACCATTAAAATTAAACCTTTGGATGTTCATAGCTTTCAAAGTTAAGTCAAATAAATAAATAATTGCAGGCATCAAATATATGTTGACCATAATTAAACCCCAGTCTTTATGCTCCTCTCTTGTCTCTACATAAGATCCTCAGGCTCTAATCTATACTTAGTAGCAGCAGTTCTAATTTCTCTCCATACTATCTAGTCTACTTGATGTGTGTAGTTTGCCTGCAGTTATAGTTTGATGTAAACTGCATGCCAAGCCTGGATCTGGTTTTCTTTTAAAAAAATGTTTGAGTCAGTCTCTCTTGTTAACGGGCGACATTGACGAGAGTCACCATGGTTACGGAAGGGATGAGGGGTTCCTACGTCACTAAGTCCGACGGGCTGGTGACAGCGATGACTGGTACACCCTAGGGTTGCCGCGGTATACGGTATTACCGGTGTTACTGGTGTTGAGGACAACACCTATTACTCGGTGTTGTACACCGGCAACATTTTTTTTTATTTTTTTTAATAAGTAATAAAAAATAAATCAGTAGAAATTAATAATATAATTATAATTAAGAAAATAAAAATGTGATAATAATATATCTATAATAATAGATAGGCTACCTAATAAACCGTTGGAACGCACAAGACCCGTAACCATAGCAACGCCGGTAAACAAACCCCGCAAAGCCCAATTCCTACGAGAGCTCCCCGCGCTACGGCCATCCGGAGGCGCACAGAGATTTTGGCCGTGATATTATGTATAAAATTATATTATACTATTATATATAGAACGTTATAAGACGCTGTCACCGAGAATTGGCGCGCTGCCAGACGCTGTCACCGAGTGTGAGAGGAGAGTTGACGGAGAAGATGGCGGTTGACCTAGTTTCAATTCAATTCAATTTTATTTATATAGCCCTTAATCACCATTACAGTCTCAAAGGGCTTTAACAGGCCAAATACTTGTGACACCCCCCTTTACCCATGCCCCCCACACGGGCAAGAAAAAACTCCCTTGAATCAGCAAGGAAGAAATCTTGAGAAGAAACGCAGTGTAGGGATCCCTTCTTCCAGGGATGGTCAGGAGTGCATGGGTGCCACAATTGGCATACAGGTAAATACATGTACATCATATTAAAATGGTGATGGGGTTCTGCGCGGTTATCCATGAGGAGAGTCCAGGCATCCAGTCCAGCACCCGCAGCACGCTACAACTGACAGAATAGTGAATTAGAACGGAAAAGTACATAGTGGGAATGTATAATGTAATAAGAAAAGCACAAGCAAACAAGAGTAGTCTTCACTACGCATCTGTTGTTTTCACCACCCTCCAAATGCAACGATTGATAGAGGTGCGTTTTGAAGCTGGTCCCTTTGAATAGCTCCACAGAGTCAGCTTCCCTGATCGCTGAATGGCAGGCCTATTCCATAAAAAGGGGGCTCGATAGGCAAACGCTTCTCTGTCCAGCCAATTTCTTTTTAAACCTTCGGCATGAAAAGAAGGCCGGCTCCCGAAGACCGGAGAGACCGAGAAGGACTATAAAGGAATGATCAGGTCCCTTCAGGATACAATGGAGATAGTCCCATGCAAGGCTTTTATAGGTCAGCAATAGCACCTTAAAGTCTGATCTGAAAGTTATTGGTAGCCAATGTAAAGAGGCGAGAATAGGTGTAATATGATCAAACTTTCTCGTTCTGGTCAGCAATCTAGCTGCCGCATTGTGTACCAGCTGTAGACTCTTTGTAGTAGAGTTCGGTAATCCCGAGAACAGTGCATTGCAATAGTCCAGTCTTGACGAGACAAACGCATGAATCAGTGTCTCTGCATCCACTACAGATAACATTGATCTGATTCTTGCAATGTTTCTCAAATGGAAAAAGGCAATTCTAGTTATACTTCTTATATGCTGATCAAAGCATAGTTGAGGGTCAAACAAGACACCAAGATTTCTGACGGATGCACTCTGTGGGATGGCGAAGCCATCCAACCACAGAGAGACATCCTCAAACTTTTCCCGGTCCCGCTTCGAGCCGATAATCATCAGCTCTGTCTTCCCAGTATTAAGCTGTAGGAAGTTTTGTGACATCCAGCCCTTCACAGCAGCCAAACAGGACTCCAACTTTGAATCTGGGCAGAATCCCCGAATCTACGGAATGTAGAGCTGGGTGTCGTCCGCATAGCAATGGAAACTAATTCCGAAAGCCGCGGATAACGTCACCGAGGGGGGAAGCAATATAAATTGCAAAAATCAATGGGACCAAGAACCGACCCTTGTGGGTACGCCAAAGCGCCAAGTTACAATGCTTCGATTCTGCACCCCTCCAGAAGCACAAATTGGGGTTTCTATCTGTGAGGATACGATTCAAGCCAACCAAGGAGCCGTACCCCCGAAACAACATAGTGTTCAAGGACGGTGAAGAAGAGTGCTATGGTCAATCGTATCAAACGCAGCGCTCAGATCCAACATCACAAGCATTGTGCTTGTATTTTATCCAAAGCCAAGAGGATGTCAGTTTACAACTCTTGTAATAGCAGTTTCAGTTGAGTGGAAATTCCCTGAACCCCGACTGGAAAGGTTCGAAAGATATTCCTCGTCAACATAGTCAACAATTTGCTTTGCTACAATCCTTTCCTGTACCTTAGACAAGAAGGGCAGATTCGATATAGGCCGATAGTTCCTGACTATTCAGGATCTAGGCCAGGCTTTTTGAGTAGCGGGTTTAACACCGCAGCCTTGAAATTGGGAAGGAACAATTCCTGTTTGAAAACGAAAGATTCATAAGCAAGAGGATAACAGGCCCCACCGTTGGAAAAAGAGCCTTAAGAACCCTAGAAGGGAGCGGATCCAACATACAAGTTTGTTGGCTTTGAGGACTTATCACCCTATCAAGTCCCACCAAGGAAATCGCCTTAAACTCCAAAGAGTTGCGTCAGAGTTCACATCCTATTTGGCAGAACCCATCCTGCCCCACAGGATGTGTAGGATTAGCCGCCCGTAAGCATCAATTTCCTCTCTAATTGATTGAATCTTATTCTCAAGAAATCCATAATTCACTGCCGAGATCGAGGAGCCTACGGTCTGATTCTGTTTCTGAGTGAGACTCCTCACCGTGTCAAAAAAGAAATTTAGGATTATTTCTATTCAAATTAATGATACTAGAAAAGTAGGCGTTCCTGGCGATAGTCAGCGCACCCTTATAGGTGATCAGACTATTATGCCATGCAAGATGAAAGACCTCAAGTTTAGTCGAGCGCCATTTGCGTTCAAGGATCCTGCAATTTCGCTTCAAAATGCGAGTTTCTGCATTAAACCAAGGAGCTGGTTTTTTCAATGTTCGTTTTTTAATTACGTACGGAGCAACTGAATCAATGGCAACAGACAAGGCAATGTTGAGGTCATCAGTAAGGCACTCCACAGAACCACTATAGTTACAGAGAGGTGCAAGTGAACCAGATAACTTATCTTCCATAGCTGTAATGGTTGCAGGTGTGATGCGGCGACAGCTGAAAGTAGCTTGCTGATCGTCGCAGGGGCAGGATACCACCACCTGGAAAGTGAGCAAAAAGTGGTCTGATAAAGCTGAGGTGTAGGAAGAGACCACTAGCTGCGAAATGTCAACATCGCGGGTCAGAACGAGATCCAACGTGTTTCCACCGATGTGGGTTGGTTGCTGGACGAGCTGTTTGAAGCCAAGCGTATCTGTAATGGACAGAAAAGCCCTTGTGAGGGCATCAGACGGGTTATTCACGTGAATGTTGAAATCCCCAATAAGCAAAATATTGTCTGAATATGTAGCCAAATCAGCTGCAAAGTCAGAAAACTCATCCAGAAAAACTGAATACGGTCCTGGAGGACGGTATACTACAGCTAAAACAAAAGAGTCTGGAACTCGTTTTGCTTCTCGAGGAGCTGAGGTGCAGAGCGCTAGCACCTCAAAGGATCTGAAAATATATCTATTCTTCGGCTTTAAATTAAGCTTAGAATTAGATATCAGGGCTACTCCACCACCTTTCTTAACTTCTCTAGATACTTGGGTGTTAACGTAATGGGGTGGAGTAGCTTCGTTTAAGGCTAGAAACTCATCTGGTTTTAACCAGGTTTCAGAAAGCCCCAGTATGTCGATCTTTTTATCAATAATTAAATCATGGACCAAGAGCGCCTTCGATGAAAGCGACCTTATGTTCATGAACCCTATTCTGAGTACTTCCCTTTTATTATTTTCAGAGGGAGTCTGGTTAACACTCAGCTCTGAAGCGATCAAGGGGATACCGCGGTTTCGACATACTGGTTGCGGCCCTCGTCTGCAGGTTTTACACCTCGAGACAGCGCGAGGCCGCACCACCGTACATATAGGTACAGGGTTATTTTCAGAGGGAGTCTGGTTAACACTCAGCTCTGAGGCGATCAGTGGGATCGCCAGAGTTGGACATACTGGTCGCGGCCCTCGCCTGCGGGTTTTACACCTCGAGACAGTGCGAGGCCGCACCAGCGAACATATAGGTACAACACTCTCTGAAACAAAAACAACACGCTCTGAAACAATTGGTGCAATAGATACTGGTTCAGCTAACCCATTATTCCAAAGTTTATACCGTTGATGATCGGTAATACCGGTGTTGACACGAGTGTATCACATGACCTGAGCTTGTTTCACTAATCTGGTATATTAATATGCAGACTCACGTCCCACCAGGGGAAGGATAATGTAGTTGTTAGGGATGGTTAACTCCCAGCCGAGAGGTTCTGGGTTTAAGCCCGGAATGTCAACAATCTACCGGTAGTGAGCAAGATGCCCTTAAACCCAACCTGCTGAATGACACATTTCTAGAATGCATTTTATCCCTTTTGGCCAAAAGTATCTTTGCTAACCGTGAGAATGCAACAATTA